>NW_024096488.1:0-548942 GCF_016545835.1 Crotalus tigris | reverse complement strand
GTAAGAATATTGATTTTCTCTATTCTACTTATCAACTTTCCTGAAGAAAAAAAATCCCAAGGAGCAAAAAACCTCTGAAAGTGAACGAGGGGGATTTTTGCCCCACCCTTTTACTAACGGAAGTGGCAAATTAAATTTATAGAGGACCAAAATATATTGAAATGAAATGAAATGACTATAAAACCTAAATTTGGATAAGTTTGAAATTACTGAAAGGTTAAGATCCTCATTTTAAAGGCAATTTGTTCATTTTGAAAATTTGAAAAATAAACCAGTGCTGACATCTAGTGATGGATGGAGATTATGACAGCTATGGCCTTCGTGCAGGACTTGGCAAAATCTGGAAAAAATTAATTTCTACTTGTGACCTTCAAAGCTCTAACAATAGAGAACAGCTGTGATAAAAAAAAGAAAACAATCTGGGCTGCAGACAAACTGAGACTCATAAACTTCAGGGAACAAAAAACAAACAAAACTTTTTTGAACTTTCTGGATTATAAGTATCTATTTAACTCTGACCCCAAAGCTATTCGCAGAGAAAAGAAAATTTGGATTCTTGGTCATCATGGAAAATCAGAGATTTATAGAAAGAACTTATCAAGAAAAAATAAGTACTTTTCAAGAGGAGACATATGATATGTTGCAACTAATTCAACAATGATTTCAAACCACAAAGAAATCCAAAATAAATTTGAAAATATAAACCAACTCATCTCTAATTTAACTTTACAACAATAAAAATAATCCCAGGAAACAACAACAGAGAAGGAAAAGATAACTGAATACAAATTTGAGGATAGAGACTTAAAGATGGAACCTAACAAAACAAAGAAGTATGATTTAACCCAAGAACTACTGGATTTGGAAAAGACAATTTATACTTTAACACCACAAAACAAATTTGAGGATAAGAAAAAAGATTGGACAAAATGGACTGCAGAGATGCCAGAACTGGAGAGACAAAAAATGATAAGAGAGGCAGAGAGAAAAAGAAAGAAAAAGATTTTCAACAAAAATGAATGGGCAAATGCCTCTTACAAAGATATTGTACTTGACTTATCTTTTATATTTACAGTAACACCTACAAGAATATGGAAAGATTCTTTAATTCAGCAGAACATATTGATTAAGAAAGATACTGGGCAAAAGAAAAAGGCTAAAGTGAAAATTCAGAAAATAAATGATGGGGCCTATCAGAGAGAATATTTAAAAAAGAAACACCTGTTCAAATATGGTTAAAGAAATAGAAAGATTTTGGATATGAATTTTATTGCAAGAGGGAAGAGCCCCTTAAGTAACATAGTACTTTCTTTTTCTTCTTTCTTTTTATTTTATTTCTTGATATGAGTAATATAAAAGAGTTGGAATGGCTTATATAAAAGAAATGTTTTAGATATTTAAAGGTCATTGACTTTAAGAAAATTACAATGAATTAAAAATTGTTTTGAATAAGAGTTAAAAGACTAAGGGACTAGATTTATTAAATGAAATATTTAAAGATTAAATATATATTTTAATTATGGTAAAAAAACAAAAAAGTTTTGGAAATAAATATGTATTAGCTTATAGGAAATAGGGATTTTGTAGCATACTATCCTTTTTATTTTTTTATTCTTATTCTTCTTTTTTCTTTTTTTAGTCTTATTTATTCCTTAAGAAAGGTAAAAGTATTGGGTTGGGTTACATGAGAAAAATAGACTTAAATATTTAAATGTAATTAACTTTGAGAAAATCTTAACTAGTAAGAATGTTTTGAACATTGTGGGAAAAACAAATATAAACAAGAACTGTAAACAGGATATATGATGAGACAACCAGTATGACTAGATAGAAAAGGAATATTATAGTTTTTGTGTTTCAGGATTCGAGGCATTGAAACACGACTCATCGTAAAGCAAACTTCTTTATTTCTCCTTAACTCCACTCCAAGCAAACAGACACACAGGCCTTTTATAGTTTTCCAACTCCCAGGCAGTCCAGCCAATAATAATCCTTCTTTCTTCACGCCTTGTGCATGCTCAGTAGTCTGGCGCCAGCCAGTCTGGTCCCGGGCAGCTTTTAGGTTGCCCGGGACCATTTGCAACATTTCTGGGCCTGCTGAGTTTCCTCATCAGGCCCAGGACACAACACCCCTCCCCCCTGGATAGAACACACACAATTCCCATTTTCTTTACAATAATAATAATAATAAAGAAAATAATATTCCTGCTCACATGCAGGCAACCTTCTTATAACTAATAGGGTTAGCTAAACAACCCAGCCTTTAATGTGTCTATCTTCTACCCAATATAGGTCCCATCTCCTCATCCTAGACCTGTAAGGTCCCGCGTACTGACAGGAAACTCACATATTTGCCTAGATGCTTAGGAGGGGCCTTAGCCCGTTGTGACCTACGCAAAGTCAGGGAGGGTGCCTGGCCTGTCAGCTCACCTGCCCGGCTAGGCAGACCAGGACTTGTACTTAAGAGCACCTGGCCTACCGGTCCGTCTGGTGGGCTCACTAGACCAGGACTTTTATGCACAAATTTTGCAGGTGACCCCTGGTGAGGCGTGCTGGCAGAGTTGCCAGGGCTCTTTCTAGGCTCCATGAGAGTGGAGGAAATTCCCCAACCCGCTTGAGTGGTTGAGGACTCCCCAACTTCCCTGGATGGCTCCAGGGAACTTAGTCCCTCAAGCCCGCGACCAGTCTCGGATTTGACCTGCATTACAGGTGTGCCCCAATACTCCCTGTGCCCTGTGGCCGAGGTTCCAGAGTCAGGAGCCGCCTCTATGGCAAACCCCTCCTCAGGAGAATTCCTGTTTGAAGCTCTTGTGGATATGC
This sequence comes from Crotalus tigris, assembly GCF_016545835.1. Taxonomy (NCBI): domain Eukaryota; kingdom Metazoa; phylum Chordata; class Lepidosauria; order Squamata; family Viperidae; genus Crotalus; species Crotalus tigris. The sequence goes on along the minus strand of NW_024096488.1, from coordinate 546,122 downwards.
CGGCCACCCCTTGGGATGACTTCCTCTTGGGAGCAATTGCTGATGCGCCGGACTCTCTGTTTGGCCTAATAGCTGAATTCTGAGGATGCCATTGCTCCTCCCCTGGGAAATCCCTAGCGACCTGTGGCAATTCCCAGGAACAGTGAGATTGTGTCTCAGAAGGTTGACCTGAAGTGTGACGTAGTTCCTGGGCCCCCTCCCCCTGAGAGCAGAGGCAGGGGTGGAATCAATATGGGACAACCGCCAGCGCAGTTGATCGATGTGGTGCCGCAGGTCCAGAGATCTTACAGATGACAGCAGGAACCCAGAGATGTCCAGGACCATAGTTCCTAGCCAAGACTGAATTGCCCACCTGAAGTCTCCAAGAAGCCCGTGGCTGTGACACCTGGGAAGACACCCAATCAGGGTGCAATCTGTCTAACTTCGTGATGAGGCAGCGGCCCCAGCGGAGTTCAGCTGGGCTCTTCCCCGTGGCAGTGCAAGGTATGGTGCGGTGTGCAAGAAGAAAGTCTGCTAACCTGTGATGCCAGCTGCCGTACGTTAGTCTTTTGAGCGCATTTTTGGTGGTGCGCACCATTCGTTCCGCTTGCCTGTTGGTGGAAGGGTAGAAGGGAGCCGATATTGCATGCTGTATCAAGTTGGCCTGAAGGAAAGCCTGGAACTCACAAGATGTAAATTGAGGACCATTGTCAGAAATGAGAATATTAGGAAGGCCATGGGAAGCAAAGATTCCTCTAAGCACCTGGATGGTCCTAGCAGTAGTAGTGGAGGAGACAGGTACAACCTCTAGCCACTTGGAATGGCTATCCACAAGTATAAGGAAGAATTGCCCAGCATAATCTAAATGTACCCTTAACCAAGGGGTTTGTGTCTCCTCCCACCTGTGTACAGGGGCCTGAGGCATTTCAGGCCGGGAATCACACCTGGCATCTGTGCACCTGGGCTTCGATAGCTTTATCAAGCCCAGGCCAGAGACATTAGACCCTAGACCTTAGACCTCAGTGAGGCAGGGATAACTACTCCCCCATAAAAGTCACCCATTAAAGGTAGACAGTGCGTGTCTCCTTTGCCAGAAACTTTGAAATGCAGCATCTGGACATGTAACTGGCCATCCTGACAACACCCATGTCAGCATGTGTGCAAGCGTGTGATCAGTGGCAGTTTCTGCAGCCACATCCCTAGCATTGAGGGGAGATTCAGGCAACTCCTGAATGGAGAGAATATTAATAGCAGGAGCAGGAGCTGCTTCTATCTGTTTTAGAGGTAATCTGCTCAGGCCATCTGCATGGCCCATTTCCTTTCAAGGTTTGTGGATTAAAGTGTAGTCATATGCTGACAGGAAAATAGACTATCTCAGCATACGTAGGGAAATAATGTGTGGTGTTTGTTTGTTTGTGGTAAACAAACCCAGCAAAGGCTTATGGTCTGTGTAGACCGTGAAATGGCAGCCATATAAGAAATCATGAAATTTCTTTATGCCAGCCACTATGGCCAAGGCTTCTCTGTCAATCTGAGCGTAATTACACTCTGCAGACGACAGAGTCCTTGAATAGTAGGCCACAGGGACTTGGGTCCCATCAGCCTTCAGGTGACTGAGTACAGCACCCACCCCATAAGGGGATGCATCACAAGCGATGCATACAGGCAGTTGCTAATTAAAATGGGCTAATACCGCATTTGATGAGAGCAAGGCCATGACCTCCTTAAAACTCCTGTCATGGACTTTAGTCCACTGCCATGGAGCTTGCTTGTCCAAGAGCCAGTGTAATGGCTCAGCCACAGTAGCCTTATGGGGAAGGAAAGCATGATAAAAGTTAAGAAGTCCCAAGAAAGCCTGAAGCTCGCTTTTGGACTTGGGACTTGGGGCTTCCTGAATGGCCTTCAGTTTAGACTCTGGAGGGTGGATGCCTTGAGCATCTATTTTAAAGCCTAAAAATTCTGTAGAAGTAACACCAATTTTACATTTGTCCTTTTTTAATTTGAGGCCCACTTGACGGAACCTCATCAACATAGCCCTTAATCTTTCAGCCAAATTCTGCAATGACTTCCCTGAAATGAGGACATCATCAACGTAGGGGCAGACCCCCGGGATACCCCTGAGCGTGCGCTCCATGGCGCTCTGGAATATGCCAGGAGCAACATTCACCCCTTTTTACTTTAAAAGCGCCCCTATGGGTCACTATTGTTTGGGCTTCAGCAGTTGTCTCATCAACAGGTAGCTGTTGATAGGCCTGTGCTAATCAAGCTTTGCAAACAGTGTTCCCCCTTTAAGGGAGGCCAGAATATAACTCACTACTGGTACAGGATATGCATGCTGTTGCAAAGCTGGGTTCAGAGTACACTTATAGTCCATGCAAATTCGGACTTCCCTGTTAGCCTTTAAAGGCATCACAATTGGGGTTTCCCATGGACTTGAGTCCACAGGTTCCAAGATGCCCTGCTGGAGCAGCTTGTCCAGTTCAGCATCAATCTTGCCTTTGAGGGCGAATGGCACCCTCCTAGGCTTAATCCTAACTGGTGCATGTTTGGGTTTAATCGCAGTGCGATGGGAGGCCGTTTGTATGAACCAAGCTCTGAACTAAACACATCCGCAAACTCTTTGCAGACTTCTGCAAGTCCTGGAGTTTGCAGACTATTCAAACCAGTCACCTGAATTCCCAGGGCCTCAAACCAGTTGAGTCCAATTAGACTCGTACGATCACCCCCAACAACCACCACATCTAAGAGGCCTTGGAAAGGCTTACGCTGCACCTTGAGTGTGGCTTCTCCTAATACATTAACCTTTGAATTTTGAAAGTCAGTAAGAATTAGGTTTGATGGCCTGAGTTTGACTCGATGGCCATTACTGCAGCAAATCCTTTTAAAAGTATTGTGTGAAATGATCGATAGAGCGGACCCAGTGTCCAGCTCCATCGATAAGGGAACCCTTTGTAATTGTACATCAATGCAAAGCTTCTTTTTAAGGGGCTTGTGTGTCCCCGTTTGCAAGATGTTTCTACGCGATGCGCAGAAACTCACCCTGTGTTGGCTGGGGACCCTGGTACCTTTCCGAAGGGATTCTTCCTGAGGTTGCACCTGCTGGTGACCCAAACAAACGGTGGCAATGTGGCCTTGCTTACCACATGCCTGGCAAATGGCGGAGCGGAACCCACAGTCTGTGTGCTTGTGGCGTCCTCTGCAACCGAGACACTGAAGGGCTGCCTGGTTTCTCGCGATTTTCTCACCGCCGGCTGGTGAAGTCTGTCCACCTCCTCTTTAGGATCCGAGTCTTGGACTTCGCGAGCGACCTCCTGATGTACCGTCGCGATGGCTGGAGTATTTCTGGCAAGCCGCAGAGCCTTCACAGTGCCGCCTGCTGCTTCTTCAGCTGCAACTTCATGTAAGACATCTTGGAAGGTGACTTCAGCTTTAGCAAAGATTTTTTGTTGTAGCTCCCTGCTTCTCAGGCTGCAGACGAAACAGTCTAGTAAGCGTTCTTCCGGGTCCTTGAATTCACAAGGCCTGGCAGCTTGTCTCAATGCAGCAATGAACTTAGCAGCGGACTCGCCTGGATTCTGATCCCTCTGCTCAAAAGCATGCCTCCACACGATCACAGACAACTTTGGGTGGAAGTGATGCTTCAGCATGTTTTTTAGGTCGGTATAGGTGAAAGACTCCAGTGGTGCCGGGGCTACCAGGTTCTCGGCTACATCGAAAGTGTTTTGACCACAGACGCACAGCAGGGTTGCTGCTTTCAAGCCGTCTTCCCAAACCTGGTTAACCCTTAGGTAATTTTCCACCCAGGCCACATAGGAGTTTCAGCGCTTCGGGTGAGAGACGTCGAACTTGGACAGATGTCCAATCTTTGATATCTTCTGCTTCAAATGCCTCGCTGCAAGCCTTTGTTGAGGGGAAGGGCCCATTTGCCAAGCTCACCTCCAGTAATGCTGTACTGGCAGGTGAGTGCAGAGCTGGATGCCGATTCTCAGGCTTTAGGCTTTTCAGATAAGGCTTATCCTCTTCTTACTGCCTTTTTCCTTGCAGCGATCCCACCTTCGTCACCACTTTTGTGTTTCGGGATTCGAGGCATTGAAACACGACTCATCGTAAAGCAAACTTCTTTATTTCTCCTTAACTCCATTCCAAGCAAACAAGCAAACAGGCACGCAGGCCTTTTATAGTTTTCCAATCCCCAGGCAGTCCAGCCAATAATAATCCTTCTTTCTTCGCACCTTGTACATGTGCAGTAGTCTGGCACCAGCCAGTCTGGTCCCGGGCAGCTTTTAGGTTGCCCGGGACCATTTGCAACATTTCTGGGCCTGCTAAGTTTCCTCATCAGGCCCAGGACACAACAATATTGATGTGATTATTATCTGTAGAAATATTAGAAAATTTTTACACTCAATTATCATTCACTAAAATAACAAGAATTGTATTAACTTAAGGTTGGTAAAAGAGAACATTATGGCAAAAAGAGGAAATCAAGTAAAGTTATTATGTGGATTATAGATTATAGAAATCAACTGTTAGTGAATCTTTCTTAAATGTAAACCCAGACAACACACAGTTTACCAAATATTAAGGCAATTATGTTAAAAAATAAAACATATTTAAAAAATAAATAAATCCCCCCACAAAATCCATTGCATACAGGATGGGTTATTCTGAGATAGATCCCATATGAGCAAAGTATGATATTCAAAACCGGGTATTGAATTCTCCTTCTATTGCCACATTTTATCACCTCTCCAGTGAGCTTTTGACACAGCTGTTTGGCAAGCTGCAAGGAATGTAGTGGGTGGAAAAGAGGATGCAGCAATATCCCTTCCTAAGCACTATCTTTGATCACAGTAACAGACAAAAGACTGAAAGGCTCGTGACTAAGTGTCATTTTTATTTCCTAAATAAATCATACATCCATCAGCCCACCAAAAAATGTGAAATATGAGCAGGCATGTGATTTATTTAGTTATATTGATGGCCTACTCTGTTTGCCATTTCCATTAATGCTCTTTGTGCAATAATTGAATTGTGATTGTATTTATTTGTGTTTTGAAGAGGAGTTGCAGGATAGGGAGATAATGGCCCAAGCTCTACTTTCTATGACTGCAAGTCTTACCCACTGGCATCTCCAAGAATCTGCTCCCATGCTCCATTCAATCTCACAGGCAGCTTTGTGGGCAAAACAACTGTCACTACTTTGCTAGATAGACAAGACCAGGGTAACTTCCTATAATCATAAAGTCAAGTTATTTTTAGGATTTTTTTTAAAGATTAGATGGTACAGTTTTATGTTATTCTAGAAAGAAGAATAACCTCAGAGATGTTGCATTTCCCTTGCATGTCATTTTTATCTGCTGAAATGACTGTTTCTATAGCTGCCCTTTCTCAATAAAAGGGAATATGAGCAATTTGAGAATTGAAAATGATACAAAATTACAATAAACAAATTAAAATCTTAGTTCTAGACTCCTCTCTATATCACTCCTGCTACAGGTGTTTAGGTTTTGAGAAATGAGGGTCCTGCAAAAGAGATGACTCTGAAGAGTAGCACCTTTTACATAAACATGTTCTTGAAATATTGTACTATTTAAGTGACATTGCCAAACAAGACCATTTCATTGGATGGACACTGAGCTACCAAATATTGTGTGGAAATTGGAGAGTAAAGACATGTACAAATTAATGCTGATGCAATTGCTATCTTCCCTGTAAAATTAAGATAAAGGATGTAAAGGAATCCTTGAAAAGGTTGAGCAAAGTATGATCTCCACAAAATTCTGCTATAGGAATCTAAAGGTTATTACAACAGTTCATTATGTCAATTTCTTCCTCTTGTGTATCAGGGTGCCTTTATGTTCAGCATTATTATGATCAGTTGGTGAGATTGTGGCTATTCTTTTTAGATATACCAACTGATGAAATGGAGGGAAACACCTTGCATTACAGTTAATGGGTGGATAAAACTGCTCACAACTGGAGATGCCAAAAGGGATTTGAAAGCTGAGAAGGAATTTCAAAATCCAGGTCAAATGACAATATATACATATCTTTCTTGATCTTAAGATGCTACTGGTAATATTCTAAAATGAAACAATTTTAATCAGGTCATTTGCTCATCAAAGCACAGAAGAAAAAGAAGAGTGTGTATAAAATTCAGAGCAGCGTGATCTGGTTGAAATGAATGACAGTCCCTTGTGGGGAAGAGCTTAAGAACAGAAGTGGAATATAATACAAGACAGATACTTAAAAGGTGGGGAAAAATGCCAACTTGTAGCAACCAGTCTATAAGGTGTTGTGTAAAATTAGCTTATATTTGTATGTGTGTGTGTGAAAGAGAATATTTATATAGAATCAGCATTTTCTTCTCTTAGTAGGCTAGGACTGCTAGATTTCCATTATTTTGCAAAAAATCTACTTATCACAAAAACATACAGTACAATATGCTACACTACTTTTCCAAACTACTATGGAGCTTTGATCATCTTTCTGAAATTCTGGGTTGGCCAGCTGCAGCAAAGACTCCTCCATTAAAAATTAGAATCATATAGTACATGAAGTTCTTAATATATTAATGGAATTAGGATCATATGCAAAGTCCAGTAAACATGAAAAAGGCAGGAAGATCTCATAAAAATAATGTCAAAGACATAACTGGTATCTTGAGTTTATTAATCTGAGAATGTTGCATTTGAAATTGAAGCTTTTGGATGAGAAAAGTGGTGGTGGGTAGAGATAGGAAGGAAAAGAATGAAAGATATTGCTTTGACACTCCCAGTTCCTCCTCAGAGACAAAAAAGTTCAAAGAGTACCAATAGTGAGACAAACATGCCTCCCAAGACATCTGGGAACTAACATCTATGCTGAGTGAGCATCATTCTCAGGTAATGGTTACTGGGCAAAATGGCTCTTTAGAAAGAAATGTTGTGGTCCTTCAATGAGTACAAAATATCCAATGGGATTTCTGACAAACAGCAATCTGAACTATTATAGTCTAAGATATAGGTTTATTACCCTATGCATTATTATTTACGACCACAGATTTGTAGAGAGGAATATGAATGAAGGCAAAAATTCCACATTTTCTGATATTAACATTTAACAAGACAGAGACATCCCTGGCTATAGATTATTGCTGTAACAGAAGGGTGGAGCTTCTGCCCAGGGAAGCAAGTCTGGACCCTAGTGGGATGGGGTATCCAGACATTTCTTCCCTGTTGTTGTTAGTTGCGAAGTCATGTCCAACCCATCACAACCCCATGGACAACGTTCCTCCAGGGCTTCCTGTCCTCTACCATCTTCTGGAGTCCATTTAAGCTCACGCCTACTGCTTCAGTGACTCCATCCAGCCACCTCATTCTCTGTCATCCCCTTCTTCTATTGCCCTCGATCATTTCCAGCATTAGGCTCTTGTCCAGTGAGTCCTTCCTTCTCATTAGATGGCCAGAGTATTTGAGTGTCAACTTCAGGATCTGGCCTTCTAAAGAGCAGTCAGTGTTGATCTCCTCTAGGACTGACCGGTTTGATTGCCTTGCAGTTCAGGGGACTTGCAGGAGTCTTCTCCAGCACCATAGTTCAAAGGCTTCAATTCTTTGGTGCTCAGCCTTTCTTATAGTCCAGTTTCTTCCCTACCTCAACTATAAACCTGGAAATGGGAGAAAGTTCTGCCCTGCTGACTGTTGCTCTGGTATCTGCCATTGCTGCAGGTTGTGTGAAGCATTGCAATTGCTCTGGAGGCAAGGCTTTGAAAGCAGGGGCCAAGATTCAGTGTGTCCCCTCTATGAAATTCAGTTTGCAGTAAATAAAGTGAAATGGAATTTATTCCTAAAAATATAAATTATACCCTGGTTCTGTTCTTAAAATCACCCTGCATTTGAGAATGTTGAAACAAAGGAAAAGTTCATTTTACTTTTTTCAACTACATCTGCATACGTAAAGCTATAATTTACTCTTGGAGCTCTTCAATTAAACACTCTTATTTATATACAAGTAAGCTTGAGAAATCAGCATTGCAGGGATAACATCTGCAATATCCCTGTAATTTTTCATTACCGAGAAGTTGAGTTCTTCATCAGGAATGGGATCATTTTTATTGCCTGGCAAGCTGAAAGACCTGGGAGAGAGGCAGATGGCTGGGAGAGGGGAGATTTCCCTGGAGACAAACAAGGACTGCCCTAATGAAGGCTGTCGAATTCATAAAAGGTGGACCCTGCCCTTTGCAGCCCAAATAAAACCAAGCAGGAAAAGAGATTGGCAAGACTGGAGAACAGCAGTTTCTTTTTCAGCCTTCTTGTCTTGTCATAGGCAAATTGCGTTGGCTTTTAAAGAGAGAGAGAGAGAGAGAGAGAGAGAGAGAGAGAGAGAGAGAGAGAGAGAGAGAGAGAGAGAGAGAGAGAGAGAGAGAGAGAGAGAGAGAGTATTCTCTTGGCAACTCAGGGATTTTCTGCCCAAAATTTGTAAATTATTTTGCAATGTGAATTCAAAGAGACCCAGGACAAAGGTATCACCAACATCACCATCCTGGCTTAGACTGCATAGGTTTCTCACCTGTTAGCCAGTTATATTTTATCCCGGTGTTCTTGGGGTCTTCCTAATTCCCGCAACTCTTTTTTTATATTATTTATTTATTATTTTTATATTTTATATTATTTATTGCTTTATCATAAATTTGCTTTATCATAAAAAGTAAAATACAAAACAGAAAAACAAACAAAATGAAACAAAACAAAAGCATATATTTAACACTAACAACAACAAAAAAGAAAAAAATAGTGTACAAAAAAGAGAAAAAGTGATCAAATACATTAAGTACATTTAACATGTAACAGCACCCAAAATTGTTTTTCAATTGTCCATCATATCTAAAGAAAAGCTTCAGGTTTCATTAATATTTGTATCTTAAATATTTAAACAATGAACCTGAAGTTTGACTAAATTTCCAGCACTTATAAGAAATCCCTTTATACATTTTCACTAGTCTATCTGGGGTCAACTACCAATGATACATCATTTTATATAACTTTTCTTTCAAGCTATAATTTAATGTAAATGTTAGTCCATTCGTCCATACGTTCTCCCATTTATCTAGCACTGACCACAGTTGAGCCCAAAATTTCTACTTTTAAGTGGGACATTTGTTAAGTAAGTTTTTCCCCATGTTATAACCTTTCTTGGCACAGTTGTTAAGTGAATCACTGCAGTTGATAAATTAGTAACCAGGTTGTTAAGTGAATTTGGCTTCCCCATGGACTTTGTTTTTGAGAAGGTAGCAAAAGGTGATCTCATGATCTTTAGACACAACAATGGTCATCAATATGAACCAGTTGCCAAGCATCTGAATTTTGATCACATGATCATGGGAAGCTGCAAAGGTCATAACTGTGAAAAACAATCTTAAGTCACATTTTTCTGTGCCGTCATAATTTTGAACAGTCATTAAACAAACTGTTGTAAGCCGAGGACTACCTGTATACCCCCAAAATTTGTCCATTTTACCATGCAATCTTTAACGTATTCATCATCTAGATTCATCATGAGTAACATTTTATATATTTTAGAAATCAAGTGGTCATCTCCAGAGCATAAATTAACATCCAGTTGAGATTTAGTTTCTGTGAAAACAATTTTTTTATCAAATTTAAACCTTTCAGAAATTGTATGATAATTAAACCAATCAGAAGCAAATCCTTCACTTGCTAATTGTTCTCTTGTCTTTATCTTGAATCCCCATTTTTCAAATATCAACAAGTCTCGATATGTCATCCATTTACATTCTGATATCATCTCTGTTCTATGTAGTATTTCATGAGGTGATGGCCAAAGTGGCACTTTATCAGCTATTCTTCTTTTGTACTTCCACCATACATGTGCAATTAATTGCCTAATGACATGAATCTTAAAATTAGGGTTAACTTTTACTTTGTCATACCACAGATAGGCATGCTACCCAAATTCCTGCGACTCTTAACTGAGAGAATGATGAAACAGGGCTCTTTGGTAATTACTTCATTGTTTAAAAATTTTACAATCTCATTTGGTTCTATTCCACATTTTATGAGTATTGCATACTCAAGCCTCACCTATTAATTTCCTCTTTGAAAATATGAAAACAGAATTTGTAGTGCAGACACTGAAGCTAGAAAGAAGAAGATTTGCTCAAGGAAAAATACAATGGCCAAAGAATGAAGAACATAAACAACAAATGACATAAATAAATTGTACACGTCCTAAAAGCAAAACAGTAAATATGTAACCAAGCAGTTTTGCAAGTATGAAAGTTCTAGAAAATTACCTTTGTAAATGAATGAAGTCAAGCCTTTGTACATATAAAAGAGCTTATTGAAGAGATTATAGGTAAAGGAAGGATAGGTAACAATAATACACAGAGAATTTTAAATGAAATCACTCAAGTCAATCTAATTAAATCAATTACAAATTAATCTACTTAAAGTATTGAGTTTCAGAGTATGTTAAGGTATTTATTCCAGTTTTAAATGTTACTGTAATAACATAAACACACTGTAAATTTCTGCTCTGAACTTGTGTTTTTCAAGGTTTGCATATACAGTAAGTGATATTCTCTGAGCCATACAGGGCTGTTGTTATACATGGTATTTATGTTCCTGAAGGAAGAATGGATAAATCAGGATGTCATCTAAGTCGAAGATGACAAACTTGTTTGTAAAATCCTGAAAAATATTGTTCAAGTGATGAATTGTTGTGAGAAAATTGCATAAACCAGATGTCATCACTGTATAGTCAAAATGGCCATATGGGTATGAAAAGAGAATAAATTTTGTAAAAATTTTGGCCTTCATCAGATGTTCAAAAATCAGATAATGATTAAAGTCCTAGTAATCATTGTTGCAAAGTTTCTTATCCTGACTTTTTCTTCACAAATAATGCAGGCATTGCATAAATTATTATTATGATTTTTATATATATTGATTGCCCAATTCCAGTTCCTCTATTTCATCCTGTGGAAAAAGTAGAGGAACAAATGAGTTTGTTTTCCAGATTTTTTTCCTATGAAGTCTTGCAGAGCTGTAAGATCAGGTTCTAAGCAGAGTAAATCCATCCTACCAGGAACTTGACTCAAGGGATCAATCTTAGGGAAATAGGGCATCTTAGAGGAATAGGATGTGCTATAGTGACATCAACTTTGTATTCACTGAACATGTCACTGAAAGCTGGACATCCCTTCTTCTACTCCAATTGGAGGCATGGTGGGGAAATGCTTTGTGTAACTGGGTGGATTGTATAGTATGTTTCGTTTCAAAAGGATGATCTGCGAGACAAGGTTATCGAGCTACCCAGTGCCCCAAGTCACTGGCAGATGAAGGGCAAAGATCAGGTGCTCTATGCACTTTTAAAATTCCATCTCAACCCAGGCCACTGGCCCCAGATATAAAGGATCTCCTATCAGCTGGGTGGCCATACTCTGGAGTTCTATAGCCTTTTTTCTTGGCGTGATTTTTAGGTGGATATGTAGTGGCCTAATGTTGTTTCCACAACATAACTCTGCTCCTAGACACCTGCATTTAGTCTTTTCTTCCAGAGATAAATGTGGTGTTATTCCATCTATTTTCGTAGGCTCTGCAGGTTGAGACAATGTGGCAAAAGATCTTGGTTTGTGGGTCTGAAATAGGGATGCAATGAGATACACCTTGGTGTGTTTGGAGGATCCATCAATATGCAGGCATTGATGGATCAAGTTGTGCAGAAAGGCAGAGCATTTTAATCTGATGAAATTATTCAGAAGTCCTTTCTGCAGTTCTGATCCATCAGAACTGCTAAATTCCACTTCAAGTCTTTTTTTTTATTAGTTTTATTCATTTATAACATAAAATGTGAAAATACAAAAGCAAATAGTAGGGGACAACAGTAGAAAAGGGGAAAACAAAAAAGGTGTGAAGAAGAGGAGGGGAAGAAACAAAAGGCATTGACTTCCAACTCTTTTCTGTTGCAGTAAAATCAGGCATTAAAATCAAATCTCAACTTTTTACATTTCTATAGTAACATGCTCTAACCATTTCTGTATCGGCAAATCAGTCTAACTGGTAAAAACCTAAAATCATAATATCACTTTTTTCCACCTCAAGTGGTTTCTAAGTAGAAACAAAAGTTCTTATGTTCTTTTCTTTTATCAGCACAGTCAGTTTGGCCATCTCTGCTAATTCCATCAGCTTTTGTAACCATTTGTCCATGATAGGAATCAAGGCATCCTTCCACTTTTGTGCATAAAGCAATCTTGCTGCTGTCACCATATATAAAATCAGAGTTCCAATTTTTTTCCCCAGCTTTCTTTCCATTAGACCCAGAAGGAAAGTTTCTGGTTTAATCTTTATGTTCACTTTAAGAATTTTCTGCATTAATATATGAATCCTACTCCAATATTTCAATTCCACTCCAAGTCTTGTGCCAGGAATGCAATGTCACTTACATACTACCTGGCTTACCTGCTATATCTCTTTAATACAGATATGTCAAACTCGCGATGTCACGTGACGTCGTGCAACGTATCAGGACAATTTTGTCATTGCCAGCAATGAGGTGGGCGTGGCTTCTGTGTGGCTTGTCCGGCCCGCAGGCCAGCAGTTTGACACCCCTGCTCTAATACATCAGTTGGCTACAACTGACTTAGTTTGGGTCTTCAAATATCAACTTTTTAACTTTTGAAAGCCTCATCATAATTAAACAGCAGTGGGTTCTGTTGAAACAACAGAGGATTAGCCTATTTGACCACTTAGTCAAATAGAAACCCAAATTTAAATTAGGTTATGGAAATGTTTTCAGGGTGAAAGCTCACATATAGGTTGCATTAGGCCAGAAAGACTGAAACAGAATCCAAATCCCACCAACATTTTCAGGTACTACTCCAGGGCATTTACAACTGGTGCATTCCATCTACCTCACATGGTCAAATGGAAAGCTGTACTTGTATTTCTTTATTTTCAGATTGTAATTGCTCCACTTCAGTTACGGCAAGTACTGTAAAAGGATATTCTACAGCAGACATATCAAACTTGCAACATCATGTGACATCGTGTGACGTATTGGAACTTTTTCCCCATTGCTGGCAATGGAATGGGCACGGTTTCGTCGTGTCACATCCAGTCCATGGGCCAGCAGTTTGACACCCCTTCTCTACAGTGTGAGTATGTATGTGGGGAAGCTGTTTTGTGTTGCCAATTACAAACACACAAGATATTTATTGTAGTTTCTAAATCTTTATTTTTGGTAACAAACATACTGGAAACTACACACTTTCTACTTAGACAATAGAAAAGTGAAATCTTACTTTTTAAAATAGTCTGGATTGATGGTCTGGAATGACATAACACTTGCTCAGAAATTACCCCAAAGTGGTCAGGTTGCAGTCCAACATTCAGCAAGCAATCCAAAGTAGAATACAAATCAGGTCATAGCAAATGGCAACAATGAAAGTTAATTGCCACAAAGAATCAGTTAAGGTGCAATTTCTTTAATACAGCCCTTACTATTAGTTTGACTCATTTGCTGTTTACCTGTATTGCTAGACTAGAGACTTTGCCTAGGTCAGAAACTGGATCAGCTGACTCAGCCTCTTCTGGTGTTTCCTCAGATGTGCTTTCTTCACCTAATTACCATGGTGTGGGATGAAAAGGTTCAGTTGGGTCAAGCACTTCAGCTTTTGAATCTGAAAACGTAGACTGATCCCTAACAGATGGTCCATGAAAGACAATCTTGACCTCTTGCTTGAAAGTTGTTTGGCAGCCCTTTCTTTTTCTTTTTATTTCTCCTTGATATCTTCTCTTGCATTTTTCCTTTTTTGTTGCATTCTACTTACATTTATAGAATGTTGAAGACTTAAGTTAAAGCCAGTCTCTTTGTGGAGATTGATTGTTGCTTCACTAAATCAAGCTTTGCTCCATTTGTGATGTCATAAGACTAATTAACAAATCAGTGAATTATCTGGTCTGTGGTTCCACATTTCTAATAACTCTATGGCTGAATAATAAGTCTTCTAATATATAGCAGTTACGATGTTATATGAGAAGTATATGAGAAAGGTGGGAAAGGTTTTTTGAAGAACAAAATATGATATTGATCTATGTGGACATTTGAGAATGGGTCAATTTATCCTATCATTGCTTTATCATTGCAAGTAAAATAAAAAAGGTGTTTTCATGCCAACAGCTAATTGGGATACCTGGTCTAGCTCAGATGTCATAGACTTTAGACAGAGAAATGTAGTGTTGGTATATGACTTATAGTATCTTTTTCATGTAAAATCATGCAAGACTAAAACATAAACTAATGTTTTAGCTTTCATGCAGAAACATCATAGAAAGACATTCTGGAGCAGATAAACCTAGTTTAATTTTTTTTTCTATAGCACAACAAATCTATATTAACTTACACATAATTCTGTAGTTGGCAACTGGGAATTGGAAACATTCAAAGTTTTTTTTTACAGACTCTTTTTACAGCTTTCTCAATCTGGTGCCCTCTAGACATGAGTTATAGTTTAACACATTTAAAGAACACCAGGCTGAAGAAAGCTACTCTATCATAAAACCTTAAAATCATCTCATGTACAAGAGAGTGAAAGTCATAAACTTCTGCTGAATAAGGCTCAAGGTTGGAAGCACCAAGCTGATAGCAAAGTACACATGAAGAATATGCCTTAAATCAAGAGTGCTCAGTTGATTTTCATTTGATCCTAGGTTCTGACCTAACCTGCTTTTAATCAAGATGTGCCTATTGTTTGGCAGAATTCAAACTATTTACAACATCAAAATGTCTATAGTATTAATTAGACGAACAGTTGTGGGTTTTCTGAATCCTAGATAGATTTATCCTTTTAGTCCTTTTTGGAGAAGCAAAGCACTATACTTGTCACCTTGTGTGTCAAAACATATGTTGTAATCTTCTTGATGACACAGTTCTTCTGCTGTGTAAAAAGAAAGAGACATTCCATAAAGTCATTTGCATTTTGAATGTACTGCTCTAGTAAATCCTTGAGTGCAGGTGCTGCATGCCTATGCAGTCCTTGCTGCTAGATGGTGCTATATTAGTATATTTGAGAGCTTGGCCACTGAGAGAAGGATTAGTTATTGTAGCAAAATGATTTCTGCCCCTGGCCTGGGCTTTAATCTGAATCTTCTCCCTCTAAATAGAGAAATTGATTAGACACGTGTGATGCAGATGCCAAGCAAATATCTTCCATGGCAAGTTCATGGATTTGTAGCTGTTTGAATATTCTATTGCTTTCACTGCTCATTATCCTACTGGTAAACTGTCTCATCCATCACTTCATTTTACCCAAGAAAAATAACATTAGTGTCTCAGTGGAACTGAAAACAAGGAGAAAGAATGAATCACATTGATCTGAAGAGGTTTGGTGGGGAGTGAGAAGGAATGCATTGCTGAGCTTTGACTTTTCCACCTAGCTTCGTCCAACATGGATCCTTCCACATGAGATGGACTGCAAGTCCCATCATTCAGGATGTCTGCGCAGCTTAAAAATCATGAGAATTGTGAACTGTGTAATGTTGAGAAAGTCTGTTCAAGATCTTCCTGCTGCTTGGTCTTTGGGAGATACGGGATGAATCTGCCTTTTGTTACAGGTAGTCCTCAATTTACAGTTATTTTTTTAGTGATCATTAAGATTACTACGGCACTGAAAAACATGACTGATGACCACTTTTCACACTTACGACTACTGTGGTATCCTCATGGTCACGTGATCAAAATTTGAAAACTTGGTAGCTGGCATGTATTTTTGATGGTTGCAGTGTCCTGGGATTGTGTGATCACCTCTTGGGATCTTCTGACAAACAATCTCAATGGGGAAGTCAGATTCACTTAACAACCATGTTACTAACTTAACTGCAGTGATTCACTTAACAACAGTGGCAAAAAAGGTCATAAAAGGGGGCAAAAATCACTTGTCTTGCTTAGCAATGGAAATTTTGGGCTCAGTTGTGATCATAAGTCAATGACTGCCTGTGTATCTACTTTTATTTTCCCCCCACAGATGCATTATTTCACTTCTATTTCTCATTCCAAACTCTTTTATGCTATTTTCACAATAAACCCATATAACTAGGCCAGTTACAGCTTTCACTAAGGTAGATTTGCATGAACAACTTACATCTGTCAACTCTGTATGAGTAGCTCTGCTGAAAATATACCACTGACCCCAAATGTTAGTCGAAGCAGACAAAAGAGAACACCTGATTTTTCAGAACACATATTCTCTGTGGGTTTTTCACACCTATTTTTTTAGATGTACATAAGTAAGAATGTGCTGTACTACATTTATTAAATTTATACAGCTACCTATCTTACATATGTAACTCTAGATGATGCACTTCATTAAAATAACAAAACCCAAACCAAACAATTCAAAATAAAACCATTAAGAAATTAAAACAGTTAAAAACTATAAACAAAGCAAGCAAAAGCATAGAAGAGTATATTCCAAAACTTACAAATAGCACAACCATTTTGTGGGCTCCATACTTCCATGGGATCCCCAGGCCCGATTGTTGAGTCCTTGGCGAAAAGCAGACACGAGAAGCAGTTGGAGTTCTCAGTTTTCTTTATTCTGCGTTCAGCTTACAAGTAGATGGCTTCATGGCTTCCCAAACGCTCGCAGCCTCTTATATAGGCAACTCCCGGGTAATTGTGTTACTTTTCCCGCGCCAGCACCCGCGCATGCGCATGGCGCTGGCGATAGCCTGTCTGGTCCCGGGCAGCTTTGCACCTGCCCGGGACTGCCTGCAAATGCCCGAGCCGTTTGCAAGGCTCGGGACATAACACCCCTTTCCCCCGGGCTAAAACTATTACCAACATATAATCATTTACTCTATACAATGTTCCGTTCCCCAGGGCTCCCACTGTTTGCTGGCTTTTGCCTTGCCAGCAATGTTATATAATCCTCTAGGTACTTAGGAGATTTCTTTGCTCTCTGTGACCTTCTCAGCTCTGGGTTACTAGCATGAGTTTCCTGACTGGAGGGGGATGTGAGCCTGTTCTCCTTATTTTGCCTTGGTGCCTTCCAAGGACTATGCCCCGATGCCTGGCCTGCTTGCTCGCCCACCGGGCTCGTCAGGCCAGGGCTTCTGTCACTTTGTGACCTGGTTGACCTGCCTAGCTGTAGACCCTCGGGCCCCCTGAAGTGATAGCCACTGCTGGGTGTCTCTGTTGAACCTCCTAGGTCCGTCCAAGACCTGTCAGGAGGCTGTCCATTCCCTGAACCCCGTTCTGTGTCCAGGCTTGTGTGGGTTTCTGTACCTTCCCAAAACTCAGTTATTCCCTGATTTGGGCTAGAGGTGTTGTAGTCGGGACTTGGTTCCTCGACCACCTCCCTGTATGTTTGACCCCCTGTAGGATTTGGGGTAAGGTCAGGCCAACTTGGGGATTGTGTGCCAGCTCTCTTGCGGGAAATGATTTGTTGGGATGCCCCCGGGTATCCTCCGTGACTGGAGTGCTGTGTGATGTGTGTGGAAAGTGAGTATGCCCCCGGGGTGACTCCCTGGCTGGAGTAGGCGTGGATGCCTGGTAGTTGGGTAGGCTCATAGAATTCTTGTTCGGAGCTCTCGCGGAACCCTGGGATGGGCTGTTTGTGGCTCCATCAGTGGAGATGGGCAGCAGCTCGTGCCCTTCCCTTTGCTCCAAAGGGTCCCCCTCCCCGCCCTGGAAAAGACCCAGGAGTCTCAGCTGAAAAATGCCGCATAGGGCGGAGTTGGTCGATGTGCCTGCGCAGGACACGACCGGTTTCCAAGGCTACCTCGTAGGATAGAGGACCTGTGACCCTGGAAACAGAAGCGGGGACCCATGTATGACCAGGCCCGTAATTACGAGTCCAGACCAGGGCACCCTCAAGTAGTTGTCTAGGTGCCCTAGGGTGTGAGGCAGATGAAGGCAATCTGTCCGGATGCAACCGGTCAAGTTTAGTCATAAGTTGACGCCCCCAACGAAGTTCAGCTGGACTTCTCCCTGTAGAAGTGGACGGTGTGGTGCGATAAGAAAGGAGAAAGTCAGCCAACCTGTGATGCCAGTCCCCGTAGGTGAGTCTTTTCAATGCGTCCTTGGTGATGCGCACCATACGTTCAGCCATACCGTTGGTGGACGGGTGGAAGGGTGCAGACGTGGCATGACGAATCATGTTAGCCTGTAAGAAAGCTTGGAATTCGGAGGAAGTGAATTGAGGGCCGTTGTCGGACACAATGACATCTGGCAGCCCGTGTGCAACAAAAATCCCCCTCAGTACCTGAATAGTCTTTGCAGTGGTGGTGGATGAGACAGGTACAACCTCAAGCCATTTCGAATGGCTGTCAACAAGGACCAAGAAGAACTGGCCCTGAAAGGGCCCAGCGTAGTCAATGTGCACCCTCGACCATGGGGACTGCGTTTCCTCCCATCTATGCACGGGAGCTTGGGGCATCTCTGGGCGAGATCGTTGGCACAGGTGGCATGCATGCACCTTAGCCTCAATATCTTTATCTAAACCAGGCAACCACAAGTGGCTGCGCGCAAGAGCCTTCATACGAACAATGCCAGGATGACCCTCGTGGAGGGATTCTAAGACCCTAGTCCTCATTGAGGTGGGAATGACAACTCTGTTTCCCCAAAGAAGACAACCCTGAGAAAGGGACAGCTCGTTCCTTTTGGACCAGAAACTCTGAAACTCAGGACTAGGGCAGTGCTCAGGCCAACCAGACAAAACCCAGGAACGGACACGTGAAAGTGTGTGATCTGTACCTGTTTCAGCGGCAACATCCCTGGCACTACGAGGGAGCTCGGGCAAGGCTTGGATTGATAGAATGTTGACAGCTGGCGCAGGGTCAGCTTCTACTACTGGCAGAGGCAATCTACTGAGGCCATCAGCATGGCCCATTTCTTTTCCAGGCTTGTGGAGTAAAGAAAAATCATATGCAGACAAAAAATAGACCACCTAAGCATTCTAGGGGAAATGATTTGGGGAGTCTGCTTACGTGTGGTAAACAGTCCCAGCAGAGGCTTATGGTCAGTGAAGACCGTGAAGTGCCTGCCATATAGAAAGTCATGGAATTTTTTAATTCCAGCAACAACAGCCAGAGCCTCCCTGTCTATCTGAGTGTAGTTGCGCTCAGCAGAAGACAATGTTCTGGAGTAATATGCAACAGGAACCTGAGTTCCATCAGACCTGAGGTGGCTCAGGACAGCTCCAAGCCCATAAGGGGACGCATCACAAGCGATGCACACAGGAAGGGACTCGTTGAAATGTGCAAATACACTGTTGGAAGTGAGCAAAGCCTTGACTTTGTTAAAACAACTCTCATGCGTTTGTGACCTTGTCTAGTAGCCTATGAAGAGGCTCAGCTACACTAGCTTTTTGTGGAAGGAAAGAATTGTAGAAATTCAGGAGGCCCAGGAAGGCCTGAAGTTCGGCCTTGGACTTTGGCCTAGGTGCTTCTAAAATAGCAGTTAGTTTGGATTCAGCAGGGTGAATCCCAGCAGCATCAATTTTGAACCCCAGAAATTCAGTAGAAGGCACCCCAATCTTGCATTTGTCTTTTTTGAGCTTGAGGCCTGATTTCCTGAATCTTAACAGAGCAGCCCTTAGCCGTTCAGCTAGAATGTGTGTGGAGTCTCCTGCAATCAAAACATCATCAAAGTAGGGGCAAACCCCTGGTATACCTCATAGTGTGTTTTCCATTACGCTTTGGAAGATCCCAGGAGCGACATTCACTCCAAACTGTAGCCTTTTTACTTTAAAGGCCCCTCTGTGGGTCACAATAGTCTGAGCTATAGCAGCATCATCATCAACAGGCAGCTGTTGATATGCTTGAGCTAGGTCAAGCTTTGCAAAAACACGCCCCCCCCCCCTTGAGGGAGGCCAGAATGTGACTGACCACAGGAACAGGATAGGCATGTTGCTGCAATGCCTTATTAAGAGTGCATTTGTAATCAGCACAAATGCGAATGTCCCCATTTGCCTTTAGAGGCGTGACAATGGGGGTCTCCCAAGGACTGGAATCAACAGGTTCTAGAATTCCCTGTTGGATCAGTTTGTCTAACTCAGTGTCAATTTTACTCTTTAAAGCAAAAGGGACCCTTCTTGCTTTAATTCTAATGGGAGTGACAGTGGGGTCTAGCTTTAAGGACACAGGGGGTCCTTTGAATGTGCCCAGCTGGGGGCTGAAAACATCTGCAAATTCTTTGCAGACTTCCTGTAGGTTGAGTGTTTGTAAACTGTTGAGTCCTGTGACGTGTATCCCCAGGGCCTCAAACCAATCGAGTCCTATGAAACTCGTTCGTTCACCCCCTACTACTAATAAGTCTAGTGGACCTTCAAAACTCTTGTATTGCACGTTAAGGGTGGCCTCCCCCTTAACACACACTCTTGAATTTTGAAAATCTGTTAACACAATGTCAGAAGGCCTTAACTTGGCCTGAGTTCCACTACGGAACAAATCTTCCTAAATGTATGCAAGGAGATGATTGAAAGGGCAGACCCTGTGTCTAGTTCCATAGATAATGGAACCCCTTGTAGCTTCACCTTGAGTGACAGCTTTTTCTTAATGGGCTTGTGTGTGCCTGTCCTAAGGATGCTTCTTCGCGAAGCGCAAAACCCTACCCTATTCTGGCTGGGGAATCTGGTACCTTTCAGGCGCAGTTCTTCCTGAGGTTGTACCTTTCGTCGGCCCAGACACACAGCTGCAATGTGTCCTTGTTTGCCGCATGCCCGGCAGGTAGCGGAGTGGAACTTGCAGTCGGTTCTCCTGTGGCGACCTCCACAGCCAATGCACTTGAGCAGAGCTGAAGAGCTTCCCTTCTGTTTTTCTTCCTTCGTGGGGTGGAGACGGTCGACTTCCTCGTCCGGATCCTCCTCGGAGTTTCTTTGGACGTCTTCCTGGTGCACGGATGCAACCTCTGGACTGTTTCTGATCGGCCGCATGTTCTTGACAGCGCCGCCTGCTGCTTCTTCTGCGGTGACTTCCCTTAAGGCATCTTGGTAGGACAATTCTTCTTTAGCGAAAAGTCTCTGTTGTAGATCTCGATGCCTTAACCCGCACACGAATCGGTCCCTCAGTCGTTCTTCGAGGTCTTTGAACTCGCAGTGCTTGGCGGCCTTCCGTAATGCGGCGATGTATTCTTTGGCCGACTCACCGGGCCGTTGATCCCTCTGCTCGAAGGTGTGGCGCCATGCGATGACGGACATCTTGGGGTGGAAGTGCTCCTTCAGTAGCTTCTTCAGATCTGCGTAGCTGACAGACTCTACTGGAACAGGTGCTGCAAGGTTTTCTGCGATGTCGAAGGCGTCTTGACCGCAAACACAAAGCAGGGTGGCAGCCTTCAAGCTCTCTTCCCTCACTTGGTTTGCCTTGAAGTAGTTCTCCACCCTGGCTACGTATGACTCCCACCGCTCTGGATGTGAGACGTCGAACTCCGAAAGCCTTCCAATTTTCGCCATCTTCAGGAGACGGGTCTATCAGCCAGCCTACCCCCGAATGCGCACTGGATTGGCGGGCAGCTGCCGAGTCGACGCCGTTCCGCCGCTCAGGACTCACTTGGGTAAGCTTACACTTCTTCCTTTCCAGGCGGTGTAAGGTATCCCACCTTCGTCGCCAGTGTTGAGTCCTTGGCGAAAAGCAGACACGAGAAGCAGTTGGAGTTCTCAGTTTTCTTTATTCTGCGTTCAGCTTACAAGTAGATGGCTTCATGGCTTCCCAAACGCTCGCAGCCTCTTATATAGGCAACTCCCGGGTAATTGTGTTACTTTTCCCGCGCCAGCACCCGCGCATGCGCATGGCGCTGGCGACAGCCTGTCTGGTCCCGGGCAGCTTTGCACCTGCCCGGGACTGCCTGCAAACGCCCGAGCCGTTTGCAAGGCTCGGGACATAACACCGATGATAAACCAGCTTTCAAGGGCCTTCTGGAAAGTCTGTAGGCCAATCTCACTTCAACGGGGATGATGTTCCAAAGAGCAGGTGGTACAGCAGAAAAAATTCTCCTCCTGGGTCACATCAGGTGACGTTTCTTAGCAGATAGGATTTATAACATTCCCCTTTTACTGGACCTGATGGGATGGAAAGATGTAATGTGGAGAGGTGGTCACTCACTACCTTTCCCCAGGCCATGTATGGCCTTAACGCTTATAACCTTGGATTGAATCTGGAAGCAGACTGGCAACCAGTGCAGGTCATGGAGAAGAGGAGCTCATTGCTAGGGGCACACATAACTGTCTACACCACCATATTTTGCAGCAGCTAAAGCTTCAGCTAAAGGCAGTCTTTTGTACAGTGTATGACAGTAGTCCATTCAGGGGATGATCAGGGCAAGAGTCACATAGAGTAGAACCTTTATAATGGGCATACAACAGGCAGTTGTGCAAAGATCTTCCTAGTCATGACTACCACCTGTTCTTTGGGCAGGAATTGTTCCCCATTCAAGCCCCTATAGCCTCCTGACATCAAGCCAGCTCATCCACAGCATTGCTTAATTCATTAGGGGCAGAGATACACAGCTGGGTTCAGCAGGATGTTGTTGTTACTTTACCCCTTAGTGACAGATGATCTTATCCAGTGGCTTCATGTAGATGTTAAATGGGAGCAGAAAGAGTCCTGAATCCTGCAGCATCCCAGTAGGTTAGCACTGACTGGAACTGGCCTTAGCAGAATGAAGAGAACCAGCACAATACAGTCCTGCCCACTCCCAACCCAAACACTCAATCCCAACCTGTGGAGCTGATCCAAAGGATACCATGGATAATGGCACTGAAAGCTGTTGAGAGGTCAAGTAGAGCAAAGATGGATGCAAAAATGGATTCTGCCCTGACCAGAAGTCATCCAAAAGTGTGACCAATGCTATTTCTCTACCATGTCCAGGCCTGAAACTCGACTGAAAATCATATTTCATAAAGCTGTGTTCATTAAGGGGATTCTGTATTCAAGTTCTATATAGATCCATATAACTGGTGATGGAAAGGCTATTCCTTGACTCTGTGTCTGATCCATGATTGCTTTAAGCACTGTGTGAAACAGGTTTATTAATTCATGTATATATTTATACAGTGTATATATATCCAATAGGATAAGCAATGATATGGAAATTGCAGAATGGCGTAAGAATTGATAAGGCAAAGAAATTAAGGATATAAAAAAGGAAATATAGGCAAAAAATATATTTGCAAATCAAAGAGAGTTTTGTGTAATGGTTAAAGCATCAGGCTAGAAACTGGAGACTGAGTTTTAGTTCTGCATTGGACACAAAACCAGTGGAGTCATGTTGTCTCAGCCCTGGGAAGGAGGCAATGGCAAACGACTTCTAAAAACCTTGCCACAACACTGCAGGAACTTTTCCAGGCTGTCTCTGGGAACTGATATGACTGAACAACAACAACAACAACAACAAAGGTAACTGTTTCTATCCTTGCAAACCATCATTGTTTCTACCTCATCCTCACACTTCTTTGTACATTATATATTTTTTTCATTAAATTTCTTATTCTTTCTTTGTAGAGTCTTTTCTTGGGCTTTTGCATCCTATTGACCTATTCACTTTTTGGTCATGTATTTATTTTGTGATTGAGTCCTTATTCTCTTTACATGATGTAAACACTGCAATGTCTCTTTTCCTGGTACTAATCACTACCTTTGTATTCAATCCACATTCATATTGACGTCATCACTTCTTGTTTTATTACACTTTCTAAAATAATCTATTTTTATTGTATTCAACTTAACTTTTATGTTTCTCCTAAGATGCCTAACTTTCACTCACATATATAACACAGTGGGCAAAAGGAAATTTTTCAACTTTGCTTCTTTAGAAAACATTTTTTCTTGAAGCACACCACATATATCTGACTGCTTTTCTATCAGAATTTGATGTCTTAAAATCTCTCCATTTTCCCATCCATAGTAAGCATCCTACCATCACTTACTTACTCTTTCACCATTTGTATACAACTTGTAATAGATTATTGTTTTCTCTGTTAAAAACAACTATGAGAGGAGAAGGGATCTGAAAATGAATACATTGTACAAATATTTGCTGCAAATTGTTCAGGTTCTCAGCCAACAACGTGCCATCATTTGCACATAAAATATACATAGATTATGTACAAAACTGAGGCTACCAAATATCCATAAATACACAACTAATGTTCTTGTCTCACTTCCTGCTCCATATTGAATCATTCAATAAGTATTCCAGAATATCAGAATAACAGATTTGGAAGGGACCTTGGAGGTCTTATGCATGTTGTTCTTCCATTATATATTGATTTGATCACATTTATTTAGCAATTTTCAACACTGTATCACTGCAATACATTCCATAGTTCCAGCTTGTTCACTTTGTTACATAATTTCACTAAATCAACACACATACAATCAATACTTCACAGGTTCAAACATTTTTCAGTGATCTGCTTAAAGAACAATCATCTGGACATATGCTTTGCCTAGAAAAAGCACAGTATACCAATTTTCCAATGTGGGAGCAGGGCCTGAAATCAGATTAGTCCATTACCATATCAAGGAACAAATGCAAAGTCTTCCTATGCAGGCAGGGACTTGTGCAAAGTTAAACCTTGACTCCATCATAAATATGGTTCACATTCAGTGGTTTGCTGGAGCTGGCTCATACCAGTTTATAAAAACCAGTTGTTAAATTTTCGGGAATTTTACGAGCAGGTTGAGTTGAATTGAACCACTACAGCTGATGTACCAGCCAGCTATTTGATTGTGGGCAGTGTGGTGAAGTGGTAAAAATAGAGCTGGTAGAAGTAGTTGTTAAACTTTAACATTACTATATGCTATTGCTTGCGTTTTATACTTGGAATGTTGTTATAATGGTACGTTTTTTAGTTCTTGCAATAAATTAAATTATCAGGAACCAGTGGCCTTGAATCATACCTGCTAAGCCTGTCAGCTGAAACTGCCCTTCCCTAATTGTGCTCATTGTCACAATTCATATTACTTTGACCAAAATTTTCCCAAAAAACCTTCCCACCCATGCTTAATATACTAAACCCACTGTAGTTTTTGCATTCATTGTTGCTAACTTTCTCTCATGATGGAGAAATAACAGCATTCTTCCAGATGTCGGACATTGAAGGAAACTTCAAACAAACAACAATCTAGTTGTACAGTCATTCCATAAGCAAACAATTACCATATTTTAACATTTCCCCAATTACTATTTACAACAACTATACTTTCAGCCTTATCACTTTTCAACATTTTCAGTGTTTATGATTTCCCTTTCATTAATATTTTCTTACAAAATAACACTTATAGCATTAATTTTAATTCTACTCTTTGACATATTGCTACGGTTTCCATGCAAATTCCACCATCCCCTCATTTCAGTTTCATCTCAAATAAATTCACCCTTTTTATTTTTAATTGTATTCACTTTGCTGGAGGCTTGTTATTTAGCCCTATTCATCTATGTCCCAAACAATTTTGTTTTTCATTTAAATTGCTCATTTGTTTTTCATTTAAATCTCTCTCCCTATTGTAATCCTAACAGTTCTTTGCATTTTGATTACACTGTTTGTAATCATCTCTCTCTATAGATGTGCATTATAAAATATTTCTCATCCTCATTTTTTGTAGGAGTCTTTCTCTTATATGCAGCCACAGCTCCTTTCACCATTCCACCAACCTTTTCCATTCTTCATGTTAGTGTAACTACACAAACTTGTGGAGTTGTGTCATTTTGCAATATAAGTTTTCCAGGTGGCTTTGATATCCTTTTAATTTAAAGGACCATTGTTTTTTCCCTACCTGATTTGGTCAAGCAGGCTGGGCATGCTTCAGGTTCTGTTGGCTAAGGAGTGTCTATTGGCAGAAGACACGTCTTTTCTGCTGTAATACCAGCCTTATGGAACATTCTCTTTCCAGGGATCAGGATGGCCCTGAACTTGCTGGCCTATTGACTTTCAGTTTGATGTTACAGCATTACAGATGCAGGAGGACAAGGCTCCATCTTCCACATTCGATTTTGCCCTGCTGGGGGCCCTAAAAAGGGTCAAAGGTTGCCCCAGAGAGGTGATGATGAAGGAGGAGACTCTTGTTGATTGCGGAGGGGAAGTGGCCCTTCCGTTTGATCTGAGAAAGCCCTCCAAACTGGCAGGGGAAAGACTGGCTACATTCGTTTAGCCCAGACATGTCAAACTTGTGACATCATGTGACATTGTGCAACATATTGGAACTTTTTCTCCATTGCCAGCAATGAGATGGGCTCAGTTTTCTCGTGACACATCCGGCCCGTGGGCCAGTAGTTTGACACCCCTGGTGTAGCCAATCAGAAACTGCTGACAACCAAAAGAAATAAGCACTAACAAGCAACTTTTGAGCAACATAGATAAAACTGGGTGAGACTCTATCCTCTTTTTAAAGTTTAAGACATTTTCCTGGAAAAAACAAAACAAAGAATCCTCCCTGATGAGAGAGGAAAAAGGAATTTCTACCCCATTCCCTCAGGGAAAAAAAAAGCGGCAAACTAATTGTTTGGGGGAAACAGAGAAAATTATAAGATTAATTTGGAATCAATATAGACATATAGCCTTGAAATTTGGGGACTAAAAGAGCTTTTGAGGCTTTTTTAGAAAAGAGACTTGAAAAGCTTGCAATATAAGTTTGAAGCTGGAAGAAGGGGTTAATGACATCTAATGGTGAACCATAGCACTACAATTTATTATGTGTAAAGGAAATTTGGCCTGAAGCCCAGACTCAGATAAGACTTTGGGTGTTCTTGGAAGCTTTCACTTTTGAAGATTGCAGCTGGAGAAGGGAAAAAAAAATCTTGGGCTGCTTTTCTGCGTGGCAGAGATGATAAACTATTTTGAAATTGGCCTACTTGGATTATGAATATAAATACTAACTGATTTTTAGAGCTGTGTTGTGGAACTATTCCCCTGCAGAAGAAACAGGCATGACTGATTGAGACAATGAAACACTTTGGATTAATAACTTTTGATTGATGAATAACTTTTGTTTCTTTTCTCACTGGACAGAAAGGATATGCTTTTCATTTGAACAGAAAAACCTGGACTTTGCTTATATTTGTTTAGGGGAGGCCTAAGAATGGACTGACAGGCTAGCTGAATAATTTGGAGTTCAAACGACAATTGACTGAAACTTTTTAAATCTCAAAATAGATTGGACTATAAAGACCATATACAAAAAAAATGGATGTTCCACACTTAGTTTTACATGGTAAAAAAACATCTCTAACATTTGTCTCCAAAACCCCCAGGTTCACATACCAATAAGAAAATGTTGATGAATCTCAGAATTTTTTTCTATGTTGAAATCAATACAAGAGACAATTATCTTAGCTCATGATGAGACTAAAAATAATGCAAATGAGATAAAGAACAACTTTCTAATCTAAACTTAAAAATTCAGAAAATGACTATAAAGAAGGAACCAGTAACCCAGAAAATAGAAGGAAAATTAGAGGAAGGAGATCCAAAGATGGAGGACCTAATATTTAATTTTTGTAATGCTTGTAACTGTTATTTAATTTTGTTCAGTGCCCAATGTTACCTTTTGAGGTGGGCAGCCATATAAATATAAATGAATAAATAAATAAAACTTACATCTATGCATTCTGTTGGGAGATTAATCTGTCTTCTAATATTTTTTCTAGTACTTTCCTTCTCATGTATAACTTCTTCCTTCCTTCCTCCCACTCCACCCCCATATTTTTCTTATGTTAACTCACCGTCCATTTATACCTGACATTACCCAAAATGATCACAGCCTCTCATCGTCTTTGAGGCCTTCAAAAACTCTCTCAATTTTATATTATAAATCATCAAATCATTATTTTATATTTGTCATCTCTACTTAAGAAGAGACGTGTAAATTCTTCTTCGAGAGAATTAAACCTAAGTAAATACTTCCAAACTAATCATCATTCTTTCTTATTGCTGGATCTTCAAATAGGCTAAAAACATTTTCTCTAGACTCTCATCTCATTCATCCATTCCTGCCATCTAACAGATGTATAATCTCTCCCTCCAGGAATCACATTAATTTAGAGTAATAATTTTTTCCTCAAATTTACCTGTCCTTCCTCCATTATCACTATTGACTGACATGAAGCATGCAACCATCACTAATCTATAGATTCCTATATTTCTATGTACACACAAAAGCCATATGATACCAGTTCATACTTTCTGAAATATATTGTAGCACTTTCTTTTAAATTTAAACTTATATCTTCTGTTCCCTGAACAAGAACAGATTATCTTTATTCAAATCTTCCTCTTTCTTTTAGTTCCACAGACTTGCAACCTGTCAACTTTTATTTATATATTTCATTAATTCATACTTTTTACAACTTAATTCTAAAACACAAATACAACCATCATTAAAATATAGATCTATAGATATTGCATTCCACCACCTATTTTGTAATCTGGCTGATCAAGACTTTCACATAATGCTTTTTAGTACAATAAAGAAGATGTGGCCTAGGTCTACCAACCTTAGCTACACTCATGTCACTTACCACATTCCCTGCTATGGCAAGGATAATAGACAGTTTTGACACACTTGGAGCCACATGCCCACAAGTGAAATCAAATGGTACTTTTAACCTAAGGAAATCTACATGCTGTTTTATGCAAGCTATGACATCTGATCTAGTCACTAACTGATGAGGGCTTCTATTCTGGAACAACTACAAACATGGGATTCAATACCTTTTGCTACAATACAGCACTGTCTCTCATGTAACATGGTTGATCCTATTTGCTCACTATTTGCTGGAGATTCAGGGCCACTCTTTTCAGTTTCCAAATAATCAGATACATTGCCCATCTAAGATCTAACCATCTAAGATAGGGGTGTCAAACTCAATTTTATTGAGGGCCGCATCAGCATTGCAGTTGCCATTGGGGAGGGATCGGGGGTGGTAGCCAGGGTGGGTGTGGTCTACTGGGTGGGCATGGATGGAGTGGGTATGGCCTTCTGGGTGGGCGTGACCAACTCTACACTGTTCGCATCAATGATGCCTGTGGGGGCCTGGGCAGGAGTGGCACAGATCTGAAGGTCTCTGGCAGAAGGGGGTGGGACCAGGACAAGTGCCAAGGCATGGTCCACTGGAGGAGCCTCACTGTTCCTCTCAGGCCATGAGGGGGGGACTGAATGGTGGTGCGGGCTGCCCAGAGCCCTGGGCAACAGAGGTCAAACGCCCAGCCTGGCCCTCAAACACCTGCAGTACCAAGCCCAGCCCCACTTCCCCAAGGGGGCACCCAGCTGCACTTACCTCCTCCTCAAGGCTGCTGCTGCTGTGCTTGATCTCCTTAGCCAGGTTGCTCATGATGGGTACGAGGGCAAAGTCAGAGGGAGGCCCATTCCTTCTCCATGGGGGGAGACCCAGCTTTTATCCAAAGCTTCCTTAGCAATAGGATGGGAGACCCCCAGGATAGGCCAGGAGGAGGGGGCAAGAGGATGGTGAAAGGGCAGCAGGGCAGGACTAAGGCAGGACTTCCCTCAGAGCCTCCCTCTCCTTTTCTTCTTTCCTTCTTTCCTTCCTAAGTACAGAGTGGTGGGAAAATATTTGAGATGAGGGATAGAGAAAAACAGGCAAAAACGCAGCTGGGAAGGTGTCACCCTTCGTGAGGAATGAAGAAATGCACCATCGCCTGGAAGTGGCCAGCACATGGCCCTCACCTACTTCACATATCTGGCTTGGTGGGCTCTGGGGGAGGGGATGCCATGAGCAGCGTGAGAGTCAATGTTACCTGCACAATGCCGCCCAGTCCCCAGTCTGCCCGGTGGTGCAAATCCGAAAAGAAGCATGATGCCACCCAGCCCCCAGCCTGCCCAATCTTGGCAGGCAGCGGGGCACTCTCCTCACAGTGCCGAGAGGTTGAGCTGGATGGTGCGAAGCTTGCCAGCTTGCCAGCTTCGCACCTTGCTGCCTGCTGAAACTGGACAGGCTGGGGGCTAGACAGCATTGTAGTTCTCATCAGATTCGCGCCACCTGCCTCAGCCTCTCGGCGCTGTGAGAAGAGCCCCCGATGCCTGCTGAAACCCCTCCCCCGGAGCCCATCAAGCTGGATACATGAAGTAGGCCAGGGCCATTTGCTGCCCACTTCCAGACGATGGTGCATTTCTTCATTCCTCCCAAAGGGTGACAGCTCCCCAGCATGCAACCAGGGGGCAGGGCCGACGCAGCAGGGGCTTGTTTCTCGCTGTTTCCAGATGGCCTTGTGGAGCTAAGACTGAATGCATTTCAGCATAGATGGTCACCGCAAAATTGTACATTGGCTCCCAGGCGGCTGGGGCCAAGGCAGTGGGGGCCGTTCCCTCACTGTTTCCCGGATGGCTTCTCAGAAGACTCCTGCGAGTCCCTTGGACTGCAAGGCGTTCAAACCGGTCAGTCCTAGAAGAGATCAACCCCGACTGCTCTTTAGAAGGCCAGATCCTGAAGTTGAAACTCAAATACTTTGGCCTAATGAGAAGGAAGGATTCACTGGAGAAGAGCCTAATGCTGGGAAAGATTGAGGGCAATAGAAGAAGGGGACGACAGAGAATGAGATGGCTGGATGGAGTCACTGAAGCAGTAGGTGTGAATTTAAATGGACTCCAGAAGATGGTAGAGGACAGGAAGACCTGGAGGAACATTGTCCATGAGGTCGCGATGGGTCGGACACGACTTCGCAATTAACAACAACAACAACAACAACATTGTTCCAGAGGAGGACACTTGATTTATATGTTTATAAATAGATGAATAGATGAATTTACCATATTCTTTCATCCTTGTTACATTTCCAGCAAATGTATCTTTTTTCTATTTTACACTTCTCCTTTTCCATGGTTTCTCCTTCCTTATAGTTGTTTCTCAGTTTGCTCATTCTTCTGGAAACATAAGACCCAGAGTTGTATTCAAGGCTGGTGTATAAAAAGGTTTCATCCCAGCCATTCTCAAGGGACGACCACGAACCTTTGTGACTGTCTGAATGACTATGCCCTTCTTTCGGCACATTAAGCAAGCACAGTGCATTACTCACCCTGCAGGCAGCTGGTGGGTAGATTGCTTAAGGCTTGTATCTTGTTTCATTCCCCTTGGCTTCTTGAAAGTCCATTTTCTGCTTGAGAAGAACTACTCTTTGTTGGATGCGATCCCCAATCTGCCATTGGGATGGAAGAAGATGCCACTAAAGGAACTGGGAGAGGAGGGGAAGATCTGAGAAATAGCAGGGAATCTATAGATATATGCAGTGAAAGGCTGAATTGAAACTTAGTAATGAAAAGAAATCTGAACAGAGAATAGAACATCTGTTGATCTATTACATACCTATTGGTTATGTACCAACGATGTTCTATTCTCTACTCAGATTTATTTTCCTCACCCCGTTTCCATGCTGTGTGTATAGCATCCAGGATATTGTGGGAAACTTAAAATGTGCCCCCCCCATCTCTCAACTAAGCATAGGGCTGGGTCTCATCATTCATCATTACAGAAAGACCCCCTTATTACATTATATATAAGTAGTCCTTGACTTTCAATCTTAATAGAGTCTGTCCATTGTGGTTGCAAGTTGTGGCAATCATAAAACAAGGCACCCACAAAACTGACTTGATTTTAGGACCACTTTTGTGGTGGTTGTTAAGTGAACATGGTGGTTGTAAAGAAAGCACAGTAGTCATTAAGCAAACAAATTTTTTGCTATGGGCCAGTTTTGCCAAAACCAGAAGCAAATGCTAGTTTTTGGCAAAAAAATAATAATCATAAAATGCAGTCACATGACTGCAGGACATGGCAAATGCCTGTAAAAGCAGGCTGGTTGACAAATACCCCAAAACCAGTCATAAATTGAAGACTACCTGTACTGCCTTCTGGTTCAGAAAAAATATTCAAGCCTGTTTAAGGTAAACCCCCCCCCAATTCAAATGAATAAAATATGTAATGCAATAAAAGTTTGGTGAAAGAAATATTCCTGAATACTGTTTTAAATACTGAGGCAATGAAGTCCAGTTCTTATTCCAAATCCTGAGATCTGCCTCTCCATAGCCTGTGTGACAGTAGGTTCATCCTCAAACATTCTCTCTTGCAAATTTTAATACTGATAACTTGATAAAGCAAGAGGTGGTCCATCAAGTATTAGATCTTAAGCTATGCTGGGCTTTAAAAAGTGAGCAGTAGATTATTTAAACTGTGTTAGCAAAGTAGTGGACAACCAATACACCTCCTTCATTTCTCTTGGATTCATGTATCTTATGACAATTAGCATCCTCATCACCTCATTTTACACCAATTGTGACTTCTGGACAATTTTTAATGGTAGCCCCAAATAGAGTATGATGAGGCAATCAAAGCAGGATTGACTAAGGGCATGGGCTATTAGACTTGGCCAGTTCAGAACTTTATTTTTAAACTAGTTTGAAACCTGTTAAAAGGCATCACAAATAGTCCATACAATGAGATATATTTCTTTAAACTGTGCCAGAAAAGATTTTCTTAGGCTGCCTTCTTCTTTTTTTTTTGATTTTTATTTTTAACCAACAAGACAAAACAGAACAAAGCAAAACATAACACACATACACATACAATATATACTCCTTTTTTTTACAGCAATTACGTAATGGTAATCTAATATTTACATTTCCCCCTTATTCTTCTTTAAATATTTGTCCTTATAGCCCCATTATTTCTTATTTACATTTTTCTTCCTTCATGTTCTACTTCTTACTAAGAATAATTCATATTATTATTATTATACATTATTGTACACATATTTTCAATTTTGACCTTTCCATATTTATTCTCCTCTATTATTTCTAGTCTCCAACCAGACATACACCTTGTTCCATACTATATAATACTATGTGTCTTCCTTTTCTTTTATCTCTTTTGTTAATTTGTCCATCTCAGCACAGTCCAGGATTTTTCTTATTACTTCTTCCTCTGATGGTATATTCTCATTTTTCCAGCACTGTGCATGTTATGTCCTGAGCCTTGCAAGCGGGCTCGGGGCGTTGCAGGCGGTCCTGGGCAGGTGCAAGCTGCCCGGGACCAAACAGGCTGTCGCCAGTGCTTGTGCGCATGTGCAAGTGCTGGCGCGCAAAAAGTAACACATTGACCCGGGAAAGTCCTATAAAAAGGAGGCTGCGAGTTGTGGGCTTTTGCCGCCATATTCCAATGTAAGCTGAACTGAAGAATGAAGGTTTCCTGAGAACTACAACTGCTTCTCGTGTCTTACCATTTCACGACGGACTCAACACTGGCGACGAAGGTGGGATTGCCTTACATCAGAAAAGAGAAGGTGTAAGCTTACCCGAGTGAGTCCGGAGCGGCAGGAACGGCGTTGACTCGGCAGCTACCCGCCAATCCAGCGTGCATTCGGGGGTAGGCTGACTGATAGACCCTTCCTGATACGAAATGGCGAAGATTGGAAGGCTTTCGGAATTCGACGTCTCACATCCAGAGAGGTGGGAGTCCTACGCAGCCAGGGTGGAAAACTACCTCAAGGTGAACCAGGTGAGGGAAGAGAGCTTGAAGGCTGCCACCCTGCTGTGCGTTTGCAGTCAAGACACATTCGAAATCGCGGAGAACCTCGCAGCACCTGTTCCTTTAGAGTCTGTCAGCTACGCAGATCTAAAGAAGTTATTGAAGGAGCACTTCCAACCTAAGATGTCCATTATCGCGTGGCGCCACACCTTCGAGCAGAGGGATCAACGATCCGGAGAATCGGCCAAGGAGTACATCGCCGCACTGAGGAAAGCCACCAAACATTGCGAGTTCAAGGACCTCGAAGAACGATTGAGGGACCGGTTTGTATGCGGGCTAAGGCATCGAGAGTTGCAACAGAGACTTTTCGCCAAGGAGGACTTGTCTTTCCAAGATGCCTTGAGAGAGGTCACCGCAGAAGAAGCAGCGGGCGGCGCCATCAAGAACATGCGGCCGATCAGAAACAGTCCAGATGCTGCATCTGTGCACCAGGAAGAAGTCCAAAGAAACTCCGAGGAGGATCCGGACGAGGAAGTGGACCATCTCCACCCCACAAAGGAAGGAAAACCAAGAGGAAGCTCTTCAGTGCTCCCCAAGTGCATCGGTTGTGGAGGTCACCACAAGAGAGCCGACTGCAAGTTCCGCTCCGCTATCTGCCAGGCGTGCGGAAAACAAGGACACATTGCAGCTGTGTGCCTGGGCCGTCAGAAGGTACAACCTCAGGAAGAATTGCACCTGAAAGGTACCAGGGTCCCCAGCCAGAATAGGGTGGGGTTTTGCGCTTCGCGAAGAAGCATCTACAGGACAGGCACACACAAGCCCATTAAGAAAAAGCTGTCACTTAAAGTGAAGCTACAAGGGGTTCCATTAACTATGGAACTAGACACGGGGTCTGCACTTTCGATCATTTCTATGCACACTTTTAGGAAGATCTGTTCCGGTAGTGGAACTCAGGCCAAGCTGAGGCCTTCCGATATTGTGTTAACAGACTTTCAAAACTCCAGAGTGTGTGTTAAGGGGGAGGCCACCCTTAACGTACAGTATAAGGATTTTGAAGGTCCACTAGACATATTAGTAGTAGGGGGTGAATGAATCAGTCTCATAGGACTCGATTGGTTTGAGGCCTTGGGAATACATGTCACAGGGCTCAACAGCCTACAAACACTCGACCTACAGGAAGTCTGCAAAGAATTTGCAGATGTTTTCAGCCCCCAGCTGGGCACGTTCAAAGGACCTCCTGTGTCCTTAAAGCTAGACCCCACCATCACTCCCATTAGAATTAAAGCAAGAAGGGTCCCTTTTGCTTTAAAGAGTAAAATTGACACTGAATTGGATAAACTGATCCAACAGGGAATTCTATAACCAGTTGACTCCAGTCCATGGGAGACCCCCATTGTCACGCCCCTTAAGGCAAATGGGGACATTTGCATCTGTGCTGATTACAAATGCACTCTAAATAAGGCATTGCAGCAACATGCCTATCCTGTTCCTGTGGTCAGTCACATCCTGGCCTCCCTCAAGGGGGGGCGCGTTTTTGTAAAGCTTGACCTAGCTCAAGCATATCAGCAGCTGCCTGTTGATGATGATGCTGCTATAGCTCAGACTATTGTGACCCACAGAGGGGCTTTCAAGGTAAAGAGACTTCAATTTGGAGTAAATGTCGCTCCTGGGATTTTCCAAAGCGTAATGGAAAACACACTACGGGGTATACCAGGGGTTTGCCCCTATTTTGATGATATCTTAATTGCAGGAAACTCCACACACATTCTAGCTGAAAGGCTAAGGGCTGTCCTAATAAGGTTCAGGAAAACGGGACTCAAACTCAAGAAGGACAAATGTAAAATTGGGGTGCCTTCTACTGAGTTTCTGGGGTTCAAAATTGATGCTGCTGGGATTCATCCTGCTGAATCCAAACTAAAAGCCATTATGCAAGCCCCTAGGCCAAAGTCTAAGGCCGAACTACAGGTTTTTCTGCGCCTTCTGAATTTCTACCATTCCTTTCTTCCACACAAGGCTAGTGTAGCTGAGCCTCTTCACAGGCTATTAGATAAACAGGCAGTATGGCAGTGGTCACAAACTCATGAGGCTAGTTTCAATGAGGTCAAGGCCTTGCTCACTTTTAACAGTGTACTTGCTCACTTCAATGAGTCCCTTCCTGTGTGCATTGCTTGTGATGCTTCCCCTTATGGGGTGGGTGCTGTACTGAGCCACCTCAGGTCTGATGGAACTCAGGTTCCTGTTGCATATTACTCCAGAACATTGTCTTCAGCTGAGCGCAATTATGCTCAAATAGACAGGGAGGCCTTAGCTGCTGTTGCTGGAATTAAAAAATTCCATGATTTTTTATATGGTAGGCATTTCACGGTCTTCACTGACCATAAGCCTTTGTTGGGACTGTTTACCACACGTAAACAAACTCCCCAAATCATCTCCCCCAGGATGCTCAGGTGGTCTATCTTCTTGTCTGCATATGATTTTTCCCTACTTCACAAGCCTGGGAAGGAAATGGGCCATGCTGATGGCCTCAGTAGATTACCCCTGCCGGTAATAGAGGCTAACCCCACGCCAGCCATCAATACTCTCTCCATTCAAGCCTTGCCCGAGTCCCCCCTGAGCGCCAGGGATGTAGCCGCTGAATCAGGCACAGATCACACACTTTCACGTGTTCTTTCTTGGGTTTTGTCTGGATGGCCTGAGCACTGTCCTAGTCCTGAGTTTCAGAGTTTCTGGTCTAAAAGGAACGAGTTGTCCACCTCTCAGGGTTGTCTGCTTTGGGGAAGCAGAGTTGTCATTTCCACCTCAATGAGGACTAGGGTCCTAGATTCCCTCCATGAGGGTCATCCTGGCATTGTACGCATGAAGGCTCTTGCACGGAGCCACTTGTGGTGGCCAGGTGTAGACAAAGACATAGAAGCTAAGGTGCATGCTTGCCACCTTTGTCAACGCTCATGCCCTGAAATGCCCCAAGCTCCTGTGCAAAGATGGGAGGAAACACAGTCTCCATGGTCTAGGGTGCACATTGACTATGCTGGGCCCTTTCAGGGTCAATTCTTCTTGGTCCTCATTGACAGCCATTCAAAATGGCTTGAGGTTGTACCTGTCTCTTCCACCACCACTGCAAAGACTATTCAGGTACTGAGGGGGATTTTTGCTGCACATGGGCTCCCAGACGTCATTGTGTCTGATAACGGCCCTCAATTCACCTCCTCCAAATTCCAAGCTTTCTTGCAGGCTAACATGATTCGTCATGCCACTTCTGCACCTTTCCACCCGTCCACCAACGGTATGGCTGAATGCATGGTGTGCATCACCAAGGACGCCTTGAAGAAACTCACCTACGGAGACTGGCATCACAGGTTGGCTGACTTCCTCCTTTCTTATCGCACCACACCGTCCACTTCTACAGGGAGAAGCCCAGCTGAACTTCGTTGGGGGCGCAAACTGACTACCAAGCTTGACCGGTTGCATCCGGACAGACTGCCTCCTTCTGTCTCACACCCCAGGGCACCTAGGCAACTTCTTGTGGGTGCCCCGGTTTGGACTCGTAATTACGGGCCCGGTCATACATGGGTCCCTGCATCTATATCCAGGGTCACAGGTCCTCTATCCTACGAGGTATCCTTGGACAACGGCCGTGTCCTGCGTCGGCACATTGACCAACTTCGCCCTAGACGGGACCTTCCCGCTGAGACTCCTGGGTCTTTTCCAGGGGGGGAGGGAGAGCCCTTTGGGCAAAGGGAGGGGCATGGAATGATGCCCATTACCAATGAGGGAGCCACAAACGGCCCATCCCAAAATTCCACGAGTGCTCCAAACAGGGATTCTAGGAGCTTAGCCAGTTATCAGGCATTCACGCCTACTCCAGCCAGGGAGTCACCCCGGGGGCATGATTACTTTTCACCCGCATCACTCAGTACTCCAGTCAGAGAGAATACCCGGGAGCATCCCAACAATCCATTTCTTGCAAGAGAGCTGGCACACACTCCTCCTAGTTGGCCTGACTTCAACTCTATCCCTAGAAGGGGGCAAACACATAGGGAGGTGGTCGAGGAACCAAATCCCAACTACAACACCTCTGACTACACTCAGGGGACAACTGAGTTTTGGAACAGTACTGAAACCCACACAAGCCCGGACACAGAATGGGATTCAGGGGATAGACAGCCTCCTGACAGGTCTTGGACGGACCTAGGAAGTTCTACAGAAATGCCCAACAGTGACAGTCACTTAGAAGGGCCAGAGAGCCTACAGCTAGGCGGGACAACCAGGTCACACACTGGAAGAAGCCCTGGCCTGACGAGCCAGGGCAAGCAAGCAGGCCAGGCATTGGAGCATGGTCCTTGGGAGTCACCAAGGCATAACAAGGGGAACAGACACACATCACCCCTCAGTCAGGGGGTACCTGTCAGACACCCAGAGCTTAGGAGGTCACAGAGAGCAAGGAAATCTCCTAAGTACTTAGAGGATTACATAACACTATGGGCTAAACAGAGCCAGTAGAAGGGTAGAAACACTGAGGCAATGGAAACGGGGGAACTCCGAACATGGAGGGGAGCAGAGCATTGTACTAAGAGTGGGTTGTGTATTATTTGGCATTGGTCGTAGTTTTAGCATGGGGGAAAGGGGTGTTATGTCCTGAGCCTTGCAAGCGGGCTCGGGGCGTCGCAGGTGGTCCCGGGCAGGTGCAAGCTGCCCGGGACCAGACAGGCTGTCACCAGTGCTTGTGCGCATGCGCAAGTGCTGGCGCGCGAAAAGTAACACATTGACCCGGGAAAGTCCTATAAAAAGGAGGCTGCGAGTTGTGGGCTTTTGCCGCCATATTCCAATGTAAGCTGAACTGAAGAATAAAGGTTTCCTGAGAACTACAACTGCTTCTCGTGTCTTACCATTTCGCGACGGACTCAAGAGTGCATATGCTATTCTTGCCGCTGTTATTATATGTAAAATTAAGTACCATATTTCTTTACTATATTTTCTATTTAAAATACCCAACAAAAAGATTTCTGGTTTCCAGTCTACAGGTTGGTCTATTATTTCTTGGATCCATTTTCTTATTGTAGACCAATATTTTTTTGCAACTGGGCATGTCCACCATAGATGATAATATGTTCCATGTACTTTTTTACATTTCCAACATGTTGGCGAATTATTCTGAAACATCTTAGCAAGCTTTGCGGGTGGAAGATGTTTAGGCTGCCTTCTTAATGGGTTGGGCAGACGTGTGAATGGAGTCAACCTAATTCATTAGATTCTTTTGCCAGGTATCTTTCTGTTGTTATTAACAGATTATTGAAAGAATTCTTTGTCCAGTATTTTCTTTCGAGTAACCAAATTGATGCCTCTGTGTTGCTCATATGCAGGAGATGGAAACATAACCTCTCCTGCCAATGTTCTCCTGCAGCTGGAATTTGGAGACCAGTTGTTTCCAGTTCAGAGAATCTTAAGCCAACACCTTTTGATAGATATGTCCTCCATGAATTTATCCAATCCTCTTTTAAACCATCCATGTTAGTAGCCATCATCTCAATTTAATGATGTTTCCTTTGCTCTAAATTTCCTTCCAGTTGACTTCATTGGATAATTTTTTCCACTATTTTCATGCTATGTACAATTTTATACACCAAGTTCTATCTTGGTTGCTTTTTTTTATAAATTAATTCCCCCCCCCCTCTTTTTCTCATTGGGAAAGTCCCTGATGTAGTACTGTTCTGCATGTGTATCTGTTAAAGGGAACAAAGGAAACAGGCTACCATTTTTAGAGAAGCAGATCAGGGATTTATTTCTCTTTGAAGTTTTGATATGGGGCAGAAGGATTAGACTTGTTTCCTACTTACAAAGGATGGTCCTGTATCAGAAGGGCTGTCACAGAACAACCCTCTATTTGATAGTGTTCTCTATTTGAACTGTGAGTCCAAACCAATTTAAAAATAAATAACGTAAGAGCGACAGGTAGGAACCTTGAAATTGCCTATCAAGAGTGAGCACCTGGACAGCAGGCTGATCAGAAAAACAGCTTACCTGACCAGCCTTGCTTACTATGTTGAAGGGCATTATATTTATGTTTAAATGATAATGAGTTTTTATATTTGAATTTGAAGACATAAATTATCACCTGTATTTTTAATGCAACCCTTTCTTTGATTTTTTTTGTCCTCTATTTTGGAGATGTGTTTCTTTTTCTTTTTGGTGATACTGTAATTAGCTTTCATAAATTGTTCCTTCCTCCCTCCCTCCCTCCCTCCCTCCCTCCCTCCCTCCCTCACTTCCTTCCTTCCTTCCTTCCTTCCTCCTTCCTTCCTCCTTCCTTCATCCCTCTCTTTCCCTCATCTTAGTATAACCCACATGTAATCTAATGTTTTTGTATTACTGAAAGTGGCATTGATTTTTTTAAAAAGAAAAAGTTAAATACCAATAACACAAACAGGTGGAGCACCCAATGGACTTATTCACCAATTGTTTTCTAATATTTTTTTGGGAGGGGGTGTTGTTTAAAAGTCAGATAATGAGATGGAAGAAGGCAGAGATATTTGCTGCCAGTCCTCCCCTCCCCTTTGCTGGTGACACTTACCCAATTACTGTATGCAGAGTAATTACATTAGCAATGATAGCAGCAGCTGACGGAAGAATCTTATTTTCCGAGCAGCAAAATGCTAAAGCTCTGAAAACTGTGAAAATAAGATATGCCTTCAGTAGGATCACTGTCTCAAAAAGGGGGAAAAAAAGAAAAAAAGAAAGAAAAAAATGTCCAGAATTTCAGTAACACATGAGTAATAGCTATGTCTTCATGATGCGATTTTTAAAAATAAAAAATGTTCCCAAAATCTGCTGACTTAATTTTTTAGAAAAGCAAGTTAATGTGAAAATTAGCACCACATTAATGAGAGCTATTTTCATAAACAATAATTATTTCCTTAATACATACATATTTCTTAGCTTTTTTCCTATTTTGGGGGTTTTGCCTATTTATTTTAAATCCACAGAACTAAACAATCTGTTCTGAGTAAAATTATTGATTGTTTAATATATGAAGATCCAAGACCCAGCCATAATGATGAAATCACAACCCCATCTGTTTTTTTAATGTGCATTGCAGACCCAACATAGATGTGTGAATGGACAAGAATATCAATCTTGCTGTTAAGCAAAATCAAGCTTTTAATGGCAAGTGCCACACAAAATGCACTAACCAAATAGGTGGTAAGAAAATAGGGGAACTCAGGCACCACACAGGTTATGTAGAAAGTAAACACAGGGTTCATCATAAAGGACTCAAATACACCAATGCACAGATATGAACAGTAAACAGGGTGAACTAGAAATTCAGGTGATTGCTGAAGTTATTGCAGGAAGCTATT
Source organism: Crotalus tigris (assembly GCF_016545835.1). Lineage (NCBI taxonomy): Eukaryota > Metazoa > Chordata > Lepidosauria > Squamata > Viperidae > Crotalus > Crotalus tigris. The sequence goes on along the minus strand of NW_024096488.1, from coordinate 505,323 downwards.
ATTATTATTATTATTATTCAATCATCGCACAGTCAGCCAGATGTTCAGACTGGATTTGGCATTTTGTCTACCTATCGAGTCCTTACCCAGGACCTGGGATAGGCAAATGTGGATGTTTGATGGTATTACAGGTATCGTCGCAGGATGGAAGCAGTTCCTAATAAGGCCGCCTTTTGCAATTGACTAATAGCAAATTTGTCTATGCCAATGGTGTTCAAGTGGTGCTCCAGTTGTTTTGGGATTGCGCCCAAGGAGCCTATGACTATTGGTACTACCCTTGCTTGCTTTTGCCACAGTCTTTCTATTTCTATTTGTAGGTCTTTGTATTTTGTTATCTTCTCCAGTTCTTTCTCGTCTATTCTGCTGTCTCCAGGCACTGCCACGTCCACTATCCAGACTTTTTTGTCTTTCTTATCGACAATTGTTAAGTCTGGGGTGTTATGTTGCAGGTGCTTGTCTGTTTGAATTCTGAAGTCCCAGAGCAGTTTAATTTTATCATTTTCTATGACTTTCTCTATTTTATGATCCCACCAGTTTTTGCTTACAGGCAAATGATATTTTTTGCAGATCTTCCAATGCACCATTGTTGCTACTTTGTCATGCCGCTGCTTGTAATCAGTCTGTGCAATCTTCTTGCAACAGCTTACCAAGTGGTCCACTGTTTCTTCAGCTTCTTTGCATAGGCGGCACTTACTGTCTGTTGCTGTCTTCTCAATTTTGACTTTGTATGCATTTGTCCTTAAGGCTTGGTCTTGTGCAGCCAGAATTAGTCCCTCGGTCTCTTTCTTCAATTTTCCTGCTCTTAGCCATTGCCAGTTTTATTATTATCTGCTTTCCCAGCTATTTTTTTAATGTATTGGCCATGTAATGCTTTGTCTTCCCATGCCTCTATTCTGTTCTTCATTTGGTCTTTCTTGTAGGCCAGTTTGGTCTCTCCAGTAGTCAGTAAGCCTTCCTGATATACTAATTTCAGTGCATCTTCATCATTGTTCTTCAGATATTCTTCCAAAGTCATTTTTTCTTCTTCAACCATCTGATGTACTTGTAGCATTCCACGCCCACCTATTTGCCTTGGTAGATAAAGTCTATCAATGTCACTTCGTGGATGAAGGGCATGATTCATTGTCATTATTTTTCTGGTCTGCCTATCCATTGCTTTTAGTTCTGCTTGAGTCCAGTCCACTATTCCAGCTGTGTACCTAATGACTGGGATTGCCCAGGTGTTGATTGCCTTTATGGTATTTCCTCCATTGAGTTTGGATTTTAAGATCTTCTTCACTCTCTTGATGTATTCACCTCTAATCTTTTTCTTGACTTCAGTGTGCTTGATGTTGTCAGCTTGAAGGATACCCAAGTATTTGTAGTACTCTTCCTCATCCAGACTCTTAATGTTATTTTCGTGGGGCATCTTGATTCCTTCAGTTTTCACTATTTTTCCTTGTTTGATAGTAAGTGTGGCACATTTGTCCAAGCCAAACTCCATTACAATATCTTGGCTATATATACGGACAGTGTTGAGCAGCGATTCTATTTCAGATGATGTTTTTCCATACAGCTTCAGATCATCCATGTAAAGGAGGTGGGATAGTCTAGCAGATGTTTTTGATGTTTGATAACCATGTCCTGAGTTATTCAGTATTGTTGACAGAGGAAACAGTGCAATAACAAATAGTAATGGTGATAATGAATCTCCTTGAAATATTCCTCTCTTGATATTAACCTCTCCCAGCTTTTCACCATTGATCTGCAACTGTGTCTTCCATTGTGCCATCGATTTTTGCACAAATTTTCTGATGTTTCTACTTACTCCTGTTATTTCTAGGCACTTGATTATCCAATCATGTGGCAGAGAGTCAAATGCCTTTTTGTAGTCAATCCATGCCACATTCAGGTTGGTCTTCCTTCTCTTGCAGTTTTCCAAGATCATTTTGTCTATTAGGAGTTGATCTTTTGTTCCTCTGCTATTGGGGCGGTTTCCTTTCTGCTCAGGTGGAAAGAGATTGTTTTCAACTAGATGCTGTTGTACTGCATCAGCTACCACACCAGTTAGTAATTTGAAAGTTGTTGGTAAGCAGGTAATTGGCCTGTAGTTATCTGGTGTTGCCCCTCTTGCTGGATTTTTCATTATTAGGTAGGTTTTCCCAGTTATTAGCCACTTTTCAATTTCTCCTCCTTGTAGTATATTGTTGAATTGCTTGGCAATGAGTGGGTGTATAACAGTTAGATGTTTCAACCAAAACCCATGCAGTTCATCTTATTATTATTATTATTATTCTCAATCATCGCACAGTCAGCCAGATGTTCAGACTGGATTTGGCATTTTGTCTACCTATCGAGTCCTTACCCAGGACCTGGGATAGGCAGATGTGGATGTTTGATGGTATTACAGGTATCGTCGCAGGATGGAAGCAGTTCCTAATAAGGCCGCCTTTTGCAATTGACTAATAGCGAATTTGTCAATGCCAATGGTGTTCAAGTGGTGCTCCAGTTGTTTTGGGATTGCACCCAAGGAGCCTATGACTATTGGTACTACCCTTGCTTGCTTTTGCCACAGTCTTTCTATTTCTATTTGTAGGTCTTTGTATTTTGTTATCTTCTCCAGTTCTTTCTCTTCTATTCTGCTATCTCCAGGCACTGCCACGTCCACTATCCAGACTTTTTTGTCTTTCTTATCGACAATTGTTAAGTCTGGGGTGTTATGTTGCAGGTGCTTGTCTGTTTGAATTCTGAAGTCCCAGAGCAGTTTAATTTTATCATTTTCTATGACTTTCTCTATTTTATGATCCCACCAGTTTTTGCTTACAGGCAAATGATATTTTTTGCAGATCTTCCAATGCACCATTGTTGCTACTTTGTCATGCCGCTGCTTGTATCAGTCTGTGCAATCTTCTTGCAACAGCTTACCAAGTGGTCCACTGTTTCTTCAGCTTCTTTGCATAGGCGGCACTTACTGTCTGTTGCTGTCTTCTCAATTTTGACTTTGTATGCATTTGTCCTTAAGGCTTGGTCTTGTGCAGCCAGAATTAGTCCCTCGGTCTCTTTCTTCAATTTTCCTGCTCTTAGCCATTGCCAGGTTTTATTATTATCTGCTTTCCCAGCTATTTTTTTCATGTATTGGCCATGTAGTGCTTTGTCTTCCCATGCCTCTATTCTGTTCTTCATTTGGTCTTTCTTGTAGGCCAGTTTGGTCTCTCCAGTAGTTAGTAAGCCTTCCTGATATACTAATTTCAGTGCATCTTCATCATTGTTCTTCAGATATTCTTCCAAAGCCATTTTTTTTTCTTCAACCATCTGATGTACTTGTAGCATTCCACGCCCACCTATTTGCCTTGGTAGATAAAGTCTATCAATGTCACTGCGTGGATGAAGGGCATGATTCATTGTCATTATTTTTCTGGTCTGCCTATCCATTGCTTTTAGTTCTGCTTGAGTCCAGTCCACTATTCCAGCTGTGTATCTAATGACTGGGATTGCCCAGGTGTTGATTGCCTTTATGGTATTTCCTCCATTGAGTTTGGATTTTAAAATCTTCTTCACTCTCTTGATGTATTCACCTCTAATCTTTTTCTTGACTTCAGTGTGCTTGATGTTGTCAGCTTGAAGGATACCCAAGTATTTGTAGTATCTTCCTCATCCAGACTCTTAATGTTATTTTCGTGGGGCATCTTGATTCCTTCAGTTTTCACTATTTTTCCTTGTTTGATAGTAAGTGTGGCACATTTGTCCAAGCCAAACTCCATTACAATATCTTGGCTATATATACGGACAGTGTTGAGCAGCGATTCTATTTCAGATGATGTTTTTCCATACAGCTTCAGATCATCCATGTAAAGGAGGTGGGATAGTCTGGCAGATGTTTTTGATGTTTGATAACCATGTCCTGAGTTATTCAGTATTGTTGACAGAGGAAACAGTGCAATACAAATAGTAATGGTGATATGAATCTCCTTGAAATATTCCTCTCTTGATATTAACCTCTCCCAGCTTTTCACCATTGATCTGCAACTGTGTCTTCCATTGTGCCATCGATTTTTGCACAAATTTTCTGATGTTTCTACTTACTCCTGTTATTTCTAGGCACTTGATTATCCAGTCATGTGGCAGAGAGTCAAATGCCTTTTTGTAGTCAATCCATGCCACATTCAGGTTGGTCTTCCTTCTCTTGCAGTTTTCCAAGATCATTTTGTCTATTAGGAGTTGATCTTTTGTTCCTCTGCTATTGGGGCGGTTTCCTTTCTGCTCAGGTGGAAAGAGATTGTTTTCAACTAGATGCTGTTGCACTGCATCAGCTACCACACCAGTTAGTAATTTGAAAGTTGTTGGTAAGCAGGTAATTGGCCTGTAGTTACCTGGTGTTGCCCCTCTTGCTGGATTTTTCATTATTAGGTAGGTTTTCCCAGTTGTTAGCCACTTTTCAATTTCTCCTCCTTGTAGTATATTGTTGAATTGCTTGGCAATGAGTGGGTGTATAACAGTTAGATGTTTCAACCAAAACCCATGCAGTTCATCTTCACCTGGTGCTGACCAATTTTTGATTTTCTTTGCTCTTTTTTCTACCATTTTTGTTGTTATTACTAGTTCTTTCATTTCAACTTCTGTTTTATTTGCATCCACCTCTTTTAACCAAGCCGCATCCTTGTTGTATTTCTTTGGGTTATCCCATATCTGCTTCCAGAACTGCACTGTTTCTTCCTTGTCAGGTACTGACTGATTCCTTGCAGTTTCTCCATTGATGGATTGGTAGAAACGTTTCTGATTGGATTGAAATTGGAGGTTCTGCCTATAGTTTGCAATTCGAGCTTCATATCTACTGATTTTCCTGGCTATAGCTGTTATTTGTTGCTTTATTATTTCCAGTGCTTCCTTGATCTTCCTTGTTTCTAAGTGGTATTTCTTGATTAGGTATTCTTTGGTCTTCTTGTTCTTCAGCTTCTTTTCTTTCATCTGTTCTAGCTTGCTTGCATGTGATCTTAACTTGCTGATCTTATTTTCTAGTCTAACCTTCCATTTTTGTGGTGCACTGTTTGTTTGTTTTTCTTTTTTGTTGATTTTACATCCCAGGTATTCTGTTATAACTGCAGCTGTGCTGTACATTAATTGGTTTGTTTCTTGCAGTGAATTGGTGCTTATACTTGCTATTGCAGTATTTGCATCTTTTAATGCTTGTGCTAGCTGTTTCTTTGGAACAAGCTTCAATGCAGGTAGCCTTATTCTGTTGTTTTTGTGCTGTTTTAGATGCTCAATTATTCTTTGTTTCAATTCTTTTATTTCTTTAGTTAGAGGGTTTTGTTCTTCCTGAGGAAGAGGTGCCTGGTTTCCAAATGAGAACAGTTGTATATCTCTACTGGATTCTTTCACTGCCAACTCCCCCTGTTTGCCTCTACATTCTGAATTACTTCTTGTAAGGCTTTGATTTCTTTGCCCTGGGTAAACCTTTGCAGTTCGTCTAATTCTGTTTCTGTAAATACTTTATTTCGTGTTATAAATCGGCGTTGATCTGCTAGTCTCTGTTCTGTTATTTCTGATTCTGGATGTTGTTCTTTCCAGAACTGGTGCATTCGTTTTAGATATCCTCGTCTTGTTGGACTTGATCTGTAGTAACAGATCATTATTTCTTTGTTTTCCATCACTGTGTATCTGCGACGGGTAAACACCTTTTCTTCCAGTAGTTCTGCAGCTGCTGGCCCTGGTTGCTCAGCCAACAGTCCTGAGTCCTGTAACCCATTTTTCACCAGATATCCAGGAACTCCAATATCTAGTGCGGACCTTGTTAACCCGGGCGACGTCCGAGCCGGTATGGCATTCTGAAATTTACGTCTCACCATATTTTTTTATGGGAGAGACACTCTTTGTCTGACTCCTCTGATGAGACCTGTCCAGTATGGTTGAACCTCTGGCATAGCTCTCATCTTCCTCAGAGTACACAAGCCCCACAACCACGTCAAGGTAGTGCCTCACTGGGGGTTGTTATTATTATTATTATTATTATTATTATTATTATTATTATTATTATTATTATTATTATTATTATTACTATACATGAAAAACAAGCAAAGATTTGATTGCATCATCATGGCCACCATCTTGACTTTTTGACCACATCCTTCAGACACCCCTGCACTGAGATAAGCATTAGGTCCACTGAATTTTGTGGACTCTTTCCAAACAGATATTTACAGGATGATACATGCTGCAGTGAGGAAAAAAATCAATTGATAAACAAATGGCTCTAGAGTAATCCTTGATTTATGATTCGCAATTGGGACTGGAAATTCCGTTGTAAGGTTGATGCAGTCATAAATAAGTCATCATGTGACCAGACCCACTTTTACGACTATTTTACCATGGTCATTAAGCAAATCTGGCTTTCCCCATTGACTTTGTTTGTCAGAAACCAGCTGGAAAGGTTATAATTTGCAATCAAGTGACCATAACTTTGAACAGTTGTAAAATGAAAGGTATAAGTGGAGAACTGCCAGTATTCAAAAACCTGTTGAATTGTGCTGGCAGAGAGGAGATAAGAGAGTAATATTTTTACTCTCCAATTCAGCAAATCCCTTTCTGAAAAAATCTTTTAAAATGTACAACTTCATCCCACTAGTTTCTATAGATGCGCTACAGATCATCGGCTGCGGTGCCCTCTTTTTTAGTTGCATACCAGTTTTGTGAAAAATGACAAATGATGACTGGAGCTGCATAGTCCCAGTATGCTCCAGAAGTGGATAGGCTTTAGGAACTGGGTCTCCCCAGTCCTGGTTTAATTAATGTCAAAGGGCTGTGCAAATTGTGAGTGATTCTTCAGATTGCATAGGAGTATGTATGAAGCACTTCTTTTTGAATTGTTAAAGTAACAAAATCATTTCCCAGGCTCTTTGGGACTCTGCTCCAGGCTGTCTTGGTATGCAAGTGAATCCATAGACGCTTTGCTCTTTACTACAGCACTTTACAAAGCAAAGGGTTTGTGCATGGACATGCTTGTGCAGATAATTGCAAGCAGCTTCTAAAGCATGAGCCTGGAAAAAGATATGGCTGCTTTAACAATAAAAAGGTGTTTCATACAGATTCCTGCATGTAGGACTAATGCATTAATTCAGCAATTGTTTGACATTACAATAACACTGAAAAAAAAGTAACTTATGACCACAACAGCATCCCCATGGCAACCTGATCAGAATTTAGGTGCTTGGCAAACAGCTTGTATTTACAATGTTAGTTGCATTCTGGGGCCCTGTGATCACCATTTGTGACCTTCCCAGCCACTTTCAACAAGCAAAGTCAATGGGAGAAGCCACATCTTCTTAAAGACTGTGTGATTTATTTAACAAGTGGAAGAATTTGCTTAACAATGATGGCAAAAAAGCTTGTAAAATTGGACATGACTCACTTAACAACCATCTTGTTTAGTAACAGAAATTGGGTGCCAATTGTGGTCATACTGAGGGAAGTTAGCCCCTCCAGAAGGAAATATTAAAAAGGAAAATATATTTTTCACTAAAAGGATTTTTTGGAAAGCAGAAACCAAACCTGGCCCCAAATTTCTTTGTCCCAAGCAAGAGCTAGCCTCATACAAATGCAAATATAAAACCATTAGTGTTATGTCCCGAGCCTTGCAAACGGCTCGGGCGTTTGCAGGCAGTCCCGGGCAGGTGCAAAGCTGCCCGGGACCAGACAGGCTGTCGCCAGCGCCGTGCGCATGCGCGGGTGCTGGCGCGGGAAAAGTAACCCATTTACCCGGGAGTTGCCTATATAAGAGGCTGCGAGGCGTTTGGGCGAGGCTGAAGCCATCTTCCTGTAAGCTGAACGCTGAATAAAAGAAACTGAGAACTCCAGCTGCTTCTCGTGTCTGTTTTCCCGCCACGGACTCAACACTGGCGACGAAGGTGGGATGCCTTGCACTACCTGGAAAGGAAGAAGTGTAAGCTTACCCAAGGAGTCCTGAGCGGCGAAAGAGGAACGGCGTCGACTCGGCAGCTGCCCGCCAATCCGGTGCGCATTCGGGGGTAGGCTGGCTGATAGACCCGTCTCCTGAAGATCCGAAGATGGCGAAAATCGGAAGGCTTTCGGAATTCGACGTCTCACATCCAGAGCGGTGGGAGTCCTACGTATCCAGAATGGAGAACTACTTCAAGGCAAACCAAGTGAGGGAAGATAGCTTGAAGGCTGCCACCCTGCTTTGCGTTTGCGGCCAAGACGCCTTCGAAATCGCAGAAAACCTTGCAGCACCTGTCCCAGTAGAGTCTGTAAGCTACGCAGACCTGAAGAAGCTGCTGAAGGAGCACTTCCACCCAAGGTGTCCGTTATCTCATGGCGCCACACCTTCGAACAAAGGGATCAACGGTCCGGTGAGTCAGCCAAGGAATACATCGCCGCGTTACGGAAGGCCGCCAAGCCCTGCGAGTTCAAGGACTCGAGGAACGACTGAGGGACCGATTCGTGTGCGGGTTAAGGCATCGCGAGCTACAACAGAGACTTTTCGCAAAGGAAGAATTATCCTTCCAAGACGCCTTAAGGGAAGTCACCGCAGAAGAAGCAGCAGGCGGCGCCGTCAAAAACATGCGGCCGATCAGAAACAGTGCAGAGGGTGCGTCCGTGCACCAGGAAGACGTCCGACGAAACTCCGAGGAGGATCCGGACGAGGAAGTCGACCGTCTACACCCTGCGAAGGAAGAGAACCAGAAGGGAAGCTCTTCGGCTCCGCTCAAGTGCATCGGCTGTGGAGGTCGCCACAGGAGAACCGACTGCAAGTTCCGCTCCGCTACCTGCCGGGCATGCGGTAAACAAGGGCACATTGCAGCTGTGTGCCTGGGCCGACGAAAGGCACAACCCCAAGAAGAACGCCTGAAGGGTACCAGATTCCCCAGCCAGAATAGGGTAGGTTTTTGCGCTTCGCGAAGAAGCATCTGTAGAACAGGCACACACAAGCCCATGAAGAAAAAGCTGTCACTCAACGTGAAGCTACAAGGGGTTCCATTATCTATGGAACTAGACACAGGGTCTGCCCTGTCCATCATTTCATTGCATACATTTAGGAAGATTTGTTCCAGAAGTGGGTCTAAGGCCAAGTTAAGGCCTTCTGATATTGTATTAACAGATTTTCAGAACTCAAGAGTGTGTGTTAAGGGGGAGGCCACCCTTAACGTGCAATACAAGAGTTTTGAAGGTCCACTAGACTTATTAGTAGTAGGGGGTGAACGAACGAGTCTCATAGGACTCGATTGGTTTGAGGCCCTGGGGATACACGTCACAGGACTCAACAGCTTACAAACACTCGACCTACAGGAAGTCTGCAAAGAATTTGCAGATGTTTTCAGCCCCCAGCTGGGCACATTCAAAGGACCACCTGTGTCCTTAAAGCTAGACCCCACTGTCACTCCCATTAGGATTAAAGCAAGAAGGGTCCCTTTTGCTTTAAAAAGTAAGATTGACACTGAACTAGACAAACTAATCCAACAGGGAATCCTAGAACCTGTTGATTCCAGCCCGTGGGAGACCCCCATTGTCACGCCTCTAAAGGCAAATGGGGACATTCGCATTTGTGCTGATTACAAATGCACACTCAATAAGGCATTGCAGCAACATGCCTATCCTGTTCCTGTGGTCAGTCACATCCTGGCCTCTCTCAAGGGGGGGCGTGTTTTTGCAAAGCTTGACCTAGCTCAAGCATATCAACAGCTGCCTGTTGATGATGATGCTGCCATAGCTCAGACCATTGTGACCCACAGGGGAGCCTTTAAAGTAAAAAGGCTACAGTTTGGAGTAAATGTCGCTCCTGGGATTTTCCAAAGCGTAATGGAAAACACACTACGAGGTATACCAGGGGTCTGCCCCTACTTTGACGATGTCTTGATTGCAGGAGACTCCACACACATTCTAGCTGAAAGGCTTAGGGCTGTCCTGTTAAGATTCAGGAAATCAGGCCTCAAGCTCAGAAAAGACAAATGCCAGATTGGGGTGCCTTCTACTGAATTTCTGGGATTCAAAATTGATGCTGCTGGGATTCATCCTGCTGAATCCAAACTAACTGCTATTTTAGATGCACCCAGGCCAAAGTCTAAGGCCGAACTTCAGGCCTTTCTAGGCCTCCTGAATTTCTACAATTCTTTTCTTCCACATAAAGCTAGTGTAGCTGAGCCTCTTCACAGGCTACTAGACAAACAGGCTGTGTGGCTGTGGTCACAAGCGCATGAGGCTTGCTTTAAAGAAGTCAAGGCCTTGCTCACTTCTAACAGTGTTCTTGCACATTTCAACGAGTCTCTCCCTGTGTGCATCGCTTGTGATGCGTCCCCCTACGGGGTTGGAGCTGTCCTGAGTCACCTCAGGTCTGATGGAACTCAGGTTCCTATTGCATACTACTCCAGAACACTGTCTTCTGCCGAGCGCAACTACGCTCAGATAGACAGGGAGGCTCTGGCTGTTGTTGCTGGAATTAAAAAATTCCACGATTTTCTATATGGCAGGCATTTCACGGTCTTCACTGACCATAAGCCTCTGCTGGGACTGTTTACCACACGTAAGCAGACTCCCCACATCATTTCCCCTAGAATGCTTAGGTGGTCTATTTTTTTGTCTGCATATGATTTTTCATTACTCCACAAGCCTGGGAAAGAAATGGGCCATGCTGATGGCCTCAGTAGGTTGCCTCTGCCAGTAGTAGAAGCTGACCCCGCGCCAGCTGTCAACATTCTATCAATCCAAGCCTTGCCCGAGCTCCCTCTTAGTGCCAGGGATGTTACCGCTGAAACAGGTACAGATCACACACTTTCACGTGTCCGCTCCTGGGTCCTGTCCGGGTGGCCTGAGCACTGCCCTAGTCCTGAGTTTCAGAGTTTCTGGTCCAAAAGAAACGAACTGTCCCTTTCTCAGGGTTGTCTGCTTTGGGGAAACAGAGTTGTCATTCCCACCTCAATGAGGACTAGGGTCTTAGAATCCCTCCACGAGGGTCATCCTGGCATTGTTCGTATGAAGGCTCTTGCACGAAGCCACTTGTGGTGGCCTGGTTTAGATAAAGATATTGAGGCTAAGGTACACGCATGCCACCTGTGCCAACGATCTCGCCCAGAGATGCCCCAAGCTCCTGTGCATAGATGGGAGGAAACACAGTCCCCATGGTCTAGGGTGCACATTGACTACGCTGGGCCCTTTCAGGGCCAGTTCTTCTTGGTCCTTGTTGACAGCCATTCAAAATGGCTTGAGGTTGTGCCTGTCTCATCCACCACCACTGCAAAGACTATTCGGGTACTGAGGGGGATTTTTGCTGCACACGGGCTGCCAGATGTCATTGTGTCCGACAACGGCCCTCAATTCACCTCCTCCGAATTCCAAGCTTTCTTACAGGCAAACCTGATTCGTCATGCCACGTCTGCGCCTTTTCACCCGTCCACCAACGGTATGGCTGAACGCATGGTGCGCATCGCAAAGGACGCCTTGAAGAGACTCACCTACGGGGACTGGCATCACAGGTTGGCTGACTTTCTCCTTTCTTATCGCACCACACCGTCCACTTCTACAGGGAGAAGTCCAGCTGAACTTCGTTGGGGGCGCCAACTTACTACTAGACTTGACCGGTTGCATCCGGACAGACTGCCTTCATCTACCTCACATCCTAGGGCACCTAGACAACTACTTGTGGGTGCCCCGGTTTGGGCTCGCAATTACGGCCTGGTCATACATGGGTCCCCGCTTCTGTGTCCAGGATCACAGGTCCTCTCTCCTACGAGGTTGCCCTGGACAACGGTCGTGTCCTGCGTCGGCACATCGACCAACTCGCTCTAGGCGAGACTTTTCTGCTGAGACTCCTGGGTCTTTTCCAGGGGGGGAGGGGGACCCTTTGGAGCAAAGGGAAGGGCAAGAGCTACTGCCCATCTCCACTGAGGGAGCCACAAACGGCTCATCCCAAGGTTCTGCAATTGCTCCGAAAAGAAAGTCATGGAGCTTACCCACACAACAGGCACTCACGCCTACTCCAGCCAGGGAGTCACCCCGGGGGCATACTCACTTTCCACACACATCACACAGCACTCCAGCAACGGAGGATACCCGGGGGCATCCCAACAAATCATTCCCCGCAAGAGAGCTGGCACACAATTCCCAAGGTTGGCCTGACCTTACCCCAAATCCTACAGGGGGTCAAACATACACAGAGTTAGTCGAGGAACCAAGTCCCGACTACAACAACCCTAGCACAAATCAGGGAACACCTGAGTTTTGGGAAAGTAAAGAAACCCACACGAGCCCGAACACAGAATGGGGTTCAGGGAATGGACAGCCTCCTGACAGGTCTTGGACTGACCTAGGAGGTTCTACAGAGACGCCCAGCAGCGGCTATCACTTCAAGGGGCCTGAGGGTCTACAGCTAGGTAGGTCAACCAGGTCACAAAGTAACAGAAGCCCTGGCCTGACGAGCCCGGTGGGCAAGCAAGCAGGCCAGGCATCGGGGCACAGTCCTTGGAAGACACCAGGGCACAATAGAGAGAACAGGCTCATGCCTCCCTCCAGTCAGGGGACTTATGCCAGTAACCCAGAGCTAAGAAGGTCACAGAGAGCAAAGAAATCTCCTAAGTATCTAGAAGATTACATAACATTGCTGGCAAGGCAAAAGCCAGTAATCAGTGGGAGCACTGGGGAGCAAAATGTCATATAAAATAAATGTTGTATGTTGGTAGTAGTTTTAGCCCGGGGGAAAGGGGTGTTATGTCCCGAGCCTTTGCAAACGGCTCGGGCGTTTGCAGGCAGTCCCGGGCAGGTGCAAAGCTGCCCGGGACCAGACAGGCTGTCGCCAGCGCCGTGCGCATGCGCGGGTGCTGGCGCGGGAAAAGTAACCCATTTACCCGGGAGTTGCCTATATAAGAGGCTGCGAGGCGTTTGGGCGAGGCTGAAGCCATCTTCCTGTAAGCTGAACGCTGAATAAATGAAACTGAGAACTCCAGCTGCTTCTCGTGTCTGTTTTCCCACCACGGACTCAACAATTAGGAAGGTTGGAGCCAGGGAACTCAAGACAAAGAAACTCTTAAGAGTCATTAGCCCAGCCCCAGGGAAGCAGGAGATGACTTTTAATAGGACTAACCCATTACCATCAAGTATACCATAGAGGCACACCTAAACTCAGGTCAGAATACGTGACACAGGAAACAGTCTCAAAGTTCATGCCACAGGAACAGGAAACTATTCTAAACAAAAGGCTAGAGGGGATATAAAAACCTACAACACCATGTGCTCAGCCCTTCTCTCCTCTGCTCTTTCCTGAAGAACCATCTTTCTGCTTCTTCAATAAACTGTAACCTTCTTCCCAAAGCAGTTGCCATGTTTGCTTATTTGTTCCCGGCTTGGATGAACCAGGATGAAGACTTTACTTCTAACAATACGTTGAGGACTCCCTGTGTAGGAACAGATCTGTGGAAAGGGTTGGGTATTAAAATGTTGGATATGTTCCTCTTTGATTGCTCCTAAAATGTTGAGTGGAAAATGTATTTATGTTTCACCTGTATTGTGATTTTACTAAAATTGCATCTGATGCTTCCTCCAAATCCTTGTAATGCACACCAGTGGACCCTTCCACAATTTGGACATTGGGTTGTGGTGGTCCTTCCTGCATGTTCTTTCAAAAGATTTGCACAGCTCTGACATATTATGCTAATTCTGGTGTTGGGACTCATCTGCATGATCAAAGGCTATTGCCAATTCAATGAAAGCACTATTCCACCACTGTGATACAGGTTCTAGTCGTTTATGCAAAGTGCACCTACAAAAGGGGCAGAGCATGCATCACAATGGCATGATATTGTTTCCATCATATGCCCTTCTTGATCTTTCTACATAATGTTCTCATGAAATATTAAAAGATGCATAAACTAAAATGCATTTTAAGCTTGCCTAAGAAATGTTATATTTCTTTATGCTGGTGAGAGAATAAACTTGTCTTATGTTAATGAAGTTTGAGAGTAAACAGGCAGACTTTTCAAGTGTTCTTCTAAAGCTTCTTTTGGTATTAGATGACCGTGCCATATTCACTATTAGTAATACTTTGATGAGTACCAACATCCAGCATTAGCTTGCAAAAATGGTAGCTGAGTTTGATGCATTTTTAGTTAGTGGCTGGAGGTGAGCAAATTTAGTTGAGTTCAGAAACATATGTGAGGCATCAATTTCAACAAGTGTGGGGGGACATGGGGAGCATTGATGATGTATGAAAAATGTCTGTGAATATAAATACTTGTTGCATTATTCTCTAAAGCTAAACCTTGCCTCTGCAGGCAAAGAGTCTCCAACTGAAGCTACCTGGGGTTCAATAAGAACATATAAATAAAACATAAAAATGAAGTCAGCTTCATTTGAACAACATGGAGTATGGAACAATTGATGGCATTTTGGATGGTTAGATAAATTTTCTGTAACATAGCAAAGGCAGTGGGAACAAATATATGCATCTTCAGTGGTTTTGTAGCTTTCTTTCCAACCAGTCATAATTCATTAAAACTAAATTAGATATGTAACTGTGTTTATTTACAGAACTTCTGCTTTGGCCTTTAACAAGTTTAACAAACCTGGATTAGCAGGTTGGCTACCACAGACAATTCAACAGCTAACAACAGTAATAGTAGTTATGGATTCAGGTTAAAATAATATCCTACTCTTGAATCTATCAGTTGCTATTTATTATATTTCATTTCTATACTACCAAATCTACCCAACTTCTTCTCTAGATGCCACTTTGATGATGACTACCTGAACTCATAAGTTACACTTAGGTTTTTTTGTCTTTTTGTTGGAAAACCCAGCCTGAAACAGCCAGTTCATATATCAGATATCTCTTGCCAAACATCCAGGTAGTAAGTACAGCTAGCGACCATTCAAAGTTATAACAGCACTAGAAAAAGTGACTTATGACAGTTTTTCACACTTATGACTGTTGTAGCATCCCCATGGTCATGTGATCAAAATTCAGATGCTTGGCAACTGACTCTATTTATGACTGTTGCAGTGTCCCAGGGTCATGTGATCCCCTTTTGTGAGCTTCTGACAAGCAAAGTCAATGGGAAAGCCAGATAGAGTTAACAACCACGTTACTGACTTAACAACTGCAGTGATTCACTTAACAACTGTGGCAAGAAAGGTTGTGAAATGGGGCAGAATTCACTTAACAAATGTCTCACTTAGCAACATAAATTTTGGGATCAATTATGGTCATAAGTCAAGGACTACCTGTACAGTCTTTCAGGTACCTAAGCAGCAGATTAATTTACTAAAAATTCCAAAATTCAATGAGTTCAAACTTCTCTGAAGAGGCTACCCTTATTCTGCTGAATGTAAATTGTTGTGAGCAGCCCTGGTCTTCTCCAAGTCATCCTTGTGATGTCACTGAACATCTGGTCTCCACAAATATTGTAATGGGCTGTGTGTGATATAGTGTGCTCATTAGCAGTATCCACACTAAACATTCCGGGTGAACCGAAATCCTGTACTATTAAGACTTAAATCTACCAGAAATTTCACATTTACAGGACATCTCTCTGTACAGATAATCAGATTTTTCTTGTGGAGAATGATTCTGTATTTGTGCCTCCAGTAGCAATCACTTTCCTTGTGCATGTTAAGTTCAGAATTGGAATGCATAACCTGAATAATGTTAGAAAAGATTTCATAGAGTCTTAACATAAAGGATATCAACATATTGAATTTTTTCTACATCTCACCCCTAATTTAGTTGGAAAGGGACCATAGCTCAGTAGTAAATACCTGCTTTGTATTAAGAAAGCGCTATTTGTGATAGAGTTACCATATCTGGAATGCAAAAATCTATACAACATTAGGTAGCAGTGAAGAGATATAAAACACCTGTGCCATCTCCAGTTAAAAGAGTGACAAGCAAGAAATAGTTGTGTGTGAGACCCTGAAAAGCCATTGCTGAATTACAATCAGCCGAGTCCATAATTCTTGCAAAACGTATAAACATAGGCAACTGCAGCAAACTGAGATTTATTGATTCATTTAATTATTTAATTTACAAGTCAACTGAAATCGTATCGACATACTGACAAGTGTAAGATGATGTCATGACGCGAGCTCCACCCTTACATATTTATGTCCTACTGTCAGACACAAGTATAAGTTGTTTTGTCTCAAGATACCGTGTTTCATCATTGCCTGCCTCTTTGCAGATGCTCCTTTGCACTCTGCCTGCCGCTTTGCAGATGCCTACAAACACAAAACAGTGGAAACTTTGAGAAAATGCCAACCATTTCAAAATGTCGGCTGTTGGGGGATGGGAAGTGAATGTTAAGGTGGCAGCTATGGAATCATGCCTGATCTGAAAATGGCTGCTATCCAGTATTTATGTAACCAACAAAAACAGCAGAACCACTAAATGGTATAAATATGGAAGACTTCAGTTAAAGATGTTTGAAATTCAGTGTAAACTGCCTGACATAGAAAACAGCTGACAAGGAAAAAAAAAATCTTGACAGTGCTAAAAAAGATAATATATTTGTTGGTTTTCTGAGACTTTTTGAGAATGAAGTCCCTTTTTGATCTGCTGCAAATCCCCTGTGGATTGGTAAGCAAAAAAAGAAGGAATGTTTTCAAAATAGAGCAGAATTTTTCAGTGGCAAATAGGCAGCTGGCCAAAATGATGGCAACTTGTTAGAAAATCCTGTCTTCTTATCTGCAAAAGATGTTCCTACAAAAGATGCATAATTTTTCTTTATAATTATTGCTTTTCCCCCTTTCTTCCAAAGTCAAGTCTTATAGATGCCAACTAAATATTATGTCAATGATACTTTCTTCTGGATAAATGGCCTATCTGAGCCCCCAAACTTTTTTGGGTCAGAAGGCATAATTGTAATTTTAACAACATGCTTGGGCACTCCAACAAAATGGCAGCCAAGGGGAGAGGAGGGGTAATCACAAAGCTCCTGTTTATCAGAAATTTAGTTTACTTGTCACCCATTTTAGTCTCCCATGATGACTTCTACCACTTCAACTTACTTTTGATTTTTTGATTTTTGATTTTTGTGGTGAAAAGGGGGCTGAATGGGCACCTTTCCAGATAAAGTTGTGAGCTATAGCCTTCTATAATTTTTATTTATTAAAAATGGCTCTGAGGTTTGTGTGGTACTCAGAGGTGTTTTGTGGAATGAAAATAATGGCTGAGGTTGGCACTTGCTTTGCAGCCTATTCGCTTCCAATTTAATTAGAAATCTTTTAAAAAGTCAGGTAGAGCATGGAACCATTCTGGTGCCAAGGGGGTGTGCCACTGGATACTATATCAGGGATCTAAGAATTGATTACTTGTTTACTATAATTTTTGAAATATTAAATTATGAAAATAAAAAATATCTGAAATGAAAATACTGACCTTAGAAAAGAAATACACCAAAGCAAAATGTAAAAGTTGTTTTAATCAGTAACTTTAAAATATTATTTCTACAAAACATATGGCTGAACATTATCATTAAGATGTTCATTCCGATAATAAATAAACAATGCCCAATATTCTACAAACTTATTATGTAACTGGCATCCTTCCCAAACCTTATATAATACATGCGGGTATGATTTTGGCTATTTGCCAAATCTTTCTCACATAGCCATTAATCTTACGAGCTGATCCTTTTTGCTGGTTGCTGCCAAATTTAATCTTGATTGCACATTAAAGGTTAATAATAAATTTGAGATCACATGTCTTAACCTTTTGAGAGAATTACAGAAAAAAAGGGAGAGGAGGTTGGGGATGCAAAAGATAATTTGTGACCAGTACTGTAATATCTTTAATAAATCTGATAAGTCATTTTCAACTACATTGACTAGAAATGATTTGAGCTGTAGGTTCCCATATTCAGGAGGAGGCATCAGTTTAAGAAGATCTGAATTAGATCACAGCTGGTCTGCCAGTATTATTTATATGGGAACAACCTCAAATGGGGTTTAGTTCTATAAAGAAAAAAAACCCCTCTACCAATAACCTGAATTAATTAGAAACATCAAAATGATAGCATAAAGGACAAAGTTATACTTTATTTAAAAAATAAATGTGCTTTTCCATCCTTTATATAAAGTGGCAGTTAAAAGCATTTATGGGCAAAGTTACAAGGCAGAAAGGACTAATTTCCATCAGATCAATGATTTGGCATTGGCAGGGCATGGTATGGCAATAGCTCAGTGTGGATGGAGCCAGGATTTCAGGCGTGTAAAGCTTAGGGGTTCTTAAGTTTTGTGCCATCACACTTCCCTTTAGTGTAAAATCTCTCTCTCTCTCTCTCTCTCTCCCTCTCTCCTTCTTCCTCTCCCCTCCCCCCTCTCATTCTGAACATTTTGAAAAGGATATAAAAACTAGCACAAACTAATATAAAGTAAGAAAAGGAAAAGAAAGAAAGAGACATCAAAGGAAACTGCAGGAAAGAAAAAAGTAAAAAAAAATTATGGTACTTATGGTTACAACTGATCTCTCTTTTTTCTATAATCTATTCTGTTTAATCATCCACACCATAAATCATAAATTTCTTTTTCCCCATTTCACAGAAAAAGTCTTTAACAGCTTTCCAGTCAGCTATAAATGTAGAAATTGTCTTTTTTTCTAATCAAAGAAGTCAATTTTGCCATCTCAGCAATTTCTGTCATTTCCCCCAGCCATTCCTCCATTATGGATAATGCCACAATATCTTTGGTGTAATCTTAATCTGCAGATGTTCCCTAAAAATCCAACACCACAATGAACATAAATGCACAATAAAAAACAACGGAACTGAACTTGGGGAAAGGTAGATTTTTGTACAACTAAAAGGTTCTTCACACCTCTGGACTCTCTCTGCTTCTTCCCAAAGCTCAACATTTGGGAACATTTGATTTAAAGACATGCCTTAAGCATTTGGAAGTTTCCACCCATTTTGCTGCTAAAAGCTCCCCAAACTGCCTCCCTCCCTCAACAGGGCTGCAACAGCAACTGAAGGATGCTGGCAGGCTGCTCAGAGTCCATGGGTCCTGTTGCGTCCTTGGCGGGAAAACAGACACGAGAAGCAGCTGGAGTTCTCAGTTTCTTTTATTCAGCGTTCAGCTTACAGGAAGATGGCTTCAGCCTCGCCCAAACGCCTCGCAGCCTCTTATATAGGCAACTCCCGGGTAAATGGGTTACTTTTCCCGCGCCAGCACCCGCGCATGCGCACGGCGCTGGCGACAGCCTGTCTGGTCCCGGGCAGCTTTGCACCTGCCCGGGACTGCCTGCAAACGCCCGAGCCGTTTGCAAGGCTCGGGACATAACACCCCTTTCCCCCGGGCTAAAACTACTACCAACATACAACATTTATTTTACACGACATTTTGCTCCCCAGTGCTCCCACTGTTTACTGGCTTTTGCCTTGCCAGCAATGTTATGTAATCTTCTAGGTACTTAGGAGATTTCTTTGCTCTCTGTGACCTTCTTAGCTCTGGGTTACTGGCATAAGTCCCCTGACTGGAGGGAGGCGTGAGCCTGTTCTCTCTATTGTGCCCTGGTGTCTTCCAAGGACTGTGCCCCGATGCCTGGCCTGCTTGCTTGCCCACCGGGCTTGTCAGGCCAGGGCTTCTGTTGCTTTGTGACCTGGTTGTCCTACCTAGCTGTAGACCCTCAGGCCCCTTGAAGTGATAGCCACTGCTGGGCGTCTCTGTAGAACCTCCTAAGTCAGTCCAAGACCTGTCAGGAGGCTGTCCATTCCCTGAACCCCATTCTGTGCTCGGGCTCGTGTGGGTTTCTGTACTTTCCAAAACTCAGGTGTTCCCTGATTTGTGCTAGGGTTGTTGTAGTCGGGACTTGGTTCCTCGACTAGCTCTGTGTATGTTTGACCCCCTGTAGGATTTGGGGTAAGGTCAGGCCAACTTTGGGGATTGTGTGCCAGCTCTCTTGCGGGGAATGATTTGTTGGGATGCCCCCGGGTATCCTCCGTGACTGGAGTGCTGTGTGAAGTGTGTGGAACGTGAGTATGCCCCCGGGGTGACTCCCTGGCTGGAGTAGGCGTGAGTGCCTGTTGTGTGGGTAAGCTCCATGACTTCCTTTTCGGAGCAATTGCGGAATCTTGGGACGGGCCGTTTGTGGCTCCCTCCGTGGAGATGGGCAGTAACTCTTGCCCTTCCCTTTGCTCCAAAGGGTCCCCCTCCCCCCCTGGAAAAGACCCAGGAGTCTCAGCAGAAAAGTCTCGCCTAGAGCGAAGTTGGTCGATGTGCCGACGCAGGACACGACCGTTGTCCAGGGCAACCTCGTAGGAGAGAGGACCTGTGATCCTGGACACAGAAGCGGGGACCCATGTATGACCAGGCCCGTAATTGCGAGCCCAAACCGGGGCACCCACAAGTAGTTGTCTAGGTGCCCTAGGAATGTGAGGTAGATGAAGGCAGTCTGTCCGGATGCAACCGGTCAAGCTTAGTAGTAAGTTGCGCCCCCAACGAAGTTCAGCTGGGCTTCTCCCTGTAGAAGTGGACGGTGTGGTGCGATAAGAAAGGAGAAAGTCAGCCAACCTGTGATGCCAGTCCCCGTAGGTGAGTCTTTTCAATGCGTCCTTTGTGATGCGTTCAGCCATACCGTTGGTGGACGGGTGGAAAGGTGCAGACGTGGCATGATGAATCATGTTAGCCTGTAAGAAAGCTTGGAATTCGGAGGAAGTGAATTGAGGGCCGTTGTCAGACACAATGACATCTGGCAGCCCGTGTGCAGCAAAAATCCCCCTCAGTACCTGAATAGTCTTTGCAGTGGTGGTGGATGAGACAGGTACAACCTCAAGCCATTTTGAATGGCTGTCAACAAGGACCAAGAAGAACTGGCCCTGAAAGGGCCCAGCGTAGTCAATGTGCACCCTAGACCATGGGGACTGTGTTTCCTCCCATCTATGCACAGGAGCTTGGGGCATCTCTGGGCGAGATCGTTGGCACAGGTGGCATGCGTGCACCTTAGCCTCAATATCTTTATCTAAAGCAGGCCACCACAAGTGGCTGCGTGCAAGAGCCTTCATACGAACAATGCCAGGATGACCCTCGTGGAGGGATTCTAAGACCCTAGTCCTCATTGAGGTGGGAATGACAACTCTGTTTCCCCAAAGCAGACAACCCTGAGAAAGGGACAGTTCGTTTCTTTTGGACCAGAAACTCTGAAACTCAGGACTAGGGCAGTGCTCAGGCCACCCGGACAGGACCCAGGAGCGGACACGTGAAAGTGTGTGATCTGTACCTGTTTCAGCGGTAACATCCCTGGCACTAAGAGGGAGCTCGGGCAAGGCTTGGATTGATAGAATGTTGACAGCTGGCGCGGGGTCAGCTTCTACTACTGGCAGAGGCAACCTACTGAGGCCATCAGCATGGCCCATTTCTTTCCCAGGCTTGTGGAGTAATGAAAAATCATATGCAGACAAAAAAATAGACCACCTAAGCATTCTAGGGGAAATGATGTGGGGAGTCTGCTTACGTGTGGTAAACAGTCCCAGCAGAGGCTTATGGTCAGTGAAGACCGTGAAATGCCTGCCATATAGAAAATCGTGGAATTTTTTAATTCCAGCAACAACAGCCAGAGCCTCCCTGTCTATCTGAGCGTAGTTGCGCTCGGCAGAAGACAGTGTTCTGGAGTAGTATGCAATAGGAACCTGAGTTCCATCAGACCTGAGGTGACTCAGGACAGCTCCAACCCCGTAGGGGGATGCATCACAAGCGATGCACACAGGGAGAGACTCGTTGAAATGTGCAAGAACACTGTTAGAAGTGAGCAAGGCCTTGACTTCTTTAAAGCAAGCCTCATGTGCTTGTGACCACAGCCACACAGCTTGTTTGTCTAGTAGCCTGTGAAGAGGCTCAGCTACACTAGCTTTATGTGGAAGAAAAGAATTGTAGAAATTCAGGAGGCCTAGGAAGGCCTGAAGTTCGGCCTTAGACTTTGGCCTGGGTGCTTCTAAAATAGCAGTTAGTTTGGATTCAGCAGGATGAATCCCAGCAGCATCAATTTTGAATCCCAGAAATTCAGTAGAAGGCACCCCGATCTTGCATTTGTCTTTTCTGAGCTTGAGGCCTGATTCCCTGAATCTTAACAGGACAGCCCTAAGTCTTTCAGCTAGAATGTGTGTGGAGTCTCCTGCAATCAAGACATCGTCAAAGTAGGGGCAGACCCCTGGTATACCTCGTAGTGTGTTTTCCATTACGCTTTGGAAAATCCCAGGAGCGACATTTACTCCAAACTGTAGCCTTTTTACTTTAAAGGCTCCCCTGTGGGTCACAATGGTCTGAGCTATGGCAGCATCATCATCAACAGGCAGCTGTTGATATGCTTGAGCTAGGTCAAGCTTTGCAAAAACACGCCCCCCCCTTGAGAGAGGCCAGGATGTGACTGACCACAGGAACAGGATAGGCATGTTGCTGCAATGCCTTATTGAGTGTGCATTTGTAATCAGCACAAATGCGAATGTCCCCATTTGCCTTTAGAGGCGTGACAATGGGGGTCTCCCACGGGCTGGAATCAACAGGTTCTAGGATTCCCTGTTGGATTAGTTTGTCTAGTTCAGTGTCAATCTTACTTTTTAAAGCAAAAGGGACCCTTCTTGCTTTAATCCTAATGGGAGTGACAGTGGGGTCTAGCTTTAAGGACACAGGTGGTCCTTTGAATGTGCCCAGCTGGGGGCTGAAAACATCTGCAAATTCTTTGCAGACTTCCTGTAGGTCGAGTGTTTGTAAGCTGTTGAGTCCTGTGACGTGTATCCCCAGGGCCTCAAACCAATCGAGTCCTATGAGACTCGTTCGTTCACCCCCTACTACTAATAAGTCTAGTGGACCTTCAAAACTCTTGTATTGCACGTTAAGGGTGGCCTCCCCCTTAACACACACTCTTGAGTTCTGAAAATCTGTTAATACAATATCAGAAGCCTTAACTTGGCCTTAGACCCACTACTGGAACAAATCTTCCTAAATGTATGCAATGAAATGATGGAACAGGGCAGACCCTGTGTCTAGTTCCATAGATAATGGAACCCCTTGTAGCTTCACGTTGAGTGACAGCTTTTTCTTCATGGGCTTGTGTGTGCCTGTTCTACAGATGCTTCTTCGCGAAGCGCAAAACCCTACCCTATTCTGGCTGGGGAATCTGGTACCTTTCAGGCGTTCTTCTTGGGTTGTGCCTTTCGTCGGCCCAGACACACAGCTGCAATGTGCCCTTGTTTGCCGCATGCCCGGCAGGTAGCGGAGCGGAACTTGCAGTCGGTTCTCCTGTGGCGACCTCCACAGCCGATGCACTTGAGCAGAGCCGAAGAGCTTCCCTTCTGGTTCTCTTCCTTCGCGGGGTGTAGACGGTCGACTTCCTCGTCCGGATCCTCCTCGGAGTTTCGTCGGACGTCTTCCTGGTGCACGGACGCACCCTCTGCACTGTTTCTGATCGGCCGCATGTTTTTGATGGCGCCGCCTGCTGCTTCTTCTGCGGTGACTTCCCTTAAGGCGTCTTGGAAGGATAATTCTTCCTTGGCAAAAAGTCTCTGTTGTAGCTCTCGATGCCTTAGCCCGCACACGAATCGGTCCCTCAGTCGTTCCTCGAGGTCCTTGAACTCGCAGGGCTTGGCGGCCTTCCGTAGCGCGGCGATGTATTCCTTGGCTGTTTCACCGGACCGTTGATCCCTCTGCTCGAAGGTGTGGCGCCATGAGATAACGGACACCTTGGGGTGGAAGTGCTCTTTCAGCAGCTTCTTCAGGTCTGCGTAGCTTACAGACTCTACTGGAACAGGTGCTGCAAGATTTTCTGCGATTTCGAAGGCGTCTTGGCCGCAAACGCAAAGCAGGGTGGCGGCCTTCAAGCTATCTTCCCTCACTTGGTTTGCCTTGAAGTAGTTCTCCATTCTGGATACGTAGGACTCCCACCGCTCTGGATGTGAGACGTCGAATTCCGAAAGCCTTCCGATTTTCGCCATCTTCGGATCTTCAGGAGACGGGTCTATCAGCCAGCCTACCCCCGAATGCGCACCGGATTGGCGGGTAGCTGCCGAGTCGACGCCGTTCCTCTTCCGCCGCTCAGGACTCCTTGGGTAAGCTTACACTTCTTCCTTTCCAGGTAGTGCAAGGCATCCCACCCTCGTCGCCAGTGTTGCGTCCTTGGCGGGAAAACAGACACGAGAAGCAGCTGGAGTTCTCAGTTTCTTTTATTCAGCGTTCAGCTTACAGGAAGATGGCTTCAGCCTCGCCCAAACGCCTCGCAGCCTCTTATATAGGCAACTCCCGGGTAAATGGGTTACTTTTCCCGCGCCAGCACCCGCGCATGCGCACGGCGCTGGCGACAGCCTGTCTGGTCCCGGGCAGCTTTGCACCTGCCCGGGACTGCCTGCAAACGCCCGAGCCGTTTGCAAAGGCTCGGGACATAACAGGTCCCATCCTTTCATCTCAGTCATGCTTCTGTAGATTGAAATCCCACCTGAAATTAAGAGCAGTCCGAGATGTTTGGCTTGAGGGAGAAATTAGATGACTCCAAATTTATCTGTAGTGAATATATATATTCACTATTAAAGACAGGCCAGGATCTTTTACTGTATCTGAAAATAGAATAATATCTTACAACCACAGGTCTAAGAATAGCATTGACAGTAAGTGTGTATTTCTGTATCTATGCCTGTGTAGGGGAAACCTCTGAGTTGTCATTTTATAAGGGTATCTTGCTTTGACACTGTTGCTTAATATCCATTACACATAAGATTATTCCACATAATTAAATTGTTATCACTCCAATGGTTTTACAGTTTCTTTATAGTTCTAACCAGGTGTCTTCTTATAAATAGCAAAGAGAGGCTGTTGGTGAATTATTTGGGCTTACATTAGGTTTATAAATTTTACATGTCATCCATATGGCTAATACTAAGGAACTGCCTACTTCCTTTAAAATCAGCTCTATGCAAGAGTTCGAGAAAGCATTTTTACAGCATGGATCTTAGTCCTTTGCTTTTATCACAGTCAAACATTCACTCACTGCTTCTAACTGTGGTAAAAAGTAGTGAAATAAAAGAGTTGATAGAGCTAAATCACCTGCTCCTTTTTATACTTTACAAATATACTAGTTTCATTTGGATTCTTTCCTTTTGAGTCCAGATGATTCTAATATCATATTACTGCCAGGTTCAGAATTGCCATAAATGTTGAAAGCAACATAAATAATTGAAGTATTTTGGCAGAACGGACACCTTTATTGTGCAGGTTTTTACAAAATCTATTAATTGTTTAAATTAACCAGAAAATGAAAGTTGTTCTAATTTTCTGTAATTACCTTGTCTACAAGCAACTCACTCAAAGAATCAGTGATTGTACAGATAGTCCTTGACTTATGACTGGTCACTTAATAACTGTTCAAAGTTACAATGGACTAAAAAAAATACAACCTGTTAAAGTTACAAACGCTATACCACCCTGTGGTCGCATGATCCCGTTTTGGATGCTTGGCAGCTAACTCACATTTATGACCAGTTGCAGCATCCCACAGTCATATGATTGTGTTTGTGATCTTTTTTTGCTGTTTTCCAGCGATGAATGTGCATTGGATAAAAACTGCAATATACCTCTATTATATATCACTATGTCATGAATATACCTGGGGCAGTGTAGAAATCTTATTGGATTTAGTTAATGTTGATATAAGGCAGAAAATATTGATATCTTTACTTTGTTTTGTCTTACTAATGCATTATTTCTAAAAGAGGCCCATTTACTTCAGCTCAGTGAAGTTTATTGTAAATTGCCAAAACACAATTAAAAAATATTTCTGCTAGACAGTGCAGTTTTGTAAATGATAACTCAGAATTAAGCTGCAGTGACTGTAGTGAAATTTGCTTCCAGTAATTGCTAGGGAACTTATTCCTTCTGGGCAATCAAAAGATAAAAGCAATCAAAAAGGTCTAGGCTTGCCAAGAAGGACCAGAAGAAGGAGAAAGGGGAGAGGAAGAAGATGATCAAAAAAAGAGAGACAAAATCAGTATCTATTTACTACATTATGAACAGGACAATCCAGTACATATATATTTAGAAATGCTGTGGAGAACTCAATGTGATTCACAAATTATGGACTTGTTCTGGTCCAGCAACTCAGTCTTGCAATATTATCCAGATATAACATATATTTTAATTTTTAGAAAATGATTGATAAGAACATTAAATTTTTATTTGATTGCCTTTCTTTAGAACAATTTTCAAGTGTTTTTAAAAGCGATTGTTCTTTTAACAAATGAGATTATCATAACTGATGCCCCGCCAATCTATATCAAAAATAATCCAGCACAAAACAAGTGGTGTTTTTTGTTAAGATTGTGCAATGAATTTGAAAGAGATGTTCTGTGATATGTTTTAGGGCAAGTAAAACATGTTCCTTCCCATGATTCATTGCAAGTTGGAGAGCTTTGAACATTCTCCCCAGTTCTGTGTGTATTTGTACTATATGTATGACCAGTGACTTCCCTTTGCAGGTGGGGTTACTAAGGTGGGGGGGGGGGAAAGAATTTTGTAACAATTTAAATAAATAGCATTTTAAAAAATTCCTAAATTATGAATCAATATATTTGGAAGCATACCATCTAACAAATATTTATATATCTTGATACACCCTACATACACATTCTGTTTTAAAGAACACCATACATACATACATGCATACATACATACCAGAACTATGCTTTTTGCAGAGAAATCCTGTTAGCGGCTGGTTTATATTTTCAAAATATGACAATCAGCCATATGTTTATTTCCCAGGAACTAGTGTTGCAAATAATTTTTTTAAATGTCTAAAAAAAGACACATTTGGCTAAGTCTGCCATTATAAACTTATTTACTTGGGAATGTTTCATGTGCGTCAGTGGGTTTTACTCCTGTATAGCTAAATTATGTAGTTTATGGACTATGTGTAGCACCAAAATTAGATCTGTGGCTCCCTAACACTCCAAGATCATATAAAATTTAACTGCAAAATGGCTGGATTTTGGCAGCAAGTTTTTTTTTTAAAAAAAAAAATATCAGAAGAGGAGTAGGGGGGAAAGAATCCCAAGTTCATTCCTTAAAATGCCCTCAATACTCCCAAAGATCCTAAAGTTGCCCCTAATTTTGGGAAAATTCTGACAGTTCGTGGTTTTAGGTATAAGAATGGGAGCAATTTGCCTCCAGAATGTTTTTGAATCCTATTTCAATTCTTAAAAATCTTGCCTCAGAAAAAAACAATCAAAACCAGCCAGTCAGGACAGATTATTTTCTTTTTGCAGAAATGTGAACAAATCTTTAGAATCCCTTCCCATTTTAAAGTTTTAAACCGAAAAATGTTATCATTCATTTTTATGTGGCATAGGAAATGGGCCAAGAGGAGAAAGCTGCTTCTGTAGCTATTAGCACATTTCTCTGCTCTCCAGGCAGAGCTTGGATGCCAGCTCCCATAATGCTCCAGCCATCTGCAATATTGATTCCTATTGCAGGTCAAGAAGAATGTACAACGGGAGCAGGATGAACTCTTTAAGAAGTTTTCTTCTCTTTTTAGAAGAAAAAGGAGGCTGCCCCTGGAAAGGCTCAGAAAACACTTCGTGAAATGCTTGCTTCCACTTTTCAGAAAGAGTTCTTTCCCTCACAGGAGAAAAAGAACTTTTTTTTCTCCACTTCATTCTACCTCAGAGTGCTTTTGAATTTCTTTCAGTATTGTTAGCCTATTTTATTGTTGCATGATGGCAGAGGATGCTGGCATTTCTTTTGCTTACATATTTTTTTTTAACCACATGACGCTTCATCTTGAACAACAAAACCAAGAAGATTTATAATGGTAGTTTCCCTTGGGATTTAATTCAAGTGTTGGGAACCAGGGTGGCTGCAGATGAGTGCATAGTGAAAGAGAGGATAGTCACATAAGGCCCAATGGTTACTTTCCAAATTAGGTAAGTCCAGGATCCCACATTAATTTTTGAAAGTTTAACAAAATGAATTAAATTAAAAGGATTTGAAATTACTATAACTATGAAACATTTTTTTTTGTCTGTTGTGTCATCTTATCTGTTGCCCTAGTTTTTTTCAGTGGTGGTAACTTTCTGATCGTACCAGAAGTCACCCCATGATCTCCCAAGTGGTTGCATTGTGGGCTATATCAAATTAGCAGGGTTTTTAAAGTATCCCTTTTCACTCTCACCTGGAGCCTCTGCAGCATGTCCACAATCTCTGGCTAAATTAAACATGGGAAATGGTGCAGGAAGAAGAAAGGTGATATAAGAAGACAGTTGATTCCATGCTGAAGGATTCTTGTATTGCAGCAGTGTTACAAATTTGTTGCCCAGAATCCAATCATCCTCGCTTTAAGTTGTTCACCCATTGCAGTGATATAATATTTTCTCAGTTCAGTTGGGATATGTCATATTTTATATCTGGGAGTAATGCAGTCCCTTCCCAGATGAACTCCTTCATTGTTGCTGTGATTGCTGGAGCCAGACTCACTCCCGTCTGCAGCACAAAATCTTCCTATCTGTTATGTGCAACCAGATTACCTTTGAATGGAGATCTCTGCAAGTCTGACTTGAAATACCTTTGAGATTTTCTTGGTAAGGATTTGTGAAAGAGGACAAGAGCAGGCAGGAGGGCAGTCATTCACATCATCTCCTTAGTAATTGTGACACTGATTGAATCAATCATACATTATTTAGACAAGGTTTTCCTGACAAATGCTTCCCCAGACACTTCTCTGTAGTAATAGGTAAGGGATTGAAAAAAGGCAATTAAGTAGCCAATAAAACTTCTGCCACTCAGGGCATGAGGGGAGAAACTCTCCTTCCCTGTAGAACACAAATGCACATGCTAAGAAATTGCTATCCTCCCTCTGGGACTCGAAGGAGCCTGTCTACCATTTGAGAATGCAAGTACTGGAGTGTATACTTGTATGCTCCTTTATGGAGATTTTCTATCTCAATTATCAAAATCATCAGCCAACACCCACGAATAAGTCTAAGTTAAGTCATTTATGACATGCTACTTTCTCATATGGAGGAAGATATCGGAATTCCCCCCCCCTTGTCTGTGTGTGCACGTGCATGTGCACATGGACGAGAGGACTTTTACCTTCGCTATATGTGTCCTAAACTGGAACATCCCTGGATCATGTGCCTCAGTTGCAGGTGATTCTTCTGGTTGTATAACTGAGCTTTGAGACTTGCCTTTCTCCTTACAGCAAATGTTCAAATGCCTCTAGAAATGAAATATAGTTAAAATAATTATTTTCAGGTTTATTTATGAGTGGATGACCAATCTTAGGTGCTAGTGAAATGAGACAAATCATGCCTATGTGCAAAAATGTTAGTAATACATTAGTGAAGTAAAGGGTATGTATTGTCATCAGCTTTCTGTTTTTTTCACCTCTATAGGTCCCTGTCAACTACAGCATTGGTTAGCTTCCTTAGATATTGACTTATAACATCTATCCGACTGCAATTCTATGACTCCATATGGTGATTTTATTATGGTTTTATCTTAATTTAATATCTTATCTTCTATATTGTATCACCCATATAATTATATATTTGCTGATGCTTTATTTAAACTAAATTTGTATATCAGTGATTGCATGACCTCTGTAGATTCCATATGCTACATAAAATACAAATAAACTACAGCATTTTAAAGAAGAAATTGAATTCAATCAGTCCAGGTTTTTCCCCCCCAGTTATGTCCTAAAATAGCTTGTTATTTACAAAATGTTGGCAGTGTTAGGCAGGTGATAGTGGAAAATAAGTAAAGCCAGAGAGAAACAACATCAGTGCTACTATGGGTAAAGATCATGCAAAGAAAAAGAAAACTTCAGTATCAGAAAAATTGTGAAGTTAGAATAGTGTTGGTTTCATTTCTGTGTTTATTGTGTTTATCGTCCTTTAAAACTGAACCGTTATTGCAAAACCTGAAACTGAAGCCAAACATTCAAGGTTGTACAGACTCAAGGGGCCGGCAGGGCGTATTCTGGCAAAGGCTCTTATTAAATCTGCACAGAGTTAAAGAACTAGAGTCATCTGCTAAGGCATTTTGCTGCAATGTGGTTTTAGAGCATCTGGTGCTGGATGGGACATTGGGGAGCACACACTTCTGCTACACAGCCCTTTTGCCCTCTGTAGCAAGAATTCTCTTTGTACATGCCTTTTCTTTCTCCTCCTTCTTTAAGTTCTGAACACTTTGCTTACCTTATTTTTCCAGACACTTTCTGGTGTCCAGAGTAACCTGGTGACATGTGTCCATAAAGCCACCACTCTTTCAAATTCCTGTTCAGTAAGAACTACAATAGGAAGTAAATGCAGTGTATTAAGGCAGGTACTGTATAAGCAGAGAGCTGTTTTTGGATTACTCTCTGTAAGAAGATTCACTGGGATGTACCCCAATGTCAGTCTGGTGCCAGGCAAAACAAACAATCAAAAGCATACAAATAAGCTGGATTCCAAACAGATGAGAGGTCTATTTTTTGTGTTTTATCTTTTTGGATTCATTAATATTATATTTTATGGCGGATAGTTTTAGCTTATTTTCTTTTCTTGTGTGTCATCTTTTAAACAGTTGTCCAGAGGATATAGGCTGTTTCATAAATGCATAAGAAGAGGGTTTTGAATACCATTGTGGATCTCTAGTTTTCCCTGCTATAATGAAAAATATGACTTCTTTTAATCTTTAATTGAATTTTTAATTGTACCTGCCTTAGTAGAATAGAAAGGAAGGGGAAATGGTTCTCTTTCTTCATCAGTCAGGGATCTCTTCTAGGTTGCTCTAGTTTGTCAATAACAATATCTGGAATGGCAAAATGTAAAATTCTGGTCTGACTCTAAATCCCACTGTAGTCTGAATACAATTTATTGATGTTCAGTATCACATCCAGGATCATTACAAACATGTTCTTTTGTTATATCAGATTAGGACTTGGAACATATTTTCTCTGGTTCTGACTCCAAGCTACTGTATTTACCAGGAGTGTTGGGTTAATTTTTGATGGTAGGCTATTCTGAAAAATAATATCCAAGATCCTCTTGGAAACATTCACAAACAATATTTGAATCCTAATCTCCCCCAATGCTAGTTAAACTACTACACAATGCCAATACCCTTTGGCTGTTTTACCATAAGCGTCAAATTACTTTTGCCTCCTAAATTATGAATTCATTGGCTTTTAAAGTATGGGGGTTTACAACTTTGACATTTTATTTCAATGAGGATTTTAATGGATGCCATCTTTTTAATGTGACTCAAATCTCATATTCTGTTTGTAGGAAACTGATGATTTCTTTTGAAAAAAAAATGCTCTGATGATAACCAATGTACAGTTATTTTTCCCTCTGAGAACATGAATTAGATAATAGGACATTGATCAAAATGAAATTTTCCTTCAATAAAATGGGAAGTAATTAATGCTTTGAAATGCTTGGTAGACATTTTTTGAAAAAAATCAATGCATGTATGAGTTGGGAAGATATTCTCTTATCATCATTGTCATCATCATTATGATCAACAACAAAAAATGCCCCATGTATTGTCTCTGGATGGGGTGGCATTGGCCCTGAGGGATCATGATGGGTCAGATGGAAGTTGTGGCCAGAGAACCTTTGCCCAGCTGTAATTGATGTACCAACTGCAGCCTTACTTGGGGTGAAAGGACCTGAGTTTGTTGGCTCACATTCTTATAACCACACACATAGATTAGTGCAATATGCTCAACATGAAGCAGCCTTTAAAGAACACCTAGAAGCTTCAGCTGGTGCAAAATGCAGTATCATGAGTGCTTATGGATGCTTGCTGATGAGCTCATGTTATATGGTACCTATTTTGTGGGCTCTCCTTCATGGATTACTGCCTTGTCATGGCGAAGGGGCATAACTCAATGAAGCTATGAGCTATGCCGTGCAGGGCCACCCAAGACGGACAGGTCATAGCAGAGAGTTCTGACAAAATGTGATCCACTGGAGAAGGAAATGGCAACCCACTCCAGTATCTTTGCCATGAAAACCCCATGGACAGTACTAAAAGGAAAAAAGATATGATGCTGGAAGATGAGCCCCTCAGGTCGGAAGGTGTCCAATATGCTACTGGGGAAGAGCAGAGGGCTAGTACTAGTAGCACCAGAAAGAATGAAGCAACTGGGCCAAAGCCGAAAGGACGCTCAGCTGTGGATGCATCTGGTGATGAAAGGAAAGTCTGATGCTGTAAGGATCTTTTTTCCATAGGAACCTGGAATGTAAGATCCATGAATCAAGGCAAGCTAGACATGGTCAAACAAGAGATGACAAGACTGAACATTGACATCTTAGGAATCAGCGAACTAAAATGGACAGGAATGGGTGAATTTAACTCAGATGACCATCAGGTATACTACTGCGGGCAAGAATCCCTCAGAAGAAATGGAGTAGCCTTCATAGTCAATAAAAGAGTAGGAAAAGCAATACTGGGATACAATCCCCAAAATCACAAAATGATTTCAGTTTGAATCCAAGGCAAACCATTCAATATCATAGTAGTCCAAATCTATGCCCCAACCACTGGTACTGAAGAGGATGAGATTGACTGGTTCTATGAAGCCCTACAGCACCTTATAGAATTAACACCAAAAAATGATGTCCTTATCATCATGGGGGATTGGAATGCTAAAGTAGGAAGCCAAAAGATAACAGGCAGGTTTGGCCTTGGAGTACAAAATGAAGCAGGGCACAGGGTGATAGAATTTTGTCAAGAGAATACGATGGTGATAACAAACACTCTTTTCCAACAACCCAAGAGATGGCTCTACACATGGACATCAACAGATGGTCAACACAGAAATCAGATTAACTATGTGCTCTGCAACCAAAGATGGAGAAGCTCTATACAGTCAGTAAAAACAAGACCAGGAGCTGACTGTGGCTCAGATCATGAGCTTCTCATTGCAAAATTTAGGCTTAAATTGAAGAAAGTAGGGAAAAGCACTAGGCCACTCAGGTATGAACTAAATCATATCCCTGGTGAATATACAGTAGAGGTGACAAATAGATTTAAGGAAGTAGATCTGATAGACAGAGTGCCTGAAGAACTATGGACAGAGGTTCGCAACATTATACAAGAGGTAGCAACTAAAACCATCCCAAAGAGAAAGAAATGTAAGAAAGCAAAATGGCTGTCTGAGGAAGCTTTGCAAATAGCTGAGGAAAGAAGGGAAGCGAAAGGCAAGGGAGAAAGAGAAATGCAGAATTCCAGAGAACAGCTAGAAGAGATAAGAATACCTTCTTAAATGAACAGTACAAAGAAATAGAAGAAAACAATAGAATAGGGAGGACCAGAGATCTCTCCAAGAAAATTGGAGATATGAAGGGAACATTTCATGCAAAGATGGGCATGATAAAGGACCAAAATGGCAGGGACCTAACAGAGGCAGAAGAGATTAAGAAGAGGCGGCAAAACTACACAGAAGAACTATACAAGAACGAGCTTAATGTCCCAGATAACCACGATAGGGTGGTCACTGACCTAAAGCCAGACATCCTAGAATGTGAAGTGAAATGGGCCTTAGGAAATCTGAGCAACAACAAAGCTAGTGGAGATGACAGTATTCCAGCTGAGCTATTCAAAATCTTAAAAGACAATGCAGTAAGAGACCTGGAGGAATGTTGTCCATGGGGTTGCGATGGGTTGGACACGATTTTGCAGCTAACAACAACAACATTTTGTGGGCTCTGCATTGACTTACTATTATGAGCTGTGGTGGCACAATGGTTAGAATGCAGTACTGCAGGCTACTTCTGCTGACTCCCGGCTGCCAGCAGTTTAGCAGTTCGAGTCTCACCTGCTGAAAGGTTGATTCAGCCTTCCATCCTTCCTAAGTCGGTAAAAATGAGGACCCAGATTGTTGGGGGGCAATATGCTAACTCTGTAAACCACTGAGAGAGGGCTGTAAAGCATTGTGAAGTGGTATATAAGTCTAAGTGCTATTGCTATTAAATTACTTCTGAGTGCAAAATTTAAATTGCTGGTTTTCCTATAAAGCACTTTATGCTTTGATACACAATCTAAATCTCCTAGGGTTTAAAATGTTGCTGTAAAGATTATGTAGAACATCCTAGTATTCAACAAAGATAAAATCAGACAAGTTCTAAGTAACAATATCTTAAACGAGATTGGATGTCTTAAATTTAGAAAAAAATGATGTTATATATCCGTGGTGGCGAACCTATGGCACGGGTGCCAGAGGCGGCACTCAGAGCCCTCTCTGTGGGCATGCCCACCGTTACCCCAGTCCTAGGCCTTCAGCTGGATTTTTTTTTTTTTTAATTGAAATTTTTCAAAAATTTTACAAATAAACATCCCCCCCCCTCCCAAACCACCCCACCCTCCCCCCCCGACTTCCCAGAACTGAATATAGGATTATTTAACAAATTTTAAAAAATAACGTTTACAATTTATAAGATAATTAACAAAAATAATAAAGATCATAATAATAATATATATAATAATATGTATAATAATAATATGCATAACATAAGCTTTAAAATGAATAATATGTACTAAGAAAGAGAGAAAAAAAAGGAAAAAGAAAAGAGAGAGAGAGAGAAAAAAGAAAAAAGTAGACGAAAAATAAAACATATATATATAAAAAAAATATATAAGTAATAATACGTAAAAAAAAAGGAAGAAAGAAAGAAGGAAAAAACAATCATTACAAGTTATAAAAAAGCTAAATGATATTTTTCCATATCCAAATTATATTGTATGAAATTTATCCATTTTTCCCATACTGCAAAAAATTTCTCTTGAGATTGCTCCTTTAAAAAAGCCGAAATCTTTGCCATTTCTGCCAAATACGAAACTTTATGAAACCACTCTTGCAAAGTAGGCAAGGATTCCTTCTTCCAATATTGCCCTATTAACAGCCTAGCGGCTGTAATCAAATTTAACATCAATATAACCTCCTTAGCATCACAATCAGTAACAATACCTAGTAAAAATAATTGGGGAGTAAATTTTACCCTCCGTTTAAAAATTCTTTGGATATTCCACCATATCTTAATCCAAAAAGCTTTTATATGCTTACACGTCCACCAAGTATGATAATAAGTAGCATCCAAATGTCCACATCTCCAGCATTTCGGCTGCAGATTAGGGTACATAATGGACATTTTCTTTGGATCAAGGTGCCATCTATAAAACATCTTATAAAAATTCTCTCTTAAATTTTGCGCTTGTGTGAATTTAACATTTCTTATCCAAATAAGTTCCCAGGTATCCATTGAAATCGTTTCACCAATATTCTGTGCCCATTTAATCATACAATCTTTAACTAATTCAGGTTCTGAGTCCAATTCCACTAAAACCCCATAAACTCTCTTAATATGGGTTGGCCTTTGATCTCTTACTTGTTTTAAAAGAGCTTCATCTTCTCTAAGCCAGCCCATTTTACAATCCATCTTCCATCTGTCCACTATTTGTCTGTATTGGAACCATGAATAAGTTAAATTTTCATGCGTTAATTCTTCCAAAGATTTTAACTGCCAATCTTGGCCATCCCATCTAAGTAACTGTGCATAAGAGACCATATCCATATTAACCCCTTTCCTTATACCTTCTATGGCATGCCGAGGTATAGCCCATAATGGTATTTTGAAGTCACTTTTATAATACTTTCTCCACACTCTAAGCAAAGAGATTCTTATAATATGAGACTTGAAAACCCAATCCACTTTTTTATTAAATATTAAATAGGCATGCCATCCAAAAAGTAAGTCCCAACCTTCCAAATGAAGTATTTCTATATTTGTTAAATTCACCCAGTCGCTGATCAATGTTAATACTACAGCATCATAATACAATTTCATATTTGGTACCTTGAGTCCGCCTCTCTCACGAAAATCTTGCATTATTTTAAGTTTCACCCTTGGTTTTTTCCCTGCCCAAACAAATTTATTAATACCTTTTTGCCATTCATCTAAATTACGTTCATTCTTTAAAATAGGTAACATTTGAAACAAAAAAATAAACTTTGGCAGGACATTCATTTTGATAACTGCAATTCTACCCATAAGGGATAACTGTAGATTGTTCCAGTTTTTTAAATCCTTCTGTACCTCCATCCACAGCTTTTCATAATTATTTTTATACAGTTTTGCATTAGAAGCAGATAATGTGACCCCCAAATATTTTACCTTATCAACAATTTCAAAATCTGTTAAGTTAACTAAAACCTGTTTATCACCATTAGTCATATTTTTAACTAATATTTTGGTCTTATTATTATTAATTTTAAAACCAGAAACACATCCATATTGTTGAATCAATTGTAATAATTTTACCACCGAACAGGTAGGTTGAGACAAAGTAACAACCAAGTCATCTGCGAAGGCTCTTAATTTATATTCTTTTTTATTAATTTCTATTCCTTTTATTTCTTGAGACTCCCGAATTTTAATCAACAAAATTTCCAATGTTAAAACAAACAATAACGGAGATAACGGGCATCCCTGTCTTGTTCCTTTTTCTATTACAAAAGCCTCTGACAAACCCCCATTTACAATAAGTTGAGCAGTCTGTTTTTGATATATATTAGATAATACTTGTAATATATTTTGTCCAAAATTCATCTCCTTAATTAAACATAACATAAACTGCCAATTCACTTGGTCAAAGGCTTTTTCAGCATCCAAAAATATCAGGCCTGCAGAGACTTGGTTATTCTTTTCTAGATACTCTAATAAGTTAATAATTTGTCTAACATTATTTTTCATATACCTTCCAGTTATAAAACCCGATTGATCCTTATGTATAAACTGCTGCAAGATCCCCATAAACCTATTAGCTAAAATTTTTGCAAAGATTTTGTAATCCACGTTTAAAAGAGATATAGGCCTATAATTTTTAGGCAATGTAAGATCTTGATTATCTTTTGGAATCAATGATATAAATGCATTACGCCAAGATGGAGGGATCTCTAAACCCTGTAATAAGTTATTAAACAGTTCACACAATGGTTGAGTCATCTCTTCTACTAAAGTTTTGTAATAGATAGATGTCAACCCATCCGTACCCGGCGCTTTGCCCAATTTCAATTGTTTAATAGCTGTAACAATTTCTTCTTTAGTAATTAAGCCATTAATCTCTTTTTCCTGATCTTCTGTTAATTTAGGAAAGTTAACTTTACCTAAATAATTGTTTATATCTGTAGTTTGAATATTGGCACTCTTGTATAATTTTTGATAGTATTCTAAAAAG
Organism: Crotalus tigris; assembly: GCF_016545835.1. NCBI lineage: Eukaryota > Metazoa > Chordata > Lepidosauria > Squamata > Viperidae > Crotalus > Crotalus tigris. The sequence goes on along the minus strand of NW_024096488.1, from coordinate 468,156 downwards.
GATTTCTTAATCAATTCTTTCTGATAAACCAATTTACCATTATAATTTATTTTATCTATATTCCTCTGTTTCTGTTTCTTTCTTAACTGATAAGCCAACCATCTCCCTGGTTTATTAGCATTACAAAATGTATTTTGTTTCATAAATAATAAATTGGTTGCAGCTTGATCAGCCATCAACATGTTAAATTGTGTTTTTAACAGTTTTAAAGCTCCTTTCACCTTTTCATCTAAAGGATTTGAAATTAAAAGTTTCTCTTTTAATTTAATCTCCTCTTCCAAATCTTTACGTTTCTGAGTCTGTTTCTGTCTATGCAGATTATTCATTTTTATCAAAATACCACGCATAAAAGCTTTACTTGCATCCCACACCATTGACATTGATGTTCCCTTATTCATATTTAAAGCAAAATATTCCTTTAAACATTCCTTTAATTTATGAACATTTTTTTCTTGTTTGAATAAATTCTCATTCACCCTCCAGGATCTCCTGTCTTCTTTCTCAGCAAACAGTTCCATCCATACTGGACTATGGTCAGACAATGTCCTAGGAAAAATTTTTACATTCTTCACCCTATTGTATAAGTCTGTTGTAATCAAAAAGAAATCAATTCTTGAAAAAGATTGGTGTCTATCTGAGAAGAAGGTAAAATCCCTTTCTTCTAGGTTGCGTTCACGCCAATAGTCCCTCAATTCCCAGTCTTCTTTCATGTCAAAAAAGGCTTTAGGTAGTTTAGCCTGTTTAAAAAAGGTAGAAGAGCCTTTTTTGTCCTTTTGTATGTCTAAGACACCATTCCAGTCTCCCATTAAAATCACAGATCTATAATCCAACAAAGTTATTTTCTGATGTAGCAACCTATAGAATTGCTCCTGTTGCTGGTTTGGTGCATACAACCCCACAATAAGAATTTTCTTGCCATATAAACCAAGTTCAAGCATAACATATCTTCCATGAGGATCTGATTCTAACAGGGTAGCAGATAAGTTCTGTTTAACATAAATTACCACACCCCCTTTTTTCCCAGGGGCGGGAGATACAAAATGAGATCCCAAACGAGGATTGTTTAAGTATTTTTGGTCTTTAGATGTAATATGAGTTTCTTGCAAACAGATAACATCATTGTTGTGTTGTTTCAAATAATGGTAGATTTTTTTTCTCTTTTGAGGAATATTTAATCCATTAACATTCCAGGTCAGGAGCTTTGCCATCTCCCTTGGCCTTAAGCCTGGAGAAGATCCCCTCAAATTCTGCTACTGAAGAATATGTTGCAGAGCTTTTGGGTCTTGCTCCTCCCACCGGCACTGAAACAATTTGCTGAGTAGATTCTTTAATTTCTTTTTCTTTTTTCTGTTGTTCTTTTTCTTTACGTTTGTGTGCTGCACGGGTCATTCTCTGTTCTTTAACCTCTACTTGAGACATCCATACCACCTGTCCAGCAGTCATCGGACCTGTATCTTCAGATTTCTGTTCCATCTCTTTATCACTCAGAACTTTGTGCATCATGGGCAAAGGTGAGCCTGCACCCAGGACCGTTTTATAAAATTCCTTAGCTTTAGCAACTGTGTTAAGTCTATAACGTGTCCCCGCATGGCTCAAAACAATGCCCATCGGAATCTCCCATCTAAATGGCATTTGTCTTGCTTTAAGTTCATTTGCTAGAAAAGAAAAATCTTTTCTGCTTCTTAAAATTTTAGGTGGAATTTCCTTTAAAATAATAATATCTTGAGCAGCAATCTGGAATCTTTTATTGTAAAAAATTTGCAGAATCTGATTTCGCAAGGACTTCTTAGCAAAATATATCACCACATCTCTAGGCAGATTCCTCTGTTTTGCAATCCAAGAATTAACTCTATAAATTCTTTCCACTTCCCCACGTAACTCATCTTTGTCTATATTCAAAATAACAGCCAAGTCATTAATCACCATTTCCATCAGATCTTGAGTTTTATCTTCTTTCAGGCCCCTTATTCTCAAAGCATATTCCATCTGTCTATACTGGAACATAAGAATATCATCTTGTGAAGTTTCCACTTTTTTCTCCATATCTTGGAATTTATAGTCCAAAAGTTCTACTGTTTCTTCAATTTCCTCCACTCTAGAGTCCAGCTTCACAACCACTGAAGCCACTCCAGATAAAGCTAGAAGTATATCATCCCTCAATATAGTATTATTCTGTTCTAAAAGCTCCTTCATCTCTTTCTTCATTTCTTCCTTGCTTTCAGATTTATTCTGTTCCAAAAGTTGCTTCATTTCCTCCCTAAACTGTGACACAGCACTTACCATTATTTCTTTAATGTCTTGTGCTGATGTGCCAGATGGGGGAGGTGAGGGTGGAGTAGTTTTAGATTGCTGCACTGAGGGTATTATTTTAAGTTGTTGTTGCACAGTAGAGGTGGCAGGAGAAGAAGTTACCTTAGGAGCTGTAGTAGCTGGTTGTCGTTTTGAAGCCATTTCAATTTATCTTTCTTTCTTCGTAAAAATACCAATAAAAAATAAATAGTCCAAAAGTTAAAAATAAGGTAAAATAGGATAAAATAGAATCAATTTAAGAGCTCCCAAAAGATAAAGAAAAACTTAAAAAGGAAAGCAGTATTAAACAACAGTTTAGCCAGTCCGTCTTTCAAAAGAAAAAAAAACTTTCAAAACGCCATTTTACTTTCACTCTCACTTTTCCGCCCGGAAAAAAAAAGAAAAAGCTCAAAAAATAAGAAAAAATCAACACAAGCTAAATAAACTAAATAAACTAAAAAAAAATAAAATAAAACTAATCTATAAATAAAATCCTTTAAACAGTTCTGTCCGGTTTAAGATTACTCACGGTTACTTTAAATACGGAGATGGTAGCGGCGTTTCGCTTTGTTTCCGAAGAAACAAAGACAGCTGAGAGGCGGAGAAGGCAATGAACTCCGAGGGAGCACTCTTTCTACCCCCCTAAAATAAAAATCCAGGGAGGGTTAAGAGGTTCTACCTCTATTCATGCGATCTCTACCCCTTCCCTTCGCCCGGGAAGGGGATTGCGAGCCGCGGGCCAGCTGATGAACGCTGTGCTCCGCGGATCTGACACCATCTCAGGAGGACGGCTACAAAGTAGCCGCCATCTCCACCGCTTTAACCACCGGAAGTCGCCTTCAGCTGGATTTTATAAAACCTTTTCGCGTTAGGCCTCCACCGCTGTGTGCAAAAAAAAAAAATTCAATCAATCAATCAATTTCAACTTCTCGGGAAAAAAAAAAAGATCTCGCAAAGTTGGAATTGATTGAGTGAACTTTTTAGTCCCACTCAGTCTGCCATTACCACCGAGGCCACGCCCACCCAGTGGGTCATGCCCACCCGGCACCCGATGATACATAAGTGGGTTTTGGGTTGCAGTTTGGACACTTGGTCTCTAAAAGGTTCACCATCACTGTTATATATGAACATTTGATATTTTAAATCTGAAATTTTGTCTCTATATATTTTCTAGTCTTCCATTGGGCATGGAAACTGGTTGTGATGTAAAATAATTGCCCAAATATCATGTACTTATAAAATCTAAGGTCACATGAGATTCTGTGAAATAAATATCAATTTTGAAAGAACACTGAATCCTCAAGAGTTGAGATAAAATTTCAGTGATCTTATGCAGTAGCTTATAGAAGACAGAAACTCTGGGAGGTTTTGTTTTGAAAAGATGTAAGACTAGAAGATGTAAGATACCCAATAGGCAGGCAAGAAAGACTTTTGATTCACAACCAGAGGCTTGCAACAGTGTCATGCAATCAAAATCAACCAATGTATGTAAAGATCATGGCTGGAAGCCAGCTTCTTGTACAGTTAATATCTTGCAATACTTGTACATGTTCATAACTGCCTACCATATTTAGGCTAGTACAAAGTGCTGTTATTAAACTTTAACATCTAAGTGGCCTGGAGCCAAGCTCTCTGAAGCAAGCCTGCTTCTGAAGAATATCCACCCTTCTCAGATGTTTCCTGGGATGCTTCATTTAATCAATAGGAAGGACTTTTGCAGGGATTGTCTCTTAGTTATGGAATTTCCTTTCCAAGTCTCCTGCAAATCAACTACATTTTGTTTCTTTTAGACAGAGGATGAGGCATGTTTAAGTATATGTATTTGTGTGTTACAATATTTTCATGATTTTAAATATCTGCAGGTTTTGTTGCCTGTATGTTAGTTATTTTAATTACATGTTGCCATCTGCTTTATTTTGTCAGATTTGCTTGTTCAGATGTTTTAACCACAGAGAGAAGAATGTTGATTGGCAATGTGCAAATAAATAAAATAAATCTTTAAAATTACAGGCATGAGCAGTATGAGCAAATGCAAAACTGAGAATCAGTTTTAATACTTTATACTGTTCTACCATGGGAAAGCAATGTTCTTCCTCCTTGCCAGTCTTCTGTAATGTGAAAAATACTCAAGAAAAAGCATTCATGCCAGATTCTTTCTTGGATGTTAGGAAAGGTTGGAATAAAGACATCAAAATTATGCCTGAGTTCTAATGTTGTAAAAGCAATTATAGTCCTAAGGTATGGAGAGAAACAAAAGAAAGCCTTGCTCATTGTGAGCTAGTTTGGTTCTGGTCAATACTTAGTGCAGAAAAAAGTAAATTTACCATTGTTGTTGTTGTTAATGTAATTAGATATCCAAAACATTTGCATTATGTCACTTTACAAAGAATGAGAAGACAGCTTCTTCCTCTAAGAGGCTACAATATTCATTAAGAAGCTCATATTTTTAATTTATGTTTTGATATTATTTTGGCTACATGCTGCATCTTAGTGATCAATAATGTTTTAAACCTCCTGAAGGATTTTGTTATTGGACAGTATAAAAATATTATGAAGAAGTAAATCAATATTTCAGATATTATAAAAATAAACATAACAGTGAAAACTAGAGCATTACTGGGTGCACATAATGACAGAAATTAGTATAGAAAAGTTATGCTACTATTGGAGTTAAGACAAAATTGGGCTTAGTTCTAACTGAGCAATCTACAATATGATTCTCCAGATATTGAGCTACAATACTTGCCATCCTTAGACATTGGATATTCTGGCTGGTGCTTATAATAGCTGGACTCTAACATTATCTGGAGACCATTGTAGAGCATGAAATAATATAATTTTTATAATGTATAATTTTCATAAAGATTTCATAGAGGAGGCAGATTTTGAGGAGCAAACAAATAGAGAGAGTTAGTGTCAAAGAAGTCCATGAGATTTTTGCCCCCCTTGGATAGCAGAGCTGAATCATTGAAAGTCACAGATATGAATGTGTCTGGAATTAACAGAGCATAAGGATCTGGATATGGAAAATTTAAAAATAACATGTAATATAAGTTATGAAAAGATTGTTTCTCTTAGGTATCTATTGATTTTCAGCTTTAAGAAAAGAAACTCAATTTGAGGAAGTAATACATATCCTACTTTTTACACATTAGATTTCTATACCATGCAGCTTTATTTCTTTAGGTCACTACCCTCATATAAACATATTTCCTTTCCTTTCCTATAATTTGGGTCAGTTTGAAGAGATAAGGAGAAAATGCTTATCCCAGATTTTCCTACATGTCTTCATGGTTGTAAATCAGTTGTGGCAGAAGCAGTTTGATTAGGCTGTATTTGAGAGAACTTGCACAATCTTCAGCTTCAGACTGGTGGGGGAACATGGACCCTCTACTCTTGGGCTAAGACCCCAAAAAAGAATCCTCAGCTTGTTGCTCCCACCAACACCCAGTAGATGGGGATAGCATATTATGGACTTCATGGAAGTTTTTATTGGGGCACAAAATGATATAGCTTTCCCACTGATAAGTGAATTTTCAAATAGATATAGTGTAGAATGTTCTTCTCTAGGATTCCCATTTAATTGTTCTTACTCTCTATTTTTCAATTCTTCTGTATCAAAAGACATTCATCATTCAGTGACCCATGAAGATGTTTAATCTTTGGTAAGCTGCTCTGTATGGATATTTGTCTGCTTAGTTTCTCCCCTAAAGTTTGTCTCTAGTTCCCCAAAGCATGCTGATACTTGCATTTTTAAAAATAGTATTTTTTAAACATATTTAGTCATCATAAAAAAGAGCTATGGTAAATTAGATCAGGGGTTCATCCAGCCCAGCATCCTCTTTTTTTGAGTAAATATACATGAAAGCTCATAATCAGCAAACCATTTACTTCTATGAAGAACTACATATGGGATTATTCCAGGAGAAGTACCCAAATACAATTGCTGTTGCTTTGTGGTGATGCTAAAGAACATTTAGGGATAAAATATAGATTACTGTGGGACTTACATTTTTGAAGAGACTCTATATTTTGATTTAGGGAAGATAAATTCTCTCTCTGAATAGCAAGCAGTGAAAGGTTAGAAAAGGATGGAAACCAACAGAAAAACAATTCAAACATTGCAGTAATAAGAAACAACACTATGATTTGCTTGGGATAGATATAATGTATTGTGTGAAAAAAGCTCTTGGGTTAAACAGTTAATAAACACTATTTATTACTACTGGAATGTCAAAATCAACATGGATGCTATAAGCTCACTAATATTGCTGGACCCTGCCCCCAAGGCATGGAAATTGAAATCATCCAAACCAGAAGGTGAGGGAACTTACCGTATATTCTGGCGTATAAGATGACTTTCACAAGGGTTAAAATTGGCGCTGAAGTCGGGGGTCGTCTTATATGCCGAGTCGTCTTATACGCCGGAAATACTGGTAGTTTCCAGCGTATAAGATGACTTTCTAGGCATGTGACTTGGCGCCGAAGACGGGGGTCATCTTATACACCGGGTCACCTTATATACCGGCATATACGGTAGTACCAGCCAGAATAAGGAGCTGAGAAAGGGATCCAAATAGGAACAGAGCACCTGATGTATTAAACAGATACTCAACTGATTCCTACAATCTATGACAGTGATGGCAAACCTTTTAGAGACCGAGTGCCCAATAACTGGCCCCACCCCCACTCCACCCCTGCCCCGCCCCCGCTCCACTTGCCTGCAAGGCCATTCACCACCTCCAGGGCCTGCCGCAGATCGCCCAGACATCCCAGCAGCGCCTTGGCGGCTATGCCCTCTGACCGTGCCCTGCAGCATCAACTGTGCACAATGGGGGTGAGGGCAGAGTCTTTTCTACACTATCTGGCTGCCATGTCCTTGGCTGCGCTGCTCCGTGTGGGCCATGCTCGGGGGCGACTCTCCTCCAGGGGAGCTGCTGGTGAGGAGGGGGTCACGGGGAGAGGCAAGGCTGGGGCAATGGCACGTGTGCCCACAGAGAGGGCTCCAAGTGCCACCTCTGGCATGTGTGCCATAGGTTCGCCATCACTGGTCTATGACCTAACATGCAGGCATTACCTCTATAGCAGAGACCTTACTCACAGAAGTTGATTTAAAATAAACTGTGCTAATAATGCACTGACAGACAAAAATTGGAACAGGCTGCTACATCTAAGTCATTTTTGCCTACAAGTTAAATGTCCATCCTAACTTGAAATCAGTATGGTGATTGGAATGCATATGGAGTCATGCAGAAATTGCAATATATTTTAGTTCATTGCCTGGGGTTCAGCATTTCTTCCTGAATGAGATATTGGTGATTTCTGCTCTCTGTAGAGAAAATGTATTGTGCATATGCAAGTGAAGACTGAATTGAGCAAAAAGAAGAAAATCATACTAAATTAAGATGCTCAAATCAACTTTTAATTAAAGTTGCAACATTATATGAAGATTTTATTTCATTCTTTCATATTGAACAGCTACACCAAAAGAAAGCAGTGTGACAGAGAACTTGCTTTACCTCTGAACAGGAATATACTGTAGTAGGTAATGAAAAGAATCTGTCTTTCAAATATTTACTTTCCTAGAGAAAAATGCTTCTGTTTCCTGACTCCTCTATACACACTTTCCATTTATTTCAATCTTACTTTTGAACTTAACTTGATGTTGATAGTCTTTGCCATCTTTCCCTCTCCCCTTTCATGTCTATGGAGATTCTCGTCCTTTCAGAAGTTGGCCACGGTTGTCCCAAAGGTGCTTTTTCCAAAAGGCAACTGGACTTTCTTTGTTTTTCCATGAAAATGGTTTGCTTCTCATCCAAGAAGCTTCTTCAGTTCAGACTGAATGATGGAGAATGGAAGGATTTATACTCCTTGCAGTCACTTGTTGTTACCACTCTAAGAGTTGTTGAGACCACTTGGAGGTTTATCTGTGCCCTCAGGGTCTCCTGAATAGTGCAAATGAGTGTGGAAACCTCTTGGAACTGCTGAAAGGATCCGGATGTGACTGTAGTTTCTTATGATATGATTTCACTCTTCATCTGCATTCCAGACCACATCTGAAACTGTCACAGTAGTGAAGAATCAACTGCTGCAAGACAGCACATTAGGCAACAGAACCAACCAACAGAATGAACAGAAAGGCAATATGTCCCTTTCTGGACCTTTGCCTGAACACTACCTATTTTAAATACAATGAAAGTTTATATAGACAAAACATGGCTACACCATGGGTTCACCTGTGTCCCCCATTGTGGCCAATCTCTACATGGAAGAGGTAGAAACCAAAGCCCTAAATTCCATTACAGGAATTCCACCCACTCACTGGACGATATGTGGACAATGCTTGGAAGCATTGGAAGCCTGCATCTAACACATCAACCCTGTGGACAAGTACATTAAATTCACTTGGGAAGATTTTAAGGAAAATAGACTGGCCTTCCTGGATAGTGAAGTACACATTAAGAAAGATAGAAGCTTTAAGACTGAAGTTTACAGAAACCCCACCCCCTCACACACACACATTTTGATTCTCACCACCCACTGGAGCACAAAATGGGAGTGATCAGAACCCTATACCACTGAGCTGAAAGTTTGCCTACCAGCAAAGATGGAAAAAAAAAAAGAACTGAAACATTTTAAGGAAGCCCTCAGAACTTGTTGCCTTTAAAAAAAAAAAGCACCTTTGGGACTCTCTCCTTTCAGTTCCTGCAATCAGTTTGCAACCTCTCTGATTGCCTAGACTTCTTGATCTGAAAAGACCTCAAGAAAGGCATTTCCTTGTGATGTTAGGATATCACAGGAAGGTGTAGAGAGTACAGATTGCTGAAGACATGATTGCATAGTGAAAAATAAAACAGTAATGCATCCTTTGTCCACTTTATAGCAACTTTCAGATTTTTTTTTCATAAAATAGCAAAATCATACCCATAAAAGGTCACTTAGTCCAACGCTTAGCCTGTATAAGATCTCCTAATTTTCTTCTCCTTGGAGTGGAAGTAGCAATATATTTTCCATCAAACTGAAGGTCAAGAGTTAAAAAAAAAAGGTGGGAATCTGTTTAGCACAATGCTAGTAGATATCACTCTCCTCTTGAATCTGTTTCTTATTTGTTGAACAAACCACTGTCCACATTCCTTACTTCTGTCCCCTTCCCCCCCCATAAGGTCTGTAAATGGGCACTCTCGAAAATTGAGAGGCTGTATGTGCAAATAAGCAGCACATGGAAGGTGGCCTCATTTTCTCCATCCTTTAGATGGATATTTTGTGCAACTGAGTCAAAGGACCCTGTAAGATATTCATATTCATTGTTGCCTTTTCCCTGGTTTGAAAGGAAATACTATGTGGGCTCAATAAAATATATTATTCATGTTAGGCTTAGAACCCTAGTAGGAATGTAAAATTTAGAGAGTCAGATTATACCAAGGTCATCCCATGTTGTTATCACATGGTATGTAACATTATGTACATATATCCCTATGTAACAATTCTGCAAGAATATAATCATAACCCCTATACAGAGTTATGGAGCTCTTCTGCATTCTTGTGACCATGAGCCCAGAGATCATTGTAGTTGGGCATGCCAGTACTGCATTTATCTCCAAAAGCTTTGCTTCCTCATTAAAAGTGAGCATTTTCCCATAGCAATGTAATTGGAAACAAGCAACCTTTCTTTAGACCTCTTCTAATTTTGGAGCTTCTGGCTCCTGGGACTGCCTGAAAAAGTCCCTGTATGTTTTTTTTGGCAAAGTTTTTCAGAAGTGGTTTGCCATTGCCTGTTTTTTAGGACTGTGAGAGAGTGATTGGCCCAAGGTCATCCAGCTAGCTTTGTGCCCAAGGCAGAACAGAGCTCGTGGTCTCTTTTATAGGTTTCTAGCCTTAGCACCTTGACCATTACACCAAACTTGTTTTCTTTGGAATAGGATTTTTTTTCTTTCTTTTAAAAAACTGAACAGCTAAATATTTGGTTGACTGATGGTGAGACAAACCTCCTGGAAAAAAAGTAATTTATTCCAGGGTTGTGTGCTATTAATTACTCATGTGAAGTTGATGATTTGATGATCTCTGCTGTTTAATCTGCTTTACAGGAATTAGAAAAGCCAAGGAAGTTAGTAAAATATTTAGTCTGAACAGAGTAAAACATTTTTTGCCTCTTCAGCCAAATGCCTGTTATTTAACAAACTCTCTGGACATGTGAAGTCGAATGTCTTATTCATGACTTTGGCCAATTTGCCTCCATTTTTTGCAGGATTGCAGAATCTCTCTAGCAGCGGACCTTGAAAGAGGAGATTTATGTTTTTGTATTAACCTTTATAAACATATCCAGAGGTCTTTACTTTTTGGGGGCTGTATTAAAAGTTTATCTGTTGCTCCATGCTAGAGAGAAAGACAAATTGATTGGTCTCGGGTTCCCTTTGTCGTCCCCCCTCCCTCCCAATTTCTCAGTTTTCCATTTATTAGCTCATTCCCTATATTAGCTTGCCATTGGTTTTCAAGTTTATACTAAAATGTAGTATCTATTTATATTTATATTACAAGCATTTTTTTAGAGCTTATTTTCATGGAATATATTAACCTAACTCCCCAAAGGACCATATTCTATTATTTCATTGTAATTATGAGGGGATGTAGCTTTTGCAAACAATTAAGTTCATTATATAGAATTAAAAGTATTTTTCTCCAGAATCTGTGGTTACCAGTGGCTTTGCCGGTCATTATCTCTCTATTATTGTTGTTATTTTTGCTGTTATTATTTAGTTTACAATGTAAAATACAAAAATACAAAACAAAATAGTAGGAAAATAGGAGGGAGAAGGGAAGGGAAAAGTGTAGGGAAAAGGGGGAAAAAAAGAAGAGGCATTGATGTCCAACTTCCTTTGGTGCAGTAGAATAATAGCATCAAACCTCAACTTCTTACTTTTACACAATAGTATAAACTAGCCATTTCCATAACAGTCACAGTATATCCCTATTTTCAGTTGGACTTTTCACATGTTTGTTCCTGATTTTAGACAGATAGCACTGAACCTATGCAAGGTGGGTGTATCTTATACCTTATTGCTACTACTGTCTCTTCACCTATGTCAGCCTTTACATTTTTGATGTCCACACTTTTTAATTCTTCTGGTAGGCAAACAATTCTCTGTTTTATGTGTTGGTAGTTCTCTAATCCAGAAGAGTACAATGAAAGTAATTTTTTAATCAATTTTGTTAATTAAATTTACACTTAAGCTGATTATTTTAGGTATCACAAAGGTGCAGTTCCTAGTACAGGTAGTCCTCAGCTTACAACTACAATGGGGAACAGAATTTCTGTTGCTAAGCAAGGTGGTTGTTAAGTGAGTCACACCTACTTTTATGACTTTTTGCCATGATGGTTAGATAAATCAATGCAGTTCTTAAATCACATGGTCATTAAGCAAATCCAGCTTCTTGACTTTGCTTGTTTGGACCCAGAGTGCTGCAACCATTGTAAATACATGCCAGTTCCAAGCACTTTAATTTTGATCACATGACCATAGGATGGTCATAAGAATGAGGACTGGTTGTCATTTCTTTTCAGTGCCATTGTAACTGCAAACTGTTGCTAAATAAATGGTTGTAAATCAAGGATTATCTGTAATGCTATCAGATGTAACAGATTTGTACCAGCATAATGGTATCTAGAGTGAATCACGGAAAATGTCTATTGTGGAGACATTTACATACCTGGAGTGGTACTCAAAGCCAGCCATACTAAAGTACAGGCTAACAAACTGGAGATATCTTGGGGATTTTCTTCATCAAGCCCTGGATAATTTTGCCTTATAGCATATTTCTCATGGTTCTAAATCACATGAAGAGCTATTTGCACATGATATACAAGTGCAGTAAGCTTTGTTTCAGTCTGAAAAAAAGTTATTTATCAACTTCATATTCCAATTCAAAACACTCAAGCTAAGCTGTCTTCTTTAGGGATTTGGTTTCTGAAATAACTATGACAATACTATCCATCCAATGTTTTCAATTATATGGTTCATAAAAATCAAACTGGTAATGTTCATTTTGTTTGATTTCTGCTCAGGTTGTTGTTTCATCATTGTTAACAGTGTTATAACATATCATGAATTGTAATAAAATTTACACATTTATCTGATTTTATTTAGGATTGCTCATCCTTTAGACCAATGCATTTAGCATTTGTGCATCCTTGCTCTTATGAAAGGTCTTGGATATGATTTTATGTGACACAATTACATGTAGACCCTACAACCAGTTGCTTATGACCAATTGCTTAGCAATCATTTGCAATTATGGAGGACCCCCTAAAATCTACTTATAACTCTGTCCGAAATTATGGTCACCGCAGAGCCCCTGTGGTTATTCATTATTATGACCAACCACAGGAATGGTGCAACATCCCCCACCTTCACTCCATCAGATCCCTGCAGTCCCTAGACCTGCTTTTTACCCCATCAGACCACATATCCTTACTTATCTTTCAAGATCTCTGGAGCTTGAAGCATAGCACACCACTTCATTGCTGGGCTATGTGGCACAATCCCAGAAGCAGTCACCATTTTCCAAGTGTTGAAGGAAAAATCTTCATCAGGGTCCAGTCCAAGGCGGGAATAAAGAAAATGGAGACTGCTTTAGGAAAGAAGGTCCAGTTTATTGAGTTGCCAGAAACATCAGTGATACAGCATGTGTTTCTGGGGGTGGCTGACCACATGGAGCTGGGAGTGGTAGGTTTTTATACCTTCTTGAGCTTTTGTGTTTGGAGTTGCTCCTGTTCCTGTGGTATGAACTTTGACCTGAGGTTCAGTGGGCCCTTTGGATATTCTAATGGGGTGGGTTAATCCTATAATTTCATAAAGGTCATGTCCTGCTTCCCTGGGGCTGTGGCTGTCCTGTGTTGGATTTTGGGGTGAAGGGTTACTGGTTCTAATTCCATCACTCTGCTATTGTTAGCTATCAGTTTTGCTGCAAGGGATTTCAAAATATTTTTTCTTGAATGGGCTTCTGCCTGGTAGTATTTGCTCATGAATGGGACCTTAGTCTTTCTGAATGGGATTATCAAATCTGCATTTCTACAGAGCTGGCCTGTTTAGTTTCTGCTTGGGGCTATTAAGAAAAACTGGGCCTGGTTTTCTGCCTTTAAGATCATTTGGGGAAATATAATATTTTGCCTTTTTAATATTCCCCAAAATATTTCCTCTTCTTGGGGGGGGGGACATGACTTCCCACACAAGCATTGGAGCTTTCTGGAGTGCTGCATAGACTGTGCTAGGAAAGCAGAACATATTGCTTTGTTGCTGGGGCATGTGACACCCACTCTGAAGCGCCCACCATTTTCTAAATGATCACAATTCCTTGTAGCCACACTAAAGTGGCATTGTGTCTGAGACATGGCTATACAGCCTAGAAATGCTGAGAGATGGTGTACCCTGCTTTCCTACCCCAACATGAAGCTGGAGCTCTGGAGATCTTCAAAAGATCAGCATTAAGGTGACCAATTGTCCTCCTTTAGGGAGGACAGTCCTCCTTTTGTAGGTTCTGTCCTCCCTCGAAAAGTGTCCTCCTACATGTCCTCCTTTTTGATATTTGAAGACTAATCTGCAGGGCTTTTTTTTTCTCATAGAACTCTCAGAACGGCATTCCAGCACCTTTTTTTGGATGGTTTTTTTTTCAACTTTTGCATGAGCTGTGCTACTCCCACTATTGGCTTTCGAAAGCCAATAGGAATTGCTGCTGAGCGCGCCAAAACACCTGGCTGGCAAACTTTGCACATGCAAATTATTGTTGCAATGAATAAAATGTTTTTTTTTACAATTTTTTTCTTCAATTTATTTGTGTCCTCCTTTTCATTGTAAAAAAGTTGGTCACCTTATCAGTATGCAATGGGATCAGAGAGTAGGGCCAAGCCCTGTGGGGACCAGTGGGAGGGAAAAAGGCCTGCAGGGGCCTGGCTGGGGGGGGGAAGTAAATCCAAGGGCTGTGGAGACTCTGAGGGGTGGGAAACAGCACAAAGGGTGGGTGAGTATTGGGAGGCTGGGGAAGGCAGGCCTGGGCCTGAGCTAGACTTCTGAGTGCCTTCCCTAGCCCTGAGGCACCTCATGCTCCATTTAATGACTCACATGATAGTTTAACGACCTCATCAGGAAGAGAAGGAGGTCATTAAGTGAGACCAACTTGTTTAACAGGCACCACGACATGTGACTGTAATGGATAGGCTCCATTACAATCATAGGTTGAAGACTACCTGTACCACTTCTTTTGATGTGCAGTTGATTGGCATTTTTCTTCAACTCTACTATAATTATTACCACATATGCCTGTATATACTATGCTGATTAAAAAAAAACCTGTAGATATATGACTTTATTTGTGTAAGTCAAATAACTTATGGAATTAATAACCCTCTTTGAATTCTGTATTTTGCATTCTTTGTGAAACAGATTACTCTGAAATTGTCTTTTTATTCCCTCAACATATTAATGACAGATGGTCCAAGACATGAATTTAATAATTTGAAGTAAGAATGCATGAGTTTTTCTTCATAATTTCTGGATATAATTTGTTCAGTTAACCCTATGCCGATAATTCATCATAATAGTGACATTGCTGGGATGGATGGATAGCAAACAGAGGAAGCAGAAATAACATTTGGCGTTAATTTTTGTCGCAGGGTAATTTTTTGTCAGAGTACAAATTACACAGAAATTTACTTTGCATTATAACTGTTCATTTATTATGGGTTCAAGTTCTATTACTTCTCAGAATTATATCTCTGTGGATCAAAAGAATTTTTATGAGAATAGATGTTCACATATATTTAATTCAATTATTAAAAATCATGCTAATATCAGTTGCCTCACATTCCTGATACTGCTGCTGCTGCAATTTCTGAACTTGAGAGGGTTGGCTTGGGCATTTTTTCTCATCAGCAATGGAAAATGTGGGAATCTCCTGGCCTTAGAGAATAGATTTCTGATCCACTTCTGATGAATATTCCAAAATTCATTTGCTTGTCTCAGCTTTGGCTTCTCTTTGTATGGAAATGCATACGCAATCTTCAGATGAACTTTCTGCAGGTCAGTTAGCTAAATTTCAGATTTGGCTGTGAGTTTAGCTTGGCTTAAAACCTTGTATTTTTGCTAGGTATATTGGTCTTTATAATGCTAGGTTATTCCTTTTGTCCCTATTGAAGATTATATCCCATTGGTCCTTCTGATTTTACTTCTGTTTAATTTTTCTATTCTGATTTTGATTTAGTTTTAGGGACAAGAAACAATGCCCACATATATTTGTGGTGAAGGCTTATTTTCTGGAGCATACTTTGGTTATGCTTGGGGCCATTTTTGATATGTAATTTCTTCCAAAGTTTTACCAGTTTTTAATTGGTATTTTAGTTCAAACTTTTAGTTCCGTTTGGACTTTATCAATATGTATGCTAGGCTATATTCTATTCAATTAAATGTATATTTTATATTTAATTCCATATCTCTTTTTCATTCTTTATTATTTCCATAATTTTCACTTTTAGAATATAACTATACTTCCTTCTTCCTTTTAAGATACTAGGAATTACCTGGCTGGGAAGAAAAACTTCCAATATCCGTATCCATTATTAGTTTTAAATGGATTATCAAAATGACCATATTGTGACCATATGTAACTGGGGAATGGGGGTCTCTAACTATTTATTGCCCTATTGTTATTTGTTTTATTAAATGCACTATTGAAGGATGTATTTTGGATAGGATATAGTTGGTTATTTGGGGGGTATAAGGCCCCTTTGAGACTTAGTTGATCTTCCTTGGTCCAATGCATGTTTTATTTGTGATTATTTGTAACAAAAAGTAGAATCATAGGGCTGGAGGGGACCCTATGCTCAAGGCAGGAGACTTTATACCATCTCATAAAATTGTTGTCCAGTCTATTGCTGAAAAACTCCAGAGATTATCCTACTAGAAGATCTTTGTATAAGTTGTTCTATACTATTAACCAGCATAATTTTAATAAAATGTACTAAATGGTTGTGTGTGTGTGTGTGTGTGTGTGTGTGTGTGTGTGTTGTTAAGCCCCAGAAGCCATACTATTTGCTTCTATTTCCAAAGCTGGGAAGGACACTCTTAAAATATTTCCTATGTCTAGTGTGAGAAATACAATAAGACAAGAGCATGAAGAAGCAATATAACATGGAGAATGAGTAAAGCTCTACAGTATAGTCTGTTTTGCAAATGTGGCCTGATTCTCTTGTTCTTTTTGGACAAGGTTACTTTCTCCCTTGCCTATGCATCGCCTGATTTATGAGGTATTTCTCTTGCTCTGGCAAATGATTGGACATGCTGGAGCTGTCGTTATTGACATTGCCTCTCTCAGCAATGGCTCTGCATCTCACAGCAGGAAGGGAGCGGCTGTGCTCAATAAAGCACGTATGCCTCATGTTGTATTGACACCCATCAACTTAGCTTAGTTATTACCGCGGCTCCCATGAGGAATGCCATAACTGCCATTTGTCAAGATGGATTGCCTAGTCCTTCAGCAGAAGCAGAAAGCTGAAATATGTAAGATTCAGAAGGGAGATTCAGTTTCTTTTGGAAAAGACCTGTTAGCTTTTATGTCCTGACAGCTAGACAACAGACCTATTGTCTAGAAACTCCTAATACAGACATGTCCAACTCGTGACATCATGTGACATTGCATGATGTATCCGAGCTTTTTCCCCATTGCTGGCAATGGGATGTGATTTCATCATGATGCGTCCGGCCCGCGGGCCAGCAGTTTGACAACCCTGTCCTAATAGAAGCTAACTACTTCAGATGTTTCTTTCCTTGATAAAATCTAATGCTCCAAGTGTTGCCAACCCATTCAAATACTTGGATTGACCAAACAATTTGTTAAATAAAAACATTTCACTGGTATTGGCAGATAGTAGATCACAATGTGATCAGTTCCCGACTATTTCCAAAACAAAATGGCTTCCTTCTGATGAATTTTTCCATTGATGTTAATATTCTGGCCCAGATGTAGATTTATACTTATAGTTGAGGCCATCCCAATACAGTTATTAATTGGCTCTGCTCTCACCTCAATTTTTATTTTGCAAATGGTTCAGGATGGTGGATTTTGAAATTCTAATAAAATATAAATTTCACACATATCACAGCCTTAAATCTTTTAGTATGAATCTGAAAGTACTGCAGATCCAAAATTTCTCTTGAGAAAATGGTAGTATTATTGAGTCTACTCTATTGTTGAATCTGGTCTTTTCAAGGTTTCTCAGCTTGCCCGCACTTTCCATTATGAAAAGTTCATGGGAGGAGTTCCTAGAGATGTGCAAAAGGTTCAAGCTCTAAATCTGAAACTGGTGATTTTGATTAGTGTGGATGCAATATTCCAAGTGGTAAGACCATACTGGGAATATTGCATCCAGTTTTGGTTACCATGATATAAAAAGTTGAGAGACTCTAGAAAGAGTGCAGAGAAGAGCACAAAGATGATTAGGGGATTGTAGGCTAAAACATATGAAGAATGGTTACAGGAATTAGGTATGTCTAATTTAATGAAAAGAAGGACTAGGATAACAGTGTTACAATATTTGAGTGGCTGCCACAAGGAAGAGGAGGCCAACGTATTCTCCAAAGCACCTGAAGGGACGACAAGAAGCAATGGATGGAAACTAATCAAGGAAACTAAAACTAAGAAGAAATTTTCTGACAGAACAATTAATCAGTGGAACAACTTGCCTCCAGAGGTTGTGGGTGCTCCAACACTGGAGATTTTAAAGAAAAGATTGGACAACCATGAAATGGTATAGGGTTTCCTACTTGAGCAGGGGGGTAGGACTAGAAAACCTCCTTTAAAATCGATCAGTTTCTTGTAAGGTTAAAACAAGCCATTCTCACCTCAGCACAATTTAGGCAGATGGTTTTGACCTTGAAATATTTTGCATTCCTCTAGAGTATCCTCGTTATCTTTTTTAAAAATGTCTAAATGGAAACATGAGGAATTACTGAAGCAACAGATAACTGATGAGGTGTTGACTGCATAATAAAAAACAGAACATTCACATACAGTAGACATATTGGCCACCTTATAACTAAATAAGTGCAAAGGCTCCACACTGAATCCATGACAATTTTCTTATAATTCACTTATCTTTGTCATAGCAGAAAGGTTATCTCAGGATGTTTCTCTGAAGATTGAATTGAAGGGTGAAAAGCCAGGAAGGTTGCAAACTGTTAACAAAGATAATTGTTTATCAGATGATATGGTATCACACAACTCTTGATCATCTCATAATTAAGGAAATTATTCCAAGGTTCTCACATGAGATTTTCTCCTTAGTTAAAAACTCAAAAAAAGCTTGAAGGCTAATAATTGAAAAAAGCCAGAAGAAATTTTCTGTGTAGTCCTCCACAACAGCCATAATCTATAACAGATATACTGCAGAAATGTAAATTTAAACATTAAAATTTGAATGTTTGAGTCAAAGGACTAAACATGGATGTGATCTTATTGGACTTTGCATTTTTATTTCAATTTGTTACTTTTGCTTCTGTTTAGTATTGATTGCCTGGAAAACACTGTATCTCACCATAGTTGAGGGAATGAGTGGTCCAGTGTAATTCTTACAATTCTTTAATCAATTGCAACAGCAGCATAATCTATAGCAATTAAGTGGTGATAATAGTGCTGCAAATGAAACACCCTGCTGACTTTTGTATATGAAGCTGCTATTAACAGGATACAAACAGCCAGACCATTAGGCAACTTTAGACAAAGGTTGTGACATAGTTTGCAAAACCCTTTAGAAATTGAAATGGACAATTCATCACCCCAAAAATGGAGGAGACCTCCAGGTTTGTGCAGCTGTGAGTGCAGAGTTGGAGCTTCCCCTCCATTTGTCTCAATATTTAGTGCTAGATTGAGTCTGTTTTTAGAAACAGCAGCAGATTTGTGTGCTGAACTGATTTTCTGAAGGGATGCAGAAAGCAAACCATTCGCCATCTGTTCCATTGTCCTGGAGTAGCAGCTGGAAGAAGAAGAAACTGAGGAAGTGAGAGCACATAAAGAGAAAAGGAGGGGAAAGAGAGGAAGATAGTAAAACATGTGAAGAGCAAAAGGGATAGTTCTGGAAAAGATTCAGAAGCTAATAGAAGACCAAAGAATAAGAAATGATGGATTAAATCCAGGTTTGATCATATGTAGATTCACTGAAATTCTTCAGACTTAAATTAATTCTGAATAACTAAAATTCTATTGGGTATACTGTACAGCTATGTTTCATCCAGTATGAAATTCAGATAGAAGAAGATAAGAGACAAACTAAAATGACTGAATATAATTGAGTGAGTCAACAGAGATATAAACACAATGTGTGTCCTCTGTCAGAATTCATGTTCATTCTGGTACAGGTGCCCAGAATGATTCCAAACAACATAACACATAAAAGTTCAAAGGAAGAGAAAATAATAAATTAGAAAGATTGTACCATTAGAACAACAACAACAACAACAACAACAACAATAATAATAATAATAATAATAATAATAATAATAAATAAAGTTGGAAGGGACTTTGGAGGTCATCTAGTCCAACCCCCTGCTCAGGAAGGAAACCCTATACAATTTCAGACAAATGGCTGTTCAGTCTCTTCTTAAAAACTTCCAGTGTTGGAGCATTCACCACTTCTGGAGGCAAGTTGTTCCACTGGTTAATTGTTCTAACTGTCAGGAAGTTTCTCCTTAGTTCTAGGTTGCTTCTCTCCTTGATTAGTTTCCATCCGTTGCTTCTTGTCCTGCCTTCAGGCGCCTTGGAAAATAGCTTGACTCCCTCTTCTTTGTGGCAGCCCCTGAGATATTGGAATACTGCTCTCATGTCCCCCCTCATCCTTCTCTTCATTAAACTAGACATACCCAATTCCAGCAGCCTTTCCTTATATGCTTTGGCCTCCAGTCCCCTAATCATCTGCTCTTCTCTGTACTCTTTCTAGAGTCTCAGCATCTTTTTTACATCGTGGTGATCAAAACTGGATGCAGTATTCCAAGTGTGGCCTTACCAAGGTATTGTAAAGTGGCTTTAATACTTCACGTGATCTTGATTCTATCCCTCTGTTAATGCAGCCCAGCACTATGTTGGCCTTTTTGGCAGCTGTAGCACACTGCTGGCTCATATTTAAGTGATTGTCCACTAGGACTCCGAGGTCCTAGTGTAAATGTAGAACCTTACTTTTTTCACCATTGAATTTTATTTTGTTAGAAAGCGCCCAGTGTTCAAGTCTGTCCATGTCTTTCTGTATCTTAAGCCTGTCTTCTGGAGTGTTGGCTATTCCTGCCAGCTTGGTATCATCCACAAATTTGATGATTTCCCCATCTATTCCCTTGTCCAAATTGTTGGTGAAGATGTTGAAGAGCACTGGACCTAGAACAGAGCCCTATGGCACCCCACTACACACTTCCCTACATGTAGATGTGGTTCCATTGAGGACCACACGCTGAGTACGGCCAGTCAGCCAGCTACAGATCTATCTGGTGGTGATGGTGTCTAACCCACATTTTTTCTATCTTATCATGTAATTAATGTTAATTAACATTAACATCATAGCTACACTGACTTATCCAATACATCTGAAAATTGTGAACTTGGAAAATGCTGCTGAGGTTTTTTGCTTCTCAAGAGAAAGTCTGTTGATGAAGTGGAAATTGTATTTAGGAAGCAGAGAACCTTTAATATGACTGAGATCAATGCTTCCAATTTATCTTTTAATCCACACTCTTCCATTTGTATAACTAGCTAGATGGAATTCAGTTTAAGCATATAGAACCATAGCAAAGGAAAGCAAAGCCCTTAACTTTGGTCATCAACATACTAGAATATTTTTATTTCAGACAATACCTGTTTTCAGAACTGGTTTAAACGGTGGCAAAAAGACATATGCTGATGTATATGTCAAGGGAAAAATAAGGGTTATGTATAAAATTCTTCAAGATGCAAAGGACAGAGGAAAACTAATATTGCCTGAGGGGTCCTTTGTGCTCTCTGAGCTTACTTGTTTTCTTGTATGCATTTCATTATCAAAACTAGGTAACAACATTTCCTGATTTAAAATGATATTTTGCTGCCTGCTGTTTGGTTTGGATGAAGAAATGGCTAAGATTTTTAGATTTAGAAGATCATAGTTGAGGTTTGGGTGGTATGATTACTTATGGTATGATAAAGTAAATGTACTAATAACGGATAATATTTGTAGCTCAGCATTGACATGAAGGATCCTTGGTGCTCTCTGAGCTTGCTTGTTTTCTTGCAGATATTTCATTACCCAAACTAGGTAACAACATCATCAGCACCAAGGACAGAGAGCACCAAGGACTCCTCACTTCACATGTATGCAAAATATGTTAATCTGAGACTGGTTGTTTGTGCCTTGGATGAGATTCTGTCCTGTCAATAATTCTTTTAATAAATAGTCCCTTTGAATTTTTGATGAAATTAGAAATGGAAGAAGAACAAATTAAATAATGTAGAGTAAAATGGGCCAAGAATTTTGGTTACAATATTCAAATGGCTCAATAGGACAAAATGCAGTTAAAAGATCTGAAGTTCATGTTGTCTTACAATTTAAAAGCAAGTATTTTTTTTTTAAAAAATGTGTACCTTGGGTATATGACCAGAGAAATTGCCTAAGTTATAAAGGTACTTCTAATAATTATTGGAAATGTGAGAAACACAAAGGGACATTTTGTCATACATGGTGGACTTGTGAACAGATACGGGACACAAATACATATAATGATAAAGACAGTTTTAAAAATTAACATTCAGATAAAACTAGAACTTTTCTTATTAGGACTTAAGGACACTCAATTAGAAAAGGCTCATGGACAGTTGGTAAGTTGGTACTTATATATGGTAAGTTGCAGTGAAACTATTATATGCACAAAGATGGAAGACTAGAAGACACCAATAATGGAGGAGTGGATTGTGAAGATGGCTGAGTTTGCAGAAATGGCTAAACTCACTTGTTTGATTAAGGAAGGAACTGCAACTACTTTTATAGAAAACAATAAACCCTTTATAGACTTTTGCTGAAAATGGATTAAAACAAACTGTTGATTTCAGCATTTATTAATTAAAAAGTTTTGTTTAAAGGAAGAAGTAAGCTATGATATGGAAGGGTGGAGATAGTAATTGTTATATTTTTATAAAAAGTTCAAAAGTCAAATTTTTAGATTTTTTTTCACTGTTATTCATTTTTTCTTTTCCTTTTTATAATCTTTTTCTATTTCTTCTACATTTCTATACTTTCTAAAATCTGTGTCAATAAGATTTTAATAAGAATTATTCATTAAATATTTGGCCATCAACAATGAAAACTTGGGCAGCAGAATAAGGAACTGATCTGGTCACAGTTTTCCCAACAACTGGGAAATCAATTACTTTTTTGTTAAATTCTTTATTAAATGTAAATAAGTAGATGTAAATTAGTATACACTAAAGTGGTAGAGTACCATAAACAAGCCACTGCTTGTAGGCTTTGTTGCTATAGCATGCATGTCTGGGTTAATGGGAGGAAGGTTATAATAATTCAAAGGTTTAATTTAGCCTCAAACTACCCCAGCCATACACATGGTTAAATGACCTCCATGTAATTAGTTGTACTATAATAACAGTTAAACCAGCTCCATGCAATTAGTTGTGCTATAGTAACAGATAAGTCAACCTAGTTTACTTATCTAGCTGGGGAAACAGGGCAGCTGAAAAAGCAAGACTTTCTATTACAAAAGTCTCCCTCAAGGCCTAGCAATTTAGAACATAGGTCTTAAACATAGTTTGGTTACAGTAGCCAAACAATCTTTACTGATGCCTGATTGGCCAATAAAGAAGGAGCAGATGCTATAATGAAGCAATAGTAGTATACTCCTTGTACAAGGCTTCATAGAATATTAGGTGATTTAGAGAAGATGGGTGGTTATTTTGATCTAGTTAGTATGATTGTGCTTGCCAGAGCCGTCAATTAAAAGATACAGGGCTAGAGAGCATGAAGATAAGCAAAAAGAACTGGCCCCAGAGAATTTACTGCAGGAGCTTTCTAGACTGAGTTAACATACAAGAAAAGAATTATTATTGCAGCATTTGTGTGCACTCAGTGAAGTCTTTAAGAGGATCCTCTGCCCTTTCAACATCTGCAAACATTATAAAAAGAGACTTGATAGTCAGTACAACCATGCATTCTTACTCCTCTTTATTATACAGTATATGTGATACATGCAACACATTAAAATGTACATGGGTTCAGTTACATTATCTCACCCACCAGCTTGACCCCTCTATTGATGCCTCCTGGTCTGTGCAGCACTATACTGTTTTTTTTTTCTTCCTCCCATCTTGTTTACTGCTGACTCCAAGTTTAAAAACTCTTGATCCTTTCTGAAGCTTCAGATTCCTGTGCAATGTAGAATCTACAGAAAATATAGAAAAATCATCTTCTGAATCTGAACATTAAGATAACGGAAGAACCAAGCCTGTAGAATGCACAGAAGGGATTTCCCTTGAAGTGGGACTGTCCAACTCGAACAGCACCACTCTGAGTGGCTTACAAGTAACAAAATAAAAACAGCAATAAACCCCAGTGGGAAATTACTCATCCTGCCTGCCACAGTTGAAAGAATAGCCACATTTTTAAGGGCATTCTAAGAGTCAACAGGGACAGAGTCAACACTGGGGAGAGTTCATTCCATTCCACTCATCAACATCTGAATCCATAGCAGAGACTTGTTGGTCTCCTGATTCTGGGGATGTGTTATCTAACAATCTCATACAAATCTGTGTTATTTTTTATCCTGCATTTGAAAGAAAAATGTTGCTTTCATTTTGATGAAAGGCAGTTGTATGTCTGTATATTAAATTTCAAGAAGTGCCAAAGAAAGCACTTCGGAAGCCACTGTAGCCTCATATGTGTGAAAAGTCTAATTTCTTTCATTTCCCACTGTGGACTTTTTTCAGAGGAGGAATGAGTGTTAGCTAGATTTCACTTCTTTATGCTCTTGTCTGCTGAGAACAAAATACAGATATTCACTTCCAGCAGGGTATGTTGTTCAAGCCCAAATGAAAGGCTTAAGTGAAAAGTTTAACTAAATCAGACCTTTACAAGCATTTTGTTAATTAATCCCACTTTTGAAAATCTTTCTCAAATGAAGAAGTACACACACATATATGCTCTCCTTAATTTTTATGGTTATTCTGAAATGTCACCTCTTGAGCCGTGTTTCTCCACAACTTTAAGATGTTTGGACTGCGACTCCCAGAATTCCCCAGCCAGACCACTAGAGCACCCCATTTCTTAACAATCTACATTTTGGGAAGAGAATACAGTGCAGAAAATCAGTAGTCACTAGAGTGAAATTAATGTCTCAATCCCAGGTGATAGCCTGCCAAAGCATGAACTGCTTACAGAAAATTATTATTATTATTATTATTATTATTATTATTATTATTATTATTATTAGTAGTAGTAGTAGTAATAATAAAGCTGGAAGGGACCTTGGAGGTCATCGAGTCCAACCCCCTCTCAAGCAGGAACCTTACACCATTTCAGACAAATGGCTGTCCAGTCTCTTCTTAAAAACTTCCAGTGTTGGAGCATTCACCACTTCTGGAGGCAGGTTGTTCCATTGGTTAATTGTTCTAACTGTCAGGAAGTTTCTCCTTAGCTCTAGATTGCTTCTCTCCTTGATTAGTTTCCATCCGTTGCTTCTCATCCTGCCTTCAGGTGCCTTGGAGAATAGCTTGACTCCCTCTTCTTTGTGGCAGCCCCTGAGATATTGGAACACTGCTATCATGTCCCCCTTTGTCCTTCTCTTCATTAAACTAGACATAACCAATTCCAGAACCATTCCTTATATGTTTTAGCCTCCAGTCCCCTAATCATCTTTGTTGCTCTTCTCTATACTCTTTCTAAAGGCTCAACAAAGATCACATCCATGTTTAGTCCTTTGACTCAAACATTCTTAAAAACTTCCAGTGTTGGAGCATTCACCACTTCTGGAGGCAAGTTGACTCCCTCTTATTTGTGGCAGCCCCTGAGATATTGGAATACTGCTATCATGTCCCCCCTCATCCTTCTCTTCATTAAACTAGACATACCCAATTCCAGCAGCCTTTCCTTATATGCTTTGGCCTCCAGTCCCCTAATCATCTTTGTTGCTCTTCTCTGTACTCTTTCTAGAGTCTCAACATCTTTTTTACATCGTGGTGACCAAAACTGGATGCAGTATTCCAAGTGTGGCCTTACCAAGGCATTGTAAAGTGGTATTAATACTTCATGTGATCTTGATTCTATCCCTCTGTTAATGCAGCCTAGTACTGTGTTGGCTTTTTTGACAGCTGCAGCACACTGCTGGCTCATATTTAAGTGATTGTCTACTAGAACTCCGAGATCCCTCTCACAGTTACTACTGTTGAGCAAGGTACCCCCTATACTATATCTGTACATTTGGTTTTTCTTGCCTAAATGTAGAACCTTACTTTTTTCATCATTGAATTTCATTTTGTTAGATAGCGCCCAGTGTTCAAGTCTGTCCAGGTCCTCCTGTATCTTAAGCCTGTCTTCTGGAGTGTTGGCTATTCCTGCCAGCTTGGTGTCATCTGCAAATTTGATGAGTTCCCCATCTATCCCCTTGTCCAAATCATTGATGAAGATGTTGAAGAGCACTGGGCCTAGAACAGAACCCTGGGGCACCCCACTACAAACTTCCCTCCACATAGATGCAGTTCCACTGAGGACTACATGCTGAGTACGGCTGGTCAGCCAGCTACGAATCCATCTGGTGGTGAAGCTGTCTAACCCACATTTTTCTGTCTTATTGAGCAGTAGGTTGTGATCTACTTTATCAAATGCCTTACTGAAGTCCAAGTAAATTATATCCACAGCATTCCTCTGATCCACTAATTTTGTCACTTGGTCAAAGAATGCAATAAGGTTTATCTGGCATGATCTGTTTTTGACAAACCCATGTTGGCTTTTAGTAATGACTTTGTTTGCCTCTAGGTGTTCACTGATTCGTTGTTTGATTATCTTTTCCAGAATCTTCCCAGGTATTGAGGTCAGGCTGATAGGTCTGTAATTTTCTGGATCCATTTTTTTCCCTTTTTTGAAGATGGGAACTTTTCCAGTCCTCTGGTAGTTCCCCAGTGCTCCAGGATCTTTGAAAAATATAGTTCAGTGGTTCTGAGATCACATCTGCCAGTTCCTTGAGAACCTTGGGGTGTACAGATATTGATTACTAAACCACGAAAGCCAGATAGAAAACATTGTGTCCTATCTTCCTTCCACTTCTCTCTTGAGGATCAGCTAGCATTGAACATTTGGATGCCAGAAATGGAGTGCCAGGCTTTGTAGATGAATAAACAATAGGAATTTTGCGCAAGAGGCAGGTTGGCTGGCTGGCTTTAATTTAATCATAAGGTAAAGACAGCCAAGTTCCTCTAACCCTTAATTCAGTTTTTTAGCATTGGAGAAATATCATTCTAGGATGGCCTTGTGCCCTACTCACCCCTTGGATGGAAAAGGCTGCCAATGCAGCTGAGCCTATTTAGTAGGCAACTATCCATCAGAGGTGACTCAAAGAGACCAGTGCTTGGAAAAAATCTTCTAGATTAGAGGGTCATGATATGAAGCTCCAAGCAACCGCAAATTTGCTTCTGGATCAAAGTTTAAAATTGCCCACAGCGATGTTTCCCACAATTCATAAGGTATTCCCACAAAACAATTATTCTACGTATGTGTAAAGGCATAGCAATCTAAACCTTCTCATTTAGATAGAGCAGCTCTCAAGCAACAGTTGCCACACAGATTAAATTTTTGGTTCAAGAGTCTAGAGCCAAAATGTTAACCTTATTTTTGCATTCTCAAATGCTATATAATGGAACGGATTCTCCCAGGAAATTAGACTTCCCCTGACCTTGTTAGCATTTCAGGATCATGTTAAAATGCAGTTCTTCTGGAGGGCATTTAACTAATTCAGCAGTGCCTCTGGTATTATATATTATTGTAATATGTCTGGCTTCATTTTAGTATATTTTGTTTTGATTTTGTAGGTATCTTATTATTGTTTTATATTGTTTTATACCACTGGGAATCATATGATTGCAGTGATATAAGAATCAAATCAAATCAATCAATAAATAAAGTGCAAATTGTAGAGCACCTATAATATCTGAGTAAATTGAATCTATTATCTCATATGTTTTGTTAAAGATACATGTCTATGAATATGAGTGCATGAAAGATTTATTGTTTTTGTTTCTATTATAATCTATTGGTTTATATGCATACTCAAAGAGAATAATAAAAGTGGGAAAGGAAAGCAAGAAGATTTACAAGTAACCTAAAATATGTCATAATAATACAAAAGTTTAAATCTGCAAATTAAAATGTCTTACATCAATATGAAAGAAGTTAAGTGAGATCAGTTAAGTCAATGGTAAAATTAGGTTAATTTTACCAATAATCAGATGTGGCCAATACAATCAATTATTAGTTATAAACCAAAAATAAAATAGATGCAATAATTTCCACCTAATCTGGAAAATTTGATGAATTCAACAAATCATAAAAATGAACAACATGAGTATTCTAAACTTATCCTGGAGAAAACTCAAGCTTTGGCAGTGGCATAAACCATCTTTAAGATTATAATCCCAAACCTGTTGATCCTGGGTCTTTTACTGAGCCACATATATTTTGTTGTTTATCTCTGCCAGTAATTTAATATCTTATCTTCAATTATTACTAGGAATGTTTGAAAAAAACAACATCAAAATGTGGCCTTGCCAAACATTCATTTTTACTGCTAACTTTATCTTGAAATGCTCGCCACACTATTCTGATCAGGCCAGTTAACCTGTTGATGACATTCACATGTCCTTCCAACTGCAGCATTAAGATGGTCCACTAATAGTTCAAAGGGAAGTTTGTGTGATAATAACTTATTCTCATATCCAGCCCATTGCAGAGATAGCTTAAAATGATCAGGCAGGCAGTTTTTGGATGTGAGTTGTGATTCTTTTAGAAGAGCAATAAATTTGTCTGCAGAAATAGACAACTTGAATGGGGGAGAAACTCACTGTTCAAAGGACCCACTTACAGTTGCCCAACTTGATCCCATTCCTTGTTAAGGAGAATGATTGTGATCAATGCAGGGTTTGTTTATCTCTTCCTTACCTGATAGAAAAGCTTTTCCTTATTATTTCCCAAATGCTTTTCTGCTGTTGAGGGACTGGGACTCCTCTGCCAGTTTATCCATTCATCCTCTGCCCATTTTACTGGAGCTCCTTGGTTTTTCCTGTTATCCACCAACTGTTGCTGCCCTGGCTTGGCAGAACGGAAGCACTCCCCTTGCCTTACCCACTCTTTTTCCAAGAATGCCACTGGATGTACCAGGCTCTGAGAGCTTTCTTGGATTCTTGGGCCAGTCTCTGGTTTGATGGAGTGTGCAAGAACTTCTTGGGCCATCCCTTTCTGTCCAAAAACTGTAGGGTCTGTGGGACTAAAGGATGTGCAACAACCCTGCAACTCATTCTCCTTCTTAGGAGTGAAAGCAATTGAACTGTCTCTTTTGCTCAGCCCATCACTTAAGCACTGACCCTTAAACTCCTGGCTCCCCTTTGACTTTTCCAGTCATTCTCTAGGTCATGAGTGTCAAACTCGCCACGTGGCGTGATGTGCCATGACTCTTTTTGCATTGCTGGCAATGGGGTGGGTACGACTTCGTTATGATGAAACTGGCCAGCGGGCTGGCAGTTTGACATCCCTGCAGTCTAGGTGCTGCTGTGAAGCAGCACAGCATCTTGTCTGCTCAAGAGATATTTGGCTACTTTCCATCAAACTCCCAGGACTTGGAGAGTGTCTGATCTCTCTCAAGCTGTTCCAATTGTCTTCCTTGCATTTCCCTAACCCTGAGTGGATGAGTGGGAAAACACAGCTGGGGAATCCCCTTATTAAGATAACCCAGGGGTGTCAAACTGCCGGCCCACGGGCTGGATGCATCATGGCAAAACCACGCTCACCCCTTTGCTGGTAATGGAAAAAAAGTTGTGATATGTTGCAACACGTCATGTGACATTGAAAGTTTGACACCCCTGAGATAACTTGTATCTGAAAAGATGACATTGCTCACTATTGTAACAGGAAAGGGCTTGGCAGCTGGCTAGATCAATGAATATCAGCATACTTTTTTGTCTGTTAAAGAAACACATGTTAATGCAGTCATCTGGAAGAGACCTACATACCAGTAAATAGGGCAAAGTTGAAAGAATTCCAACTGGAACTATAGATGGATTTTATTTTTTACTATTTTGTTCTAAACTGATTTTTAAATATACTTAGGCATTAAACTTTTTTAGTTTTCAGTTACTTTTTTAATGTGCAAATGATAGGCAAATAAATTAGAATATTTTTTTCAGGGCTTCCGAGCTATTTCTTAATTTTGCTTCCCACAGAGAACATCCAAGAAAAGAGAGTAACTCAGAGAGTACATCAACAGAAAAAGTGCAATTTTCCTGTAAGAGGCAAGACCTATTTGAAATGGAACTAATCTGGTTCTTACAATTGGTTAGAAAAAGAATGGCTTGATATGATTTTTGTTGCCTTTCATTTTCTTTAGTCATAATTTCTTTTGCATTCTGTCTTTTAAAGTGTGACCTATGATTACCTAATCTTGTGTTACCTGGGTAAAATTAAAGAATTGTCTCTGTAATTGTGTGTATATGCATTTAATAAGAGATGATGATTGCATTGTTTTCCTTTGCTGCGATGTTACATTTTATATTCACACATGGAAAAATTGTTTAATCCATTATGATGTTATTACAAAGCTATATCATTGTTATTGTTAAATAAGAAAGGATTAATTAAAGCAACTCCCACTCCAAAAGCCAACAGAGCATATCTAGGCACTTCATATAGTTGAATGTATCTTTAACACAAAATTTTGCAATATAGCATTTATGGTGTTGTAATATATTTAATTCGTCAGTCGGTATGTGAAATGCTAAACAGTGTAGGGTTTCCCCCCCTAATTCTGACAGAAAATTGTTTTAATCCAGTCACCAGTTCAGAAAATCCATAGTTTAATGAATTACCTCTATGTTTATTACACATGCATATATACACATGCAAACTTATTTAAAAATGGATGTTATTTTCATCCTTATGTGAACTTATTATAGATAATAAGTTACTGATATGAGCGTTTCATATAAAATAGATGTGCACTATATTTTGGGTGGGGTTGTACTCTTCTTTGAAAGAGAAGACTTCCTAGGGTTCAGTCTCCTGAATCTCTCAGTGATTTTCAATACTACCAATTATAGCATCTTTCTAGACTGACTGATATTTTACCAACTGGGAGCACTGCTGTCTGCAATTGCTAGTCTCCTTTCTGCCACAAAGGGTCAGGTGCTATTATTTAGTGAATATCACTCCACAAAGGCAGAGCAGGTTTGTGGGGTCCCTCAACATTTCAGTTTGTCCCTGAAACCTTTTAAGTAGGAGGGATTAACAGGAGATTTGGAATTAAATGTTATCAAAAGTCTGTTAATACTCAGATCCATGTTTGCTACCAATACCATCAGACAATGGTGTGACACTCCTGAATGCATGTCTATATGCTAGGGAGATAAAATAAACTAAAACTGAATCCATATATGGAAGTATTGTGAACTACCATAATTCTAGGACTGCAATAGATTCACCTGTCCCCGAAAGAACAGATATCCTGGCTGCGAGTGATTATGCATCCAGCTTGTTTTCTGATTCTTCAGTTGGAGTCCATAATTACAAATACCTTTTATCAGTTTTAGTGAATATAGCGATAGCAAGGAGTTAATTTAAAAAAAAAATCGGCTAGAGAATGTCTCCGTGATCTGTCAGTAGTTATGTCCTTCTGTATAAGAATGTCTATCTCAAGGTGATGATATTATTTTAGGTTTGTTCATCTTGGATTTATCATAACTCTCATTGAATGCTAAATTTCTATAGTTGAGACTTTCTGAATTCCAGTGTTTTGCTCTCCCACTGAACATCACAATGATCAAGCCTTTTTCATCATATAAACTAATCCTATGGAGTTTGGTGAGCCACATTCTCTGGATTTCGTGTTCATAGCAGAGTAATAGTGGATAACTGTGGAGAGCTAGAGAACAGCTGGAAGTTCATGTATCCCCAAGTACCTCTTTTAAATGATGCCTTAGATTACAAATGTCAGCTTTAGTATCTGTAAAATGAATCTGTAGTGCAATCTATTGAACACTGTTTGGATTCTATTTTTTAAAAGGGCATGCCCATTTAGCCAGATAGAAAGGAAATTGCTTTTGACATTTACTCCAATGAGTGGGGTTCCCATTTCAGTTCCCTTCTGAGGTATGTGTGTGTCCTGTCTTTATTCTTTATATAGGAATCTCTCCAGAAGTCTGTAGCCTCATGATTTCGCATGTCTGCTGTACTCTGTGGATCACATGCCGCCTGATATTATATGGCACATTATAAAGCTTACTTCCATCTATTTTTATCAAATATTTTCTGTGCTATTCATTACATAGACCAATAAAACAAGATATAAAATTTCAGATGCAGCTGAAAATCTCAGATGTTCAATATTTGATCTGAGTTTGACCCACATTTATTAAAGTTAAATAAATCCAGATGTCAAGACTGCTAACATCGTATGTTCTTGCTTGCCATATATGAAGAAGCAAACCTGTTTTATTTAGCCGAGTAGCATTTCTAGAGTTAAGACAGATAGCAGTAGGTTAAGGGGTGGGAAAGTATGCAAGTTAACCATAACAATGTCTGGGCACAGTGTGGCCAAGGTCAGCTCAGCTGCAACGGGAGGGGCACCTCACGGTTCACATTAATTGGAGAATGTGATTGATGACTGTAAAATGAAGGAGTGAGTTATGCTTTGTTACAGATGCTTGAGGGAGGGAGGATTCAGTTTCTGGCTTAACTTTGTTAGTGCCGAAGCTATGCAGAATAATAAAAGTTTCTTTTAGAGGAAAAAGTCTCTAAATTCTTTGAAAATCTGCTTTCTTTCGGAACCATGTCATCAGCTTTGATTTCTGACTTTTTTTGTCCCTTTATTTTGCAGCTGGAGGTAAGCAAGCAAGAAAGGTCACTTTCCCTTTTCAAGATAGTGGCTTGTCAATTTCATTTTCTGATTCACCTGAACCAGCAGAAAAGTGTTTTGTTAAGGCTGTACTAAGGCTGCTAGGAAATACTTCCCTTGGCTAAGCAACTCTTCTCACTGAAAAATTGCCTTTTATTTATTTCTTTTAAGCCTTGAAACATTTTTGCTGATTTTGCATTAATACCATTCTAGACTGAAATAATTCTGACATTTTTAAAAAGCCATTTAGTGAACATCAGTAGACATCTTATTTCTTTCACTTCAGTTTATTTTTTGAATGAGTTATTGAATTTTCTGGATGATTATTAATATTTCATATGATGGAAAATTTCCAATTTTTTGAGATATATAAATTAGAAAACCAAGGAACACTTTATGTGATAACGTAGAGAAATTGCATTTTATGCTGTGTTCTACAAGGTCAGAATAAGCTACAGAATAAGAGGTTCCAGAATTAATCAACATATTTAATATCTTGAATTAGAGTTGCTACTTTCTTTTTTTTTTTTTTTGCTTGCAGGATATTCTAAAATACTTAATTCTTGCAATATTTCTAAAATTTATGATGGTTATATTATATTAACATCATTATTTATTTAGTTGCTTAGTTATTTACCAAATTTGACTATTGGCTAGATTCTAGATGACTTAAAATAATAAAAGTATAAGAAGTATAAAATATATACCTCTAAGAAAATCAAAATACAACAAACCAAGCCCAGCTATAATCACTGCTGCCCATTATGGCAACTTTGTAGATCAGCGATCCACAACTTTTCTGGCTTGGCGGCATGGAACAAGGGGGGATAGTTCCATGCTGGTGGCAGGGGAGTGTGTGCGCGCAGCTCCATTTGCGCTTGCACACTTGCAGAGCACACTTGCTGCCTGCACGAGTGGTGCTTTGCATGTGAACACAACTGCCCACTGCTTGCCCACCACTTGTATGGCTCAGTTCTGAACAAGGCCTGGTAGTGGGCTGTGGCCCAAGGGTTGGGGACCCCTGCTCTAGATTGAAGGTTCTGTGATAGAGAATCATTTTTATCCCTTTTCTGAATGATAAACAGGTAGAGGTAATCTGATTTCCCTCTACATAATCTATATTATCATATATCTAAACATCTGTTGTGGTTAATTTGGGAGATTAATTTATATGTACAATTAATTTGTAGGTACAGTTATTGAATATGCAGTTTCTTTATAAAGGTTAATACAAGGCTTATATGAGAAGTTTGGTTCTTGAAAATAATTACCTCGAATTAATTACCATTGGTGACATCAGGGAAGGAGCACATTTTATTATTTTAGGAATCACTTTTAGGGGATTGGCAAAACAAACATTGGATATTCATTCTTCTACAATACACAGTTGTATAAAATACAATAAAAAAGAAAAATAAGAAGAAAACTGATAGAAAGAGACTGGGAATGAATATGAACTTTCAAAAATATGCAAGCTTTTTACTAAAAAAACCGTTTTGGCTCTTTTTCTTTTTTGAATCATATTTAATATGCATGAAAGAAAGCAAAGAAAACAAATGAATCCAGACTTTTCATTCAAGGATATGATACAATTAAAATTTATAACACGGTTTTACTGAAAACAATAATGGTGATTATCAAATAATTAATTGATAATGACCATCTAAAATCTGTCACAGTTGATGAGCCTAAATCATAGCTATCTTCTTGTCTTAGGTTTCTGATTTTTATGGGATAGAAAAATCTATCAACATAGTGATAGTACTGTTCACTTTTATTCTCTCTCCACTGCACAGATATAAACATCGATAACCTAAATGTCAAATTATACTATACTTTGTTGTGAGAAGGGAGATCATTATCCAGCCTCAACAGGCCTAAAATGGAAAATTTTGATCTTTTTTTTTAAAAAAATCTATCAAATCCACCTTTCAGTTTTAGCATTAATTAGGTTCTTCGCTTTCCCAGCTGTTCTGGTAAGATTATTCCTTAGCATACTGTTAAAAATTGAATAATTGTTAGAACCCTTCTGCTTACAAACTTTTACCCTTATCCTCAATTTTTTTGTTTCTTTCAGTTATAAATTTAAAATATTTGCAGATTGTTTTCTATAAGTTTGGCGTGCTGGAGTGGCTAGAATGCAGTGCTGCAGATTACTTCTGCTAACTGCCGGCTGCCTGCAGTTCGGTAGTTCGATTCTCACTGGATCAGGATTGACTCAGCCTTCCATTCTTCCGAGGTCAGTAAAATGAAGACCCCGATTGTTGGGGAAAATATGCTGACTCTGTAAACTGCTTAGAGAGGGCTATAAAGCACGGTGAAATGGTATATAAGTCTAAGTGCTATTGCTATTTCTCTCTGTTTTTAATAATCTCAGTACTTTTTCATATCATTTTATTGATGAGTTGGGTTAGTTCTCTCAGCAGTTATTTGTAATTTCTTAGCTGTTTTCCTTGGGGTTTCCTTTGTTTTGTTTTTACTTTTGCCATTTTCTTCTAATATTGTTCACCATTTTAGGCAGCCAGGTGCAGGGGGGGGGAAACAAATGGGATGGTAATAAAGACATAAATAATAATTTTAAGCAATTCAGAATAATTAATACAACTTAATTTAAACCAGGGCAAGAAAGGAAAAGCAGCCACAGATAAATGTAAATGCTCACTAAAAATGTGCCTGTAGGAAACTTTAACATATTTGGTAAGTAGCATCTAAAATAAGCTAGTTTCCCACTGTCATAAGCAAAAATCTAAAAGATATTAAGACTACCTGATATCTTTCTGCTTAGTGCCTCTTGATTTGCATGCTGATATTGCAGTCTGGATGCCCTCCAGATATAGCCATTATAGCTGGAATTCTGAGAATTCTGGAAATTGAGATGCATGCATTTCAAAAGGTTAGGAAATGCTCCTTTACAGTTGTGTTTCTCAACCTAGGTAACTTTTAAGACGAATGAACTTCAACTCTCAGAATTCCCCAGCCAAAAGCCAGCATTGCTTTAGATTACCAGGATAAGAAGGACTTCAAAACTACCATCACCAGACCTGAACTGAAAAGATCCAGGTGATCATTAGATGCAGCAATAAAAATATAGACAATTCTATCCCTTGTTGCCACCTACTGGTCTTCTGGATTTCTGTAGCTCAGGTCTGGTGGTTATTGTTCTGTTGCTTCAGCCTGTTTGTGACCTGACAGACATAATTTAGTTAGATTGTTTCTCAGCAGCTGCTTCTGTGAGTTCTTGAAGGCTCATAG
The DNA here is from genome assembly GCF_016545835.1 of Crotalus tigris. NCBI lineage: Eukaryota > Metazoa > Chordata > Lepidosauria > Squamata > Viperidae > Crotalus > Crotalus tigris. Next base: position 432,466 of record NW_024096488.1, on the reverse strand, counting down.
TTGTATTATCAGCCTTTTTTTCAAATGCCTTCAGGTTTTCATTCACTTCGCCTTTACATTTTGTATACAAAATATTTAAATATTATTTTGACCTATACAGAACAGCCTGGTTTTACTTCATCTAGGACTGAGTAATTTGTTCTTGCAGCCCAGATTCATTCATAACAATTTATACAACATCATATAGAAATTTCATTCATCTTTCTGACAGTCTAGTTTTCACAACTATGTGTTACAATTTTGATACATGTAGCCTTGAGAAAATTTACTTCTACTGTCATGTTTTTTCACTTCAATATTTTGTCTAATCTGTCATAGTTTTTCATCTAAGAGTTAGCCAGTTAGTGTACCAATGTCTTCAAGGAGCCAAATTAACTTTAGAAGTCAATATGGACAATAATTACTGTATAGGTAGTGATTTCAGATTAAAATAAACTGCTCGATTTCAGCAGAAACTGCACAGAGATATCCACTGCTTTCTCACTGAAATAAATAGGTGTCTTTGTGCCCTAATTAGGGCTAGTTGGGACTACTGTCCCAACTAGCCCTAATGTTTTACTGTCCTTCATTTCTCAGATTAGTGCAGGTTATATGAAAATAGGTAAGAGAAGAAGGTCAACTTGGAAGGAAAGCAGAACGTTGTTGCCCAATATTAATTCTGTTATGTCACCTCTTCACATAGAATTGCAATTCTTATGGTACTTGGGTGAATGTAGTTTGTTAGCAGAGGGCTGGGCGAACAGATCACTCTTGCTGTTGGATCATTGGACTGCAAAGTCAGAATGACAATATTTTACTGAGACTGAACAAAACTATAATAAGTCCTCTGGCAGGAAATAGATCATCTTAGTTTATAATGTTGGAACTGCACTGAAATCTTAGTATTCAGGTCTTAAGTGTAACTCTGTTGCCTACACCCTTATAAAGACTGTGAATCCTGTCTGGTTCTCTAGCTTTTAGTCACATATCGATCACAGATTTAGGAAACACCTCCTAATGGAAATGGTTTACCAAATGATTGTCCAGGTATGGACTACATATATAAGAATGATCAAATCCTGATTTTTCTGCCTTGCTGTTCTTACATAAAATTGATTGAAACATCAAAGTCCATGAAGTAATTTATCCTAGATGTAAGATTGTGAAGAGCTGATAGTCAACCTCATAAAGATGAGACTTGATTAGATGTTGGAAACTAGGGTATATTGTTACACAGAAAGTCAGAAGCAAAGCACTCAAATCCATAGCTCTACCCACCATCTAACCAAAATTCTGGACACCCTATGTTGATGATACCTTCGTCATCATCAAATGCTCCCAAACTGAAGAAACACACTACCTACTCAATAACATATTCCCTTGGATCAAATTCAAACATGAAGAGGAAACAGACAACAGACTCCCATTCCATAAGGAGACTAAACAATGGAGAACTCGAAACTTGTATCTACCACAAACCCATGCACAAGGACTAGATCCTCAACATTGCAAGCAAACATCCCATCGCAAACAAAAGAAGCTGTGTCCACACCCTCTTCAAAATGGCCAGGGCACAGTGCAGCACCACACTAAGAAAAGTGGAAGAGAAATGGCTGCTTGATGTCTTTCTCCATAACGGCTATCCCAAAAAAGTCATATTCTGACACACAGCACCCAAACCACAATCCACCACACAGCCAACCACCATGCAAAAATTAAACCTATCATACACAAAGGAGTGTCAGAAATAAAAGCCAGAATTCTCCAACCTCTAGGAATAGCAATAGCGCACAAATCCACAGCCATACTCCACAGGAATTATCCAGAACCAAGATACAGAAGGACGAAAGAAACAATGTAATCTACAAAACCAACTGTAACAATTATGACCAATTCTGTGTGGGACAAATATCACATCAATTAAAAACCAGGATCCAAGAATACTGGCTGGCAGTCAAACGCCACAATCCCAAATCCTTAATTTCTACCCACACCGACACCAAACAGCTCCAGTTTTATTGGAGTAACACAAAAATCACCGCCCACACTACCACCCACCATGCTCATGAGTTCATCAAAGCCTGGCACTCCACAAGCAATTCCATCAACAGAAATATTGACCTACAACCAGTCTATGAACCCCTCAGAATCCAAATCAACTGCACAACCAACCAGAGACAGCACTGACCCTCAACCAATGCACACAAGCCCTACCTAACCAGCACTTCGCCTCCCAATGACCCTCATCTGATATAACCTTTCCATCACAAGGCCCATCACAAGACCCTCACTTGACATACCCACACCTGACCCATCACAAGACCTACTGGCCACATAAAGCCCTTATAAAAAGACAAACACTGACACTGACATCCCCTAATCTCCACTGAACTTGTTACCTAGCCTGGTAACGAAACGTTCAGAAACCAACCCACAAGCTTGGAGAAAGAACCTTCACCCTTGGAAAAGCACATATCGAAACTCTTCACTGGCATTTGCTGGCAAATGGTCAACATCTTTTATTTTCTCTAGGCTGCTTTCCAGAAATCCTTCTGTTGTAGACTCTGAGTTGTTCTTGTTCTTCTTTGTTTGCTCTGAGTTGTCCTTTGGGATCAGCCATTCAATTTTGAGCCAGGAGGGTTGGTTCAGAAAAGCCCTGTTTACTGGCAGTGACATCTTCCCCAAACAGGAACAATTTTTGTCATCCCTTTTTATTATGCTTTATTTATTCTTTCTGAGCCCCTAATGTCACTTCTTCTTTTCCTCCCACAGAGCATGTATCAAGGTTTTTGACACAAGCAGGAAAAGTTCATCAAGAAAGAAGAAACAATAGATCTGATCCTTCCAACAAGTGAAGCATTATACCTTTTGTAAAAGCATGAGCAAAGTATGCAATATCAGAAAAGGAAAAACATTTTGGCCTGGGGTTGATAATATTGCTATTGTTGCTATCAATAAGTGTACTCTAAAATAGTTTCAGTATTAAGTTTAACTAAAACTCTTTTTCCACCCTTGTACCATTATGTCTGGCAGTGATTCTTAAACTGGGGATAATTACTCTAAAAGGGGTAATTTAAGCATATCCAGGGGGATAATGGAGCAATTTGTAATTGCTTGTTTGTGAGTTGAAGATCCAGTTTGGAATTGTCACTGCCAAGACATTTGTGTAAAACATGTCTGTTGTTCATTTGTTTTTGTGGGGTTAATGATAGTATTTGAGAGTGGGACAGAGGTAATTGGGTCAAACAGTTTAAGAACCACTGATCTATGGATATTTTATTGAGCGCTGACACTTTTCAATTTTTAAGTCTTATCTGTTGAATAACAGAGAAAATAGAACACATACTGATAATATATACTATTAAAACAGAATTTGTTAAATCTGGCCATACCTGCCAACTCCAGATGAAATAAAGATCCGTATTTACCATCAAATGGAAATTCCACCAGCTGAAACATTGGAGGGACAAACAATATGATTCATAAGTGACATAACATGAAGTCACTTTCCCAGCTTTCTTTACTTAAAAGCAAGAGAATGATCAAAATTCTACACAAAAGGGAAACATAACTTTTTTTGCAGCTCTATTTTAAAAAATGTTCATCTCGCCTGCACATCCTGTATGCAAGTTGTTTTTCATAACATATAATCCGACCTTAAACACTTTAAGCAGTCAAATATGGAAATGAAAGATGTTATATAGTATATATTAATGTAGACAAGTGTACTAAGAGGATAGGAAGAATCTTTCTCGTAATAACTTCAGTCTGTCCTTTAAGTTCAGATCCAAAAGAACTCTTAGGTACTGTCATTCATCACATATAAAAATATTCTCTTACCAGCAATGCATCATCTCTATTTTGTCAGAAATTACTTTCAGGTTCTGCATTCAAATCATCTTGGCCGCCCATCTGAGCACTTGTTTAGGAAATAGAAGGAAATTCCTGAATGCCTTGCCTAAGAAATATGAATGTCATTGGCTGGAATTGATGGTGTTTTGTTCCCATGATCCAGTTAATGCCATTCATTACTTCATACAGCTATGAAATAGTATTGCTAAATACAATGAGCCTTACTGAGAAAGTTGACGCATTGACTCCAATACCTCCCTGGCCCCATGACTATTATATGAAAAAGAGAGCAACTTCTGAATGAAGTAATTGTGTTGCCTGCTGTGTCCAGCCAGCTCCTGGAAATAATTCATTAGAAAATGATGCTTAGCAAAATTGGATTGTCTGAAATCTGCAGAGATGTATTTCCTCTCTTGTCATTTCACTAAATTCCATAAATCCTATTAAAGTAATGGGTGTCTTCAAATATTTAATAAATGTAAACTAGGTATTGTCTCTTAAGTAATTTTTATTATATGTTTTTATTGCAGATTTTTTCCAAAGTTGGTGGTAAAAATTCAGTGTATTATTTTCCTGGGTTATTTATGGGCAGGGTCCTCCAGTTGGATGCCTGTCCAAGTGGGCTGAATTACAACTACAGTCATTTGTGACACAACCAGTATGAATGCTTGCTGTGAATGATGACCCTTGTAATCCAACGTATTTGTAAATTACCAAATTGGGAAATGTTTCTTCTTAAATTTTGGAGATGAAAGGAGGTGGTAAAGGGAAATGATAAGAAGAAATCTAAAGGACTGTTGGTATCAATAATGTGTGATCTGAAAAAGCTGAGGCAGCTTTATTCATAGATTCACCACTAATTGCAGTTCAAAGGCTCTTCTCAGTACCCTTGACATCTGCACACCAGATTAGGCAAATAGCTTGCACGCGTGGATGGAGAAGACACTCTGAATAGATACCTTGGCAAAAATGCTGCTGGTGAACCGGGTAGATACATTTCTCTGTGCAGGTGAACAGATAAGATAGAAAACCTCCCAACTGGAGTCACTATTATATTTAGCCTACCCCATACAGATTTCCCTAGTATGGAACATGGCCCATTTCCTCTACATTTCTTTGAAAAGGTGGACAAATGTTTAACCATATTAGAGTATGCAATAAAGATTTAAATATTTCCATTAATTTGTTTTGGATTTAGAAAAAATACCAGTCATCTGTATTTTATTGCTTACCCGTAACCAATGTATATATTCTCTCATATAAATGTATGATTCTCAGGGCAGCTTTTAAAAACAGCAAATTAAAAGATCTGATATATTTGGTACTGATATAATCCAAACCTTCATGATGTTTAGGGAGGTTTGAAAATGGAACATTTGTATATTATTTCTCCAGAGAGAAAGAGAATTAAAACCATATCCTCTTTTATCTTAAAATTAGCCATTTTATTTTATTTACATTTTAAAGGGGGTTGTAGCATCAATACATATTGCAGGCTAAGAATTGCTTGCTGTTGCAAATCCCCATAAACCTGCTATACAAAACAACTGTAGGAGCAATGGTTGCAGTATTAAAGACAACGCCAGAACTGCTTATTCTTGAATACTTACATGAAAACGTTACAAAAAAGAGTGGTGGGTGAGAAATTTTAATAGATACTGAATCAGTTAGCAGGGGAGCCTTTTAAGAAATCTACAGGCATAGTAGAGTAGATACCGCAGCTCATCAGATTCCTTGGAGAAAATCACTAGTGCCTCACTGGCATTTCCCACACAGATACACACATTCATATGTAGAAAGGTATTACATATCCTTTCTTGATAGAGACAGTAAATATGAAGCTTGTGAGAAAATAAGCAGCATTTTCCTCCTCGTCCACAATCTTAATCTGATATCAGATTTGGAACCAAATAATTGTGGGGGGATTATGGATTATAATACATACTCCTTTTATTATCCGGCTGCTGTGCTGAGATTTTGTGTTTTCTGTTTTTTTTTTTCCTGCTGGAGATGGTGCCTTGGACATGAGTTCTAGAATAGCATTCAGGGAGATAGAAAGCTTTGATCCATGTTTACAGATTTTGAATATTTTTATACAAGTTAAGAAATTAACTTTAATTCCTTTTTATATAATTGTATTAAACTTATTAGAGTATAAAGTACAAATAAAAGTGAAAATAGTGGGAAAATGGGAAAGGGGAAATAGAGAAGTATAGGATGAAGGGGGGTGAAGCACTAATCTTTGACTCCTTTCAGCACAGTAGAATTAGCATAATAATATTATACTTTTTATTTTGCATACTCAGCATATACTAGACATTTCTATAACAACAACAAGAAGTCTTTAAGAAGAGATTGGACGGCCATTTGTCTGAAATGGTATACTACAGGGTTTCCTGCCTGAGCAGGGGGTTGGACTATACGACCTCCAAGGTCCCTTCTAACTTTATTATTATTATTATTATTATTATTATTATTATTATTATCATCATCATCATCATCATCATCATCATCATCATCATCATCATCCCCAAAAACCTGTTTAATTTGTAAATCCCAAAGTCAAAATTTCATTTTTTTTTCTGTCTCAAGCACAACATTCAGAAGTGGCTTCCAGATAGAAGCAAACTGAGATCTACAGGTAGGTCTTGACTTACAACAGTTATTTAGTGACCATTCAAAGTTACAACGGCACTGAAGAAAATGACTTATGACTGTTTTTCACACTTACAACTATTGCAGCATCCCCATGGTCACATGATCAAAATTCAGACGCTTGGCAACTGACTCATATTTATGACAGTTGCAGAGTCCCAGGGTCATGTGATCCCCTTTTGCAGCCTTCTAACAAGCAAAGTCAATGGGGAAGTCACATTCATTTAACAACCATGTTATTAATTTAACAACTGAAGTGATCCATTTAACAATTGTGGCAAGAAATGTTGTGAAATGGGGCAAAATTCATTTAGCAACATACATTCTAGGCTCAGTTGTGATTATAAATTGAGGACTACCTGTATTCTACTCTCTGATTAAAGCAGTTATTTTGGCCATTTCTACTAGGTCCATGGGTTTCTCTAACCATTTTTCCATGTGGGGATTAATTTATCTTTCCATTTTTGCACATAAATCATTCTTGCTGCTGTCAACATGTATAACAAAAAAAAAAAAATCAAACTTTTTTTGTAGTTCTCTATTAAACCTAGAAGAAAAGTCTGATTTAATTAGTATATTTGCAAATCTTTTGTATTAAAATATGATTTTTCCCCAGTGTTTCTTTGCTTTGTCACAAATCCACCAAAAACGACAGAAGATTAACTTTAATTTCAATGGAAGCTATGTACTGTAAAGAGTTCACATTAATAAAAAGGAAAGTAAATATATGATGTAATAAATACTACTATAAATATAATAAACTTAACATTCTTTTTACCTACTTAAAATCATACATCATCTTCATTGTCATTCCATCTTTTCCCTCTGACATAATAAGTAAACCTGTCTTGACGGGAAACCTACATTTAGCTATTAATCATGAGCAGCAATAGTCTATTTTATTATTATTGTTTTATAAGCACAATTATAATCTGTCCCTTTTTTAATAACAGTGTCCAATACGTGTCAGAATTCTGTGCACAATGGATTGCTCAAAATGTTATTACATGCTATGTTCCAGATGTTTTATATTAAATAGAATGACCATAAGATTTGGGAATTTCAGTTCTTTGAGACTTAATGTATCCATCTGCAATCTGGTTAGCTTTTCCATACCTCAGAAGAATTAAACCAATATAAGTCATTGCAAATAGAACAGAACAGAACAGAATAGGAGTGATAGAATTGGAAAGGACCTTGGAGGTCTTGTAATCCAAATGCCTGCTCAGGCAATGAAACCCTACACCAGGGGTCCTCAACTTTGCTGGCTGAGGAATTCTGGAAGTTGAAGTCCACAAGTCTTAAAGTTGCCAAGGTTGAGGACCCCTGCCCTACACCATTTCAGACAAATGGCTCTCCAATCTCTTCTTAAAAACTTCCAGTGTTGGAGCATTCACAACTTCTGGAGGCAAGTTGTTCTACTGATTCATTGTTCTAATTGTCAGGAAATTTCTCCTTAGTTCTGATCCCATTAACAGAACCAATGTAAGAAGAAACAAAACCAAGAATGGCATGTGCAATTATACTTGGGATGCATTTGCAATAATTATTTGGAGTAAATACTAGCCTGATTCTTAGCCTAATGAGTTATACAATTTCAGCTGATTGTAGATTACTGATTGGCTTTGACTTAATATTGATTTTGATTTAAACCAGTCTTAAAGAATGAGCCATGATGAACTTAGCTCAAGAATAATTACAATAATTGCAAAACTCCTGCAAATAATTGGTAATAAAAAATATAAAACTAGAACAATGATATACAAAAACAGTTCAGTATTACCTACATATTTTTGTTTGTTTTCATCTTTATGCTGCTGTGCCATATTGTTAACCTTAAATTTTGCGATTGCATGGCTACAATTAAAGGTTGAAAATAACACTGAAATCTTATGATGAATTGTGAAAATAAAAGACCCAGGGAGCCCAGAAGATCCCTCTTGAGCTATAGTTACAAACAACTCTGATATCCTGATTTATTTAAAAAAAAAAAACAGTGGCAGATGTCCACATTCCTTTAAAAATACCAGGGAAATTTATTTCATGGTTATCTTAACTAGTACATTCTACCAGAATAAAATGGCTAATTAGTTCAAACTAGTGAATTTAATAAGTTCACCAGAATTTCATGCAAGACTTTCCCACCTCTCATTGGAAGACTGGGGAACAAGCTGGGTTAAATGAGCAAGAGCCTTCTCCAAAATTTGATCCTATGATGTGATAGAAGACAAGACACAAGATAATGACTTAGTCTTTATTATGAAATCTGATGATCTTGTCCTGGAAACTCTAATCACAGCAGGTCTTCTTCCTGGTACTAATGATGAAAATAGAATAATAATGTCCCTAATAAATTAAGGAAAATCCTCTTCCAAATAGAAAAAGTTGTATCATAAAAATCATACCCCCATTCCTACCATATCATCATATTCTCTGATGAAGCACAGCAAAATAGGCATTTAATGAGTTGTTTTTAACCTTGCAAGTGATTGAATAGAGCTCTCTCAAGAGGCTCTGATAGCCTTTATCAGTCATTATTACCTTGTACAGCAATTTCAGCTTTTGGAGTATATGACAAACACAATAACGGCATGATGCATTGCATTTCCTTCAAGCAATTTACTTCAATTAATTTTTTTAGAATATACTTGCTTTTGATTTCTACTTCCTCCAGCAGCTTAGTCTTTTGATTTTTTAAATTATGAATGATTGAAGATGGTTCTTAGACCTATAATTTTGCCTTCACAAGAAACATGGACTGACATAATCCATAATAAAAGGTTTTACTATTTATTTTAGACAGTGCCCCCAAAACATGAATGACCCTTAAAATTTATGAACTGATAGATTTCAATCAAAATAAGTTAAAGAGTTTGAATAGCTTTTAATGCTAAGTATGATTGAAAAAAAATAGTGCAGAGGCTTGCTTGTTGGACGAGTCTATTTGGAATTCAAAGCCACAAATTGGAAGTATACCTTTGAAGAGAAAAGAAACACCAATACAGATACCGATACTGGCTTTTAATAAACTGTTAATTAGCCCCCCTAAGAGCCTGTTCTTAGGTGTTATATTTTTAGGAATAATGATATCATCACCACCTTCATCATCTTTATATAATACATAATACAGAGAACTTCATTTCCAGAGAAAATGCTATGGTGAGCTAGAGCCTTTTATAGCAGGCTGGTGTTGACAACACAAGATTGGCAGAGAGATGCAGGATCCTGGCTACTCAAATCTCCTCAGAGAAAGGGGAGACTTTGAGATAGCTCACATGCACGCCGCTTAGCTGTTCCTTATGAGAAAATAACATGAATGGATTTTCCAGGGTCAGCTTATAATTGAGCAGCTGAGAGTTGAGGGAGGAACCATTTTTACTTGCAGTCATGAACACAGCCTTTTTAAGAACATAAAGTTTGATTGAGTCCTATTTCAAAATAAATTTTGATTTGCTTTTTTAAATTGCTTTTATAATGGCAAGTTATACAGAATTCACTCAGTGAATCACCTTCTCCTTGGGGATATAATTTTTAAATACAATTTTAAACTTTTGGAAAAATATCACTTTTTGGATTAAACAGCAACAACATGCTTAGAATTTAGATTTTGAAAATTAACAGTGAATTAATCTTAAGGGTCCTAATAGAAATTGATTAATTCTAACTTCTAATTGATGAGGAATCTTTTCTATCAGAAATGATTGGGTTTCTTTAAAAAAAATGACATGGATGTTGAAAGTTGAACACTCCAGGGAAAGAGAAAGTAGGCCAGAATCTTTGTCTCCTGGTTTTAGCTCTATGCCTTTAGAAGACCAGTTCTCATGTAAAGCATCTTTGGGACAATCATGACCTGGATGACTGAGAATCTCCATAGACAATACATTGGCATATTCTCTTCTCTTTATTGACACTCCAAATTCAATTTGCTGATTTTAGCTTTTAAAGCATCAGTGAGATAGGTACTTAATATATGAAGTGATAACTTCCTTTAGCAAGTCCGCTCAACAATTAGAGTTCTAATGATGTGTTCCCAATAGATACCTTAGTAAAGGAAAACTAGTGATTTATCAGGAAGCATGCCCATTGTAGCCAAACTACAGAAGTACATCTGTCTTTTCCAATACTCCTTGCATTACATAGGCAGTATTGTACTGAGGCCTGCTAAATATGTATTTTAGGCTGCCCATTTCTAAAGATTATTAATATATGAGTATGTGAAATTTAAGAAATTGTAATCAGTCAAACTAACATGGTAACAGAGACTCTGTCTGTGTTGGGCTTCCTTGACTCTTCTGTTCTTTCTTTAGACCTGAAATTCAAATCTGTAACTTTGCTAGAATGATTTTTAGTCTAAAACTCTGGATAGGCTTTTGAAATTTGAACTGGAAAATACTGAAAGGTAACAATGAACATAATAGATGCTATTTAAAGTTATTTTATTTTTCTACTTTTACAGTTTGGCTAATTTATAATCTATAAAAGTCTCTGCATAATTGTGTCTTGATTAAAATTGTATAATTAGGCACTCTGGATCTCTTTCCCCTTTCCCCAAGATTATTTCTTTCTAATTGCTTTAATCTGTGTTTTCATGCACCCACTAGAAAATCAAAGCATGCTCCCAAAGGATAGGAATATGAGTGAATAAAGCTGACAACTCATTAAGCATGGAAAAGAGAAAACTGCTTCTAAATCACAAATATGATAACGAGGGGGAAATAAAAATAATGAAAAATACATTTGAGAAGTCTCAATACAGCAAAGTTTTTAATATTAGGGATACACTGGAAAGCAAGCAATTCTTATTAGGCCTAGCTTGGTAAAGAATTAGATTTGCTTAATGGTTGGTATCAGAGCTCCAGAAGGGTGAGTTCAAGACTCAGCAGACTGGCTATTCCTGGAGATGAGCTGCACCAGAAGGTTCCATATCCTTCTGAAGAAAGAGACCAAACCTGAGTATTAACAGCTTTGTCTGTCAAATTCAGATTTGGAAAAGTACCATAAATTATATTTACATCCTTAGGAGTAAAATACTGTAACAGGCTCTCTCAACCCCTCTCCTCCCTTATGCCGTATTACATTTACTAAAATACCCATCTCACTTGGCATTTCTCCATACTAACTGTGAATCCTAGGAATTGTAGGTTGACTTAGTTGTACCTTTAAAACACATTATGAAATCTGTTTGGCCAATTTATATGGGAGGAAATTATTTTAGGTATCTAAATGTTCTTATCTGTTGTTCTTTGTTGCCATTTTCTTCTTCTAGACTTAGACCCAATATTCAGAAACAGCAAAAGAAGGGAGTAAATCTGTCTGAGCTGCTCCACTCCAGGAAGGGAATCACAGCATCACTTCTTTTTCCAGGAGGAGGAGGAAGAGGAAGAGAAGAGGATGGCTGTTTCTTTCTTCCTTCTGTTCAATCATGTCCGATTTTCAGAGACTCCTTGGACCAACCTCTACAGTTTTATTGGCAAGGTTTTTCAGAAGCGGTTTGTGTTACCTCCTTTCCTAGGGCTGAAAGACATGACTTCCTCAAAGTCACCCAACTGACTTGGTTGCCTAAAGTGGGACTAAAATTCACAGGTTTCTAGCCTGGTGCCTTAACTGCTTCACCACATGGTCCCTCACAGGATGGCTGTTTACACATCACTAGAAATGGGGGGGGGGAAGAAAAAAATAGACACATTGTAAAAAAACTGCACATCCAGTCAGACAGAATTGCCATTCAGTACTTGAAATGGTGCATGCTTGTGACAATGTGAACTATATCTTATTCTGATGTCCAGGTTGCTATCCTTGATAAGCATTGCTTTTTGTGTAAAAAAAAAAAAAAAAAAAAGGTGCCGGAACTCACACGTCATACAACCCGCCTTGCCTACCCTACAAGGTTTCATCCAGAAAAGGTGCTGGAACTCTGTCCTGAGCGTTCTATGACAAAAAAGCCCTGTTGATACGTATTTTAAAGGTTCCTACTCTCAACTCTCAATAAAGTTCTGTAATCTAGACCTGGACTGGACAGTCCTTCACACTGTGGACATATAGCTACATGGTTAAAAAGGCCACAATTCCTCTACCCACCTTCTGATTTTTCTTTTACAGGGAAATATTCTGCCTGGAGGAACATTAAGATTCATAAGCCTCTGTGCTGGCTCTGCATGAGCTTCTGTAACTCTTTGCTCTTCCATAATTAGCAATTTCTTGGCTGTTTGAAGTGGTGCAGGTTTTTTTTAATCACTACATCTCTTGTTTACTGGAATGAAGGTGGTGTTTCCTGATTTTTAGGAAAGGGAAGAAGAGAGGAACAGGGAATAAGAAGACCTCTCCATGTTTCTATCTTTATAACTGACCAAAAAGGCAGAATAATAACCCTGCACCCAAACATATAACAGCATTCTCCTCTTCTTGGACTGCCAGAAATATTCTAGAAGGAAGCAAGCTCCACTAGGTGGCCGTGATATAAATTATTAACCTGGAAAAATTACCACTCGCTGCTTCTGTATTTGCAGTCATGAATGCAGATTAAACTCCCTTCTTCACTCATACACTTTAAGAGAAAGGGAAAATGTTTATTTTATCATTCCTTCTTTTTCCAGTGTTTCGATTAGGAATGATGTTGCTTAAATAGCCAAAGTCATCCCACCTATGGACCAGGAGGAGACATCAGCATGCAAATCCCAAGGCTGGGGAAATGCTAAAAAGAAAAGTTTCAAAGAAAAAGGGACCGAAAAAGCCAACCTTTTCTTCTGATCAATAGGGCTGCACAGTGGATAAGAATCAATCCTCCAAAGGTGCTTTAGATCACTTGGGGAAATGTGAACATAGCACTTGTCTGCAACATCTTAAAGCCTTTTCCAAGTCTTTACTCGGCTATGAAGTCTCTTTGTTTAGGTTTAATCTACCTCATAGCAGGCTTGTTGTGTAGATAAACTAGAATCACTTAATGTAAGCTACACTAGGGTCCTCTGAGAAATGTAAAATACAAACACATTTAAGCCTTGCTCCTTTGGGTATTTATAAGATGGTACACTTCTCATTCTGAACTATAATACTATGCTTTGATCTAGGCAATGGAAAAATGAGACCTATTTGTGTTAAACTAAGATGAGGTTATTCTTTTTATGTGGTTTACACAATGTTAGAAATGCACATATTTGATTTAAAAGACTCAATGTAAAATGTTATGAAAAGTAAAAGCAGAAAACATGGTACATCAGGTAGGCATGACAATGAAGAAGGGCAATGAAGTCCCTTTTCTGAAATGATGTAGCTTTGCTGACTCTAATTACTATGTTTTGTGGGGTGCCAGAAGGGTTTGTATGTTGGCTGGCAAACCTCCTCAGTGCTAGTTTTGATGGGATGCCATATTGAGTAGAACACATTGGCAAAGCTTTGCCTCTTTTGGACAGGATTCAGTTAAGACAGGGCTGTAGCTTGCTGAAAGGCTCCAGAGGCTGGTACAGAGAAAGTGGAATTCATAGTTCTGTTACTTTAAAAAAAAATCAATCTACATATAGATCAGTGAATGTGAGTTTTAATCCTTAGCCATTCATCTTTGAGAAATGTAAAACTGCTCGCTCCTGTATAGAGATTAAGGAAAGAATTTACCTAAGAGTTTATACTGGGTGGGCATGTTTAGAGGGCTGAATAAGTCCTTCCAGCTGGGTTGGAAGAATGCAATTGTTCCCTAGGCTTAGCCCAACAGAGAGATTAAGTTAAGGCAAGTGGTCAGTCTCCTTAATGAAGATAAGAGCTTAGAAAGTTCATTTTCACTTGTCATTTTACCATCTACCCCATGGCTGTTGTGCTTCATCTGCTGATATGGAGGATACTGAGAGAGGACTGAGAAATGCAATAGGCTAACACTAAGCTGAGTAACTTCTGTTGGGCTAAGGGAACAGTTGCATTTCTTTGCCCATCAATGTCAGTTTTTTTTTATTGAAAGTTTTTTAAATTTTACAAAACAAATCCCCTCCCCAACCCCCCCCCACCCTCCCATACCCTCCCCCAGCTCCCCAAACCTCCCAAACCCTCACCCAGCCTTCCCAGAGCTGAGTACAGGCTTAATTAAAATTTTTCAGAAAAAGAGAAGAAAAACTTAAAACACATATAAATCCTAAACAAATCTAAATACATTAAATTAAATAGGTTATCTTCTCTAAAAATAATAATTGCAAACATTAAACACATTATAATATACTCTAAACATTTTCTAGTATCATACTTATATTATTATCCATCATTCTGTATAAACTCCCTCCAAAACACAAATTTAAACATTACTTTCTTTGAATATCTATACCTACAATATAAAATCTAATCTCTCCCTCTTTCTTTATCCTAGAACACAAAAATAAACATATAAACCTTCATTATACCATTAAAACTAAATACTCTTTGAATACTTAAACTAAATACTTAAACTTAAACTTCTTATCTAAGATTTTCATTCAATCTCCATAATCTTCTCTCCTATCAAAAAAAAACTTAAAAGACATATAAATCCTAAACAAATCTAGATACATTTAATTAAACAAGTTATCTTCTCTTAATAATAATAATAATAATAATAATAATAATAAAACCCAATCATTAAACACATTATAATATACTCTGAACCTTTTCATATCATACTTATGTTATTATCCATCATTCTTTATAAACTCCCTCCAAAACACAAATTTGAACATTACTTAAAACATTAGAATTCCCTTATACACATTTAAATCTTTACCAATAACAAATTCCATCCACAATAAACACATTCCTTATCAGTCTCTCTTGTCCATAAACCTCAAAAGAAGTGCTTTGAAAACTGCCCTTAAAGCTAACTCCAAAAAGTTTGTAAATCTTGCTTCTCCCACAGACTCAGTACTCTTTTGAATACTTAAACTAAGTACTTAAACTTAAACTTCTTATCTAGAATTTTCATTCGATCTCCATCCTTGTCAGTCTCTCTTATCCATAAATCTCGAAAGAAGTGCTTTGAAATCTGCCCTTAAAGGTAGCTCCAAAAAGTTTATAAATCCTGCTTCTCCTGCAGACTCAGGAGCCAATACTTGTGAGGCTTCCTTAAACTCCTTCTTCTGTTGCTCTTTTTCTTTACGATTATATGTTGCACGAGTTGTCCTCTGCTCCTTCATCTCAACTTGTTGAGGCCCCTCAAACTGAGATTTCCCATTTTTCATTAATATAGGCTCTTCAGACTGCAATTCTACCCTTAAAGGTTGCTCCAAAAAATTTATAAATCCTACTTCTCCCGCAGATTCAGAAACCAATAGTTGTGAGGCTTCCTTAACCTTCTTCTGTTGCTCCTTTTCTTTACAGTTATATGTTGCACAGGTTATCCTCTGCTCCTCCATTTCAACTTGTTGAGGCCCCTCAAACTGAGGTTTCCCAATTTTCATAAGTATAGGCTCTTCAGACTGCAATTCTACCTTCTTTTCTTCCAAAGCTTTAAACTTAATAGATGGCGATGAACATACCCCCAGGACCGAAGTATAAAAGTCTTTTGCTTGAGAAACAGTATTAAGTCTATAACATATCCCCAGGTAATTCACCACCATTCCAATCGGAACATCCCATCTGAACAAGATTCGTCTCTTTTTAAGTTCATCTGCTAAAAAAGCAAACTCCTTTCTTCTTCTTAAAATTTTAGATGGGATCTCCTTTAGAATTATAACATCTTGTGAAGCAATTTGAAATCTCTTCTTATAAAAAGCTTGTATAATTTCGTTGCGCAGGGATCTTTTCCCAAAGTAAATTACCACATCTCTTGGCAAATTCTTTTGCACTGCCACCACAGAGTTAACTCTAAATAATTTTTCAATTTCACTAAGTATTTCCTCTTTTTCTTTATTCAAAATCACAGCAAAGTCCTTTGCAACCATCTCTCTCAGATCTCCTTGCACAGACTCTCCCAAACCTCTGATTCTTAAGGCATATTCCATTTGTCTATATTGAAGCATAAGAATCTCATTTTCCATTTCTTTTTCCATGCTTTCAAATTTTCCCTCCCTCAATTCCACTTTTTCTCTACCTCTTCTACACGAGAGTTCAGCTTTTCAAGAACAGAGGCAACTCCTTTTAGAGCCAAAACTATCTCTTGCCTCAAAATCTTATTATTTTCCTCTAAAATCTCTTTCATTTCTGCCCTAATTTGAGATATAACATTTCCCATCATATCTTGCAAATCCTTCACAATTATTGGCTGTACCAAGGAAGAGGGTGAAGCTATTGATTTAGGTTGTTGCACTGATGATAACACCGAAGAAGAAACCACCTTAGGAGCTGTAGGAATTACTGGACACTTTGGAGCCATCTTAAAAAAAATCTTTACTCCTTCTTAAAAATTACAAAAATTAAGCAAAAGAAAAAGAGAGATTAAGTCCCAAAAAATTCAAAAAATCCTTCAAAAGGAGATCATTATAACAAAAAGATACTGAACGCTTTGGAGCCATCTTAGAAAAATCTTTACTCCTTCTTAAAAATTACAAAAATTAAACAAAAGAAAAAGAGAGATTAACTCCCAAAAATCAAAAAATCCTTCAAAAGGAGATCATTATAAATTTTTTTAAAAGTACAAAAAGCAAAACAAAGAAGTTAAACAAAAATAATAATGCTTCTAAAATCCAAACCCAACATCAAAATCAAATCCACATTCCGTTCCAATCATTAAAAAAAAGGAAAAGGATAAAAAAAAACACCAAAAAGCCTGCCGATTGCCATTCTACCTCCCCCCCCCAAAAAAAACCGAAAGGCTTGCCAATCGCCATTTTACTTTCCCTTTCAACAAAAGGAAAAAAATAAAAAGAGGGAATATAAAAGTAAATCTTTAAACTTAAAATCCAAATAAAATCAAAGAAAGCAAAAGCTAAATCCTCTACTCAGCTCTGTCCGCCTCTAAAAAAAAACTCACCAGATCACTTTAATCGCGGAGGTGGTTGCAGCGGCTTGTTTTGTCCCTAGGGACAAAAGCAGCTGGGAAGCGGAGACAGTCTGAACTCCGTGGGAGCACTCCTCTCACCCCCCCAAAAAAGCCTTGGGGGTGCATGAGAGTGGCTCTACCACTATTCAGACAACCCTCTTCCCCCCCTTTGCCCGGGAGGGGGATTTTGAACCGCTGAACAGCTGATGGCCACTGTTCATAACGATTCAAACACTTACCCAGGAGGACGGCTACAAAGTAGCCACCATCGCACGCGCAGATCCACCGGAAGTCAATGTCAGTTTTACTATTGTCAAAGAACTGCAAGAAGCAGAGTCCTGAAGGACATTATTAATGATATTGGAAGCTACTCAGTTTAGTGTTAGCCTACCACACTTCTAAGTCCTCTCTCAGTGCCTTCCATGTCTGCAGGTGAAGTACAATACTTCACCTATAGCCATGGGGTAGATGGTGGAATGACAAAATAAGATTTTGTCTTGTGTCATAAAGCAAATGTTGCAACTGAGATATTGCATCAAACATTGGAATGCAAGTACATAATGGCTGGGTTTGTGTGACAGTGTCCTCGTTACTATGTTGTAATTTTAGCATCATTGCAGGTTTTTTTGTTGACACTGCTGTTTATAAGAATCCCAGAAGAAGCAGGAAAGTCATCAAACCTGCAAAGTGCTTTGTAGCCATCTGATCTGATTCACTTAATCAAACTGGTTCTCTTTGATTTGCAAATGTATTTCACTGTGGTGTTTTGATTGAAACTTCATTGAATTTGAAGTTTCATAGCTCTAACAAGGATAACATAGCTTTGGGGGGGGGACATTCCATTTGTAAAATTTCAGCCAGATTGCTTTCATAGTTTTATCATAATTAAAATGCAAAGGTTTCCTAATATTCCACTATTAAGACAGAAGAAGCAGAGGGGAGGAAATAACAGCAAAGTAACCTCCAAATTTTCCAGCAAAGGTTCTATATGAAGAATGTATCAAAGCAATGCAAGAAGTGTCATACTCCAACTAAAAATAAAATAAACATAAATAAAAAAACGTTCTTAAGACTGAGGATTCACCATCCTATTTTGATATGCTGTTTTGGGTTAGCAACTTAGCTAGCATGGCTGATTTCCAAGGTTACCTTTTTCTGTGAATATGCAGGAGGAGGACAAATTATGTCAATTTCCAGATTTTTTTAAAACCAAGATTTTGGAGAAAGAGTCCACTCTTTCATTCTTTAAACACTTCCTTTCTTGATTGCCAGGCTTGATATACCATATTTAGATATGGTAAAGAAACTCCCTAATGGTATTAGTGTAGATTTCCAAGGACATGTTTTCATGGGATGTAAACTTCTGACACTGCTTATTTCAGAGGTTAAAAGAATTGCCCTTCTAAAACAACTTTGCCATAACTTTGTTGCAGATAGTGGCTTTTATGTCTTGAGGTTTGCCGCATTGAAGCGACACACACACACTCATGTTGTAAACAAGTTCTTCCTTATTTGATTCATGTTACCATTCAGTAACCAACAGGCTCGCAGGCCTTTTATAGTTTTCCAAACAGCCTATCATAAATCTCCTTTGTTCACGCCTTGTGCCTGCGTGCAAGGCCAGCACCAACCAGTCTGGTCCCAGGCAGCTTTTAGTTTGCCTGGGACCATTTGCAACATTTCTGACCTGCTGAGCTGCTTTATCAGGCCCCTGACACAACACCCCTCCCCCCTAGATGAAACACACAATTACAATTGTTCCCTGGCAGAAAACAAGAGGAATTCCTTTGCCCAGCACACAGGCAGTATCTCTTTATAAAATAATAAAGTTAACTTAAACAAACCACTCTCCAAAATTATAATTAGTGTGTTCATGCTCTACCAAGTGTAGATCCCCAGCACCCAGTTATAGATCAGCAAGGTTCCTTTGTGATGACAGAAACCTCACATAATCTCCCAGATGCTTGGGAGGGGCCTTAACCCTTTCTGACCTACGCAAGACAGACCAGGACTTTTACTTAATGGTGCCTGGCCTACCAGCCCATCTGGTGAGCATGATAGACCAGGACTTTGATGCCGATATGTAACAGGTGACCCTCATTGCAGCAGGCTGGCTGAATCATCTGGATTCTGGCCAGGTTCCCTTGGAGGGGAAAAAATCCCCAAGCCCAATGGTGGAGCGGAGGTCTCCCCTTCCACCATGGACTGCTCCTGGGAACTTAGTCCTTGAGCCCGCGACGTGACCTGTGTTGCAGCTGTGCCCCAATAGTTCCAGTCCCCCATGTATGTGGCCGAGGTGCCAGAGTCAGGAGCTGCCTCTATGGCAACCCCCCTCTCAGGTGAATTCCTGTTTGGTGCTCTTGCGGATGTGCAGGCCATCCCCCAGGATGACTTCCTGTTAGAGCACTTGCTGATGTGCAGGCCACCCCTCTGGGTAACTCCCTGTTCAGAGCAATAGCTGAATCATGAGGATGCCCTTGTTCCTCCACTGGGGCATCAACACCCACCTGCGGAAGTCTCCAGGCACAGGAAGATTGGTTCCCAGGATTTTGACCTGAAGTGTGACCTTGTTCCTGGGCCCCCTCCCCCCAAGAGCCGAGCCAGGAGCGGAAACGTTGGGGGACAACTGCCAGTGCAGTTAGTCAATATGATGCCGAAGGATGTGGTCATCTCCCAAGGTCACTTTGTATGATAACGGCCCCGAGATTTTGCAGACAACAGCCATGACCCAGAGATGTCGAGGACCATAGTTCCTTGCCCAGACTGGATTGCCCTAGGTGAAGTCTCCTAGGTGCTCGCGGCTGTGACACACCTGTGAAGCCATCCGGTCTGGGTGCAGTCTGTTCAACTTCGTGATGAGGTGGCAACCCCAGCGGAGTTCAGCTGGGCTCTTTCCAGTGGCAGTGCATGGTGTAGTGCCCTGTGCAAGAAGAAAATCTGCTAACCTGTGATGCCAGCTACCATGAGCAATTCTTTTGAGTGCGTCTTTGGTGGTGCGCACCATCCGTTCAGCTTGCCCGTTGGTGGAAGGGTGGAAAGGAGCTGACATTGCATGCCAGATCAAGTTGGCCTGAAGGAAAGCCTGGAACTCAAAAGAAGTAAATTGAGGACTGTTGTCAGAAACGAGGACTTCAGGGAGTCCATGGTAGCGAAGATTCCTCTCAACACCTGGATGGTCCTGGCAATAGTAGTGGAGGAGACAGGTACAACCTCTAGCCACTTGGAATGGCTATCCACCAGGATAAGGAAGAATTGTCCCTGAAAGGGCCCAGCATAATCTAAATGTACCCTTGACCAAGGGGTTTGTGTCTCCTCCCACCTGTGTACAGGGGCCTGGCATCCGTGCACCTGGGCTTTGATAGCTTTATCAAGCCCTGGCCGTCAAAGATGGCTGCGTGCAAGCGCTTTCATGCGTACAATGCCCAGATGTCCCTCATGCAGAGAGGACAAGACTCTAGACCTCAAAAAGGCTGGGATAACTACTCTACTACCCCATAACAGGCACCCCTTAAATGTAGACAGTTCATGCCTTCTTTGCCAGAAGCTTTGAAACGTAGCATCTGGACACTTGTCAGGCCATTCTGACAAGACCCATGTCAGCACGTGTGTGAGCGTGTGATCTGTGGCAGTTTCTGCAGCCATGTCCTTAGCACTGAGGGGAGATTCAGGCAACTCCTGAATGGAAAGAATATTGATAGCAGGAGCAGGATCTGCCTCTATTTGTTTGAGAGGTAATCTGCTGAGGCCATCTCCGTGACCCATCTCTTTTCCCGGTTTGTGGATGAGTGTGTAATTATATGCTGACAAGAAAATTGACCATCTCAGCATACACAGGGAAATAATGTGTGGTGTCTGTTTGTTGGTAGTAAACAAACCCAGCAGAGACTTATGGTCTGTGTAGACCGTGAAGTGGTGGCCATATAAGAAATCATGGAATTTCTTTATGCCAGCCACTATGGCCAAGGCTTCTCTGTCAATCTGAGCGTAATTCCACTCTGCAGATGACAGAGTCCTTGAATAGTAGGCTACAGGGACTTGTGTCCCATTAGCCCTCAGGTGGCTAAGTACTGCTCCCACCCCATAAGGAGATGTATCACATGCGATGCGCACAGGCATTTGCTCATTGAAATGTGCTAATACAGCATTTGAAGAGAGCAAGGCCGACCAAACCCACCTCTCAATCTTGTATCTTATAACATTTTTAGATTAATCCTTGCCTTTTTTCACTGTCTACCTAATTGGAAATTGTACTATCAGGCTGCAGCATTATCATGGATGAGAGAATGGATTTTACTGAGGAATACAAGATTATTGACATTAGAGGGACATGATTTACAGTTGGGATGGCACGCTTTCATATGGTATGGAAAAAACAGAATACATAGCTATTTCCAGAGATACCATATAAGAAATTATTTATTTGTGGTCTGGGAGAAAGTAAAGAGAAAGCATTATTTGAAGATTCTAAATTGGTTCTCAACTATGGAGGCGCTAATACACCCCAATATGTTTAACATGGGAAACATTATAAGATATAAAGACTTACTAACAGATGTGGGGGAGTTGAAAACCAAACAACAATTAGAGGAACAAGGAATAAAGATGGATTGGTACATGAGAACACAAATACAATCTAGATATAAAAAGATGTTAAAATAGATGGTGTTAATTTGAGGACAACAGAGTTAGATGAAATACTCACAGGAATGGAAGAAAAATGGATTAAAAATGTACAGTTATCTACTATATATGGAGTTAGAGGAGGAACAAGTGAAAGAGACAATGATAAAATGGACAAGGAATTTTGGATACACAATTGAATTAGATAGATGGCAGCAACTATGGGAAAGAAACTATAAATTGACAATGGCGACTGCGTATAAAGAAAATATGTACAAAATGTTTTACAGATGGCACATGTCTCCAGAAAGATTAGCTAAAATGTTTAAGAACAGGTCTATGAAATGTTGGAAATGTCATCAGATACCAGGTTCCTTCTACCATATGTGGTGGACGTGTGTAGAAACTAAAACTTATTGGAATATAATTAGAACATGGATAGAAAAGATGATACAACAATGTATATTACTAAGACCAGAAATATTCCTGTTGGGTATTCTACCAGGGAAATACAATAAAGAGAAAACATATTTAATTATTCATATAATTACAGCAGTCAGGATTGTATTTGCACAAAATTGGAAAGCACTGAAAGGCCCCGCACCAGAGGGAGAGGTGATTGGGAAAATACTGGAATGTGCAGAAATGAATAGACTAACAATGACAATTAAAGATAAGACAGAATCAGATTACTGTGAAATCTGGGGAACTTTTTATGATTGGCTGAAAAGAGAATATGGTTAAAAGATAGTTAACATCAATTTAGATGGAAGAAGAAGGAGCAGATAAGGAGGGAGACCCAGGTGACACAGTATTGAATAACTGGAGGTTGTATAAATATTTATAGAAGTATATACCGAGAAGGTTAGATAAATAGAAGTATTAATGTAAGAGAAAATTAATCTTATTGTATATAATACAGATAGGGAAATTTGGAGAGAGGAGTTGCTCGGACATTACCCCTGAATTGTATCTGAAGAGGGATGAGAGGGAAGAAAGGAGAGGAGAGAGAAAAGAGTAAAGGAGGGGAGAAAGAAATAGGAAGGTTGGAAGAAAAGAGAAGTGGGGAGAAAGGGGAGGAGAGTGGTGAAGGAAAGAGAAGAGGAGAGGAAGAAGAGGGAAGTAGGGAAGAGAAGAAAGGGGAAGAAAAATGGATTTAAAAAATGTACAGTTATACAGTGGATACAGAGTTGCTTGTCCAACTCTGCATCTATCTTGCTTTTGAGTGCAAAAGGCACCCTTCTAGACTTGATCCTGATGGGCGTGATAGTTGGGTCTAAACATAATGCAATGGGAGGCCCCTTGTAGGAACCAAGGTCTGAGCGAAACACATCAGCAAACTCCTTGCAGACTTCTGCAAGGTCTAATGTTTGCACATTGTGCAGCCCAGTCACTTGAATTCCAGGGGCCTCGAACCAATCGAGTCCAATAAGACTTGTGTGTTCATCCCCAACTATCACCACATCTAGGAAACCCTCAAAAGCCTTACGCTGTACTTTGAGTGTAGCTCCCCTTTCACACTGACTTTGGAATTCTGGAAGTCAGTGAGAATTAAATTTGAGGGCCTGAGTTTGACTCAAAGGCCACTACTGCTGCAAATCCTTTTGAAAGTGTCAAGTGAAATGATTGATAGACCGGACCCTGTGTCTAACTCCATCGATAAGGGAACCCCTTGCAACTTCACGTCAATGCGAAGGTTTTTTTAAGGGGCTTGTGTGTCCCTGTCCTCAGAATACTCCTGCGCAATGTGCAGAAACCCACCCTGTGTTGGCTGGGGACCCTGGTACATTTCTGAAGCAATTCTTCCCAAGGTTGGACCTTCTGGTGACCCAAACAGATGGGAGCAATGTGGCCTTGCCTTCCACATGCCCTGCAGATGGTAGAGCAGAATCTGCAGTCAGCTCGCTTTTGGCATCCTCCGCACCTGAGACATTGAAGAAATGCTGTGGCCTTGTCTGGATGCCCTTTCGGCCTTCTTTCTGCTGGCTGATGAAGTCTGTCCACTTCCTCTTCAAGATCCTCTTCTGAATCTTCTTGAGTGTTCTCTTGATGGACGGACATGACTGCGGTAGTGCTTTAGGCGAGTCGCAAGGCCTTCACAGCACTGCCTGCTGCCTCTTCAGCTGCAACTTCGCGCAAGACATCTTGGAAGGTGACTTCAGCTTTAGCAAATATTTTTTGTTGCAGCTCTCTTCTAAGGCCGCAGACAAAACGGTCCTATAAGCGTTCTTCCAGGTCCTTGAACTCACAAGGCCTGGCTGCTTGTCTCAAGGCAGCAATGAATTCTGCAGCAGACTCACCAGGCTTCTGGTCTCTCTGTTCAAAAGCATGCCTCTACGTGATCACAGATAGCTTTGGATGAAAATGTTCCCTTAACATATTTTTCAAGTCTGTATACATTACAGACTCAAGCAGTGCAGGAGCTACTAAGTTTTCGGCTACGTCGAAAGTATCCTGACCACAGATACACAGACGCACAGCAAGCCGTCTTCTTGAACTTGTTTAACTCGCAGGTAGTTTTCCACCTGGGCCACGTAAGAGTTCCAACTTCTGGATGAGACATGTCAAATTTGGTCAGTTGGCTGATCTTCGACATTGCTAGCTTCTCTCACCCTAGCTGCAACTTCGGCAGGAAAGAGGCCCGTTTGCCAAGCTCACTTCCAGGGTTTGCATACTGGCAGGTGAGTAAAGATCTGGGCGCCAACTTTCTGGCTTTCAGCTCTTTTTAGAGACTAGATTCTTCAGTTGTCTTCTTCGTTGCAGCGATCCCACCTTCATCACCACTCTTATGCCTTGGGGTTCACGGCATTGAAGCGACACACACACTCACATTGTAACCAAGTTCTTCTTTATTTGATCCACATAACCACTCAGTAACCAACAGGCTCGAAAGCCTTTTATAGTTTCCCAAACAGCCTATCATAAATCTCCTTTGTTTGCACCTTGCGCCTGTGCGCAAGGCCGGTGCCAACCAGTCTGGTTCCGGGCAGCTTTTGATTTTCCCGGGACCATTTGCAACATTTCTGGGCCTGCTGAGCTGCCTCATCAGGCCCAGGACACAACAGTGGCCAAACTCTGAACAATTTTTATGAGTGCAGTTTTCATGGCACATTGGACAATGGAGTCACTGGAAGAAGCCTGGCATGTAAGGAGAACATGTCTTTCAGAGCTCAGTGGCTGCACTTAAAATGGTTGAAGGAGTAGGTATGCTAGACAACTCTTGCCACCTTTTAAAAAAATGGGGGGGGGGCATTTGTAGCCTTACATTTATTCTCAGAAGCAAAGAGAAAAAGGCTAGCTCTGCCCACATTTACACAATTCTGAAACTGAAAACTGCCCCAAGCAAACAGAAAGAAGCAGCAAAGGTTTGGCTCAGGATTACCTACTGTTCAGCCTTGATCCACTATTTAGGCTGTTGGGAGTAGATCTGAATTACAAGAGTAATGCTGGAACAGTGGCCCAGAAAGGTAAAACTGTTAAGTCCATCTTAAAACTCCGAAAACCAAAGAAACCTCCTTAGAAAATAGCAGTGGGAGCAGCAGCACTGTGCACCCCAGAATTAGAGTAGGTATTCATATTATTTGTATGCTCAACGTGGGATATATCAGGAGTAAAAGGTCAGTTGCTAGAATTTGGGTTCCAAGGAACTGTTAAAAAAATTGCCTGCCCTGGAATACCCTCCATCTTGGAATGCAAACTGGAAGATCATTTCAGGACCTTGAGAACCTGATCCTGCTAAAATTGGGTTTGGCCTGCCCAGTGCTCAAGAACACAACTCTTCTATACCTCAAATTGTCCATTTTGGTTGGGTGTTTTAAAATCAACCAAGGAGAACACAATTTTTTTCCATAGGGAATATAAAGTTTGAGAACTTCATTATTTGATCCTAATGGACTCAGCTTGCTGATGCTGTGGGAGTGAAGAGGGGTTAGAACTGTGCTCTGAAAAAATGCTGTTTTGCTTACCACTGATTTTGATTTTCCCAGATGGTGCTGATAGGTTTATAGTTGCATTGCTGCATAGATGAAAAAGGTAAGTTCCCACACATGCACCCATTTGAAGAAGAGTTCTCTATACCAGCCAACACTTGTATCTTCTTTTCGAAAAGTAGTCTGGAGGCTTTATGATATCCTCACCATGCTCCTGCACTGCAACCCACATTGAATAGTCCAGTAGTTTTCCCAATGCTGGAAGAGAAGTGAAAGGAATTTCTGTATCTAGTGCTGAAGAGAATTTACTAAGTTAAGCACTTGGATGAACAGCATGGAATTAATGGCCTTAGGAGACATATTGAAGAACAACATACCATATATGCCGGCGTATTAGGCAACCCGGCGTATAAGATGATCCCCGTCTTTGGCGCCGAGTCGCATTCCTAGAATGTCGTCTTATACGCCAGAAACTACCAGTATTTCCAGCATATAAAATGACTCGGCGTATAAGACGACCCCCATCTTTGGCACCGATTTTAATGCTTGCGGAAGTCGCCTTATACACCAGCATATACGGTATTCTAAATCTAGACTTGATGTCCCAGCCTTACTTACAAAGTCTGCTTTACCAATCCCTCTCACTAATGAATTGTGTTAACTTCATCCTGGCAGAGTATATCCTGTGGAAGACCCACTGCTATCTGCTTCTTCAGCTGCTTCCTCTCTTTCACAATGTGATAATAGCTTATAATTTGGGGGCAAAATGAGATAGTCTATAATACTGGCTGTTTCAGTGTAGTGTCTTCTTGACTGAAGCATCATGGATGACCATTTGGAGCATATGGACTGGTGGATGCTTGTGGAACACAGGCATCCACAGATCCACTAATTTTATCAACATAACAGTAACTTTATGCCATCACAATGCAAGATCCATCCTTTTATGAACGTTTGATATCACAACTCACATACAAAGGGATGGTGTATTGTTATTTTATCATTTGCAGCAGTTGTGAAGGTGACCTTATGTATTGCCTTCCCCACCTTTGTCAACCACAGTGACATAGGGGGTAAGTTTGTTTTGCTGTACAAGTCATGAACCATATTATGCGTTCAAGGAAGATGACTTTGAGGTGTCGTCTCCAGCTCAGTTATATCATCTTTCCCTGAGGGAAGCATATCTCTCTACCTCTGAACTACTAAATAAATGGCATCTTCTGCTAGAACAAGGGCAAATCTTTTGAGTTCCTCTACCATTACTGTGATACAGATGCCACAAGACTGCCCTCAATCTCAGCAGGAGAGACCAATAAATGGTGGAATTGCTTTGGCAGTATGGAAAGTTCTCAACAACCTCATCTTCTCCTGCCAGAATCTTCAGTCACTTTATTAATTTGCATAAACAAATTATGTGCTGCTTAAGTGTATATATTATCACAATTGCACAATACTCTGGAAAATATGCACAATAATCTAAAATAAGTTCACTATATCAGACCCACTCCCACAAGGAAGGACTCACTTTGTTTAAAGTAACACAGTGATAAACAGATGAAACCAAACACGATTATTTTAAAAAGTGACATGGAGAATTGAAAAGAGAATGAAAAAGAGAGCAAGAAATCTAAAGAACTACAGACCACTTAGTAGACCTAAAGACTACATGATACAGATCTGATAAACAGATTGAGGGCAAGGGAGAACAAGCCAGATCAAAGAATAGCAAAATAAATCTGAGTTTCCCTCTAAATTAACCCAATTAAATTCTAGCTGAAAGATGTGATTCAAATAGTAGAGGAACACCTCTCCAAGTAGTCCGAGAGGTAGGATTTTGGGAGGTGATGAACTATTTAACTAGTAACTCATGTAAGTACCAGAGATGCCATCATAACCCCCAAAGCTTTGTCTTTATATCGACAATATGAGAGATTTATAAAATCAGGATGTTTATTGAATCTCTAAAGTGCCTTCAAATCTTTTCAGAGCATTTTGAAGGCATCTAATATGTCTGAAAATTCAAACTGATTTGATGATTCTATTCAAATGTGTGATTGAAAATGCTCATTTGACTGAAACAACTTGTCACAAGGTGTTTTTTTTAAAATATCCAATCAAATGGTCCCATACTCAAAAGAGCCACAAAAACACTGGATCCTGGACAGGCATTTTTTAAATATATATTTCCCTATATGGGTTAGAACAGTGGTTCTCAACCTGTGGGTCAGGACCCCATTTGGGGTCAAACGACCATTTCACGGGGGTCGCCAAACAACGCAGTCCGCCATTTTTTCCCCTTTTCCTTAGCTGTGCTACTCCCTTTTATTCTATTGGCTTTTGAAAGCCAATAGAATAGACTATCTTGAATAGAGTCTAATTCTATTGGCTTTCAAAAGCCAATAGTAATTGTCCAGGCTGTCTTTGCCCTGCTGAGCCCACCAAAAGTCCCATTCTGCAAACGGTGCTGCACCAGTTGAGTAGTCCTCGACTTACGACCGGTTGGGGGTTGCGGCATTAAAAAGGTTGAGAACCACTGGGTTAGAAAAATGTTTTATTTTGGAAAAAAATATATAAAAGTGATATACAAATGCTTTCTACTGCCCCTATCCTCTATTTCTATTTGTATGCTAATGGAGCCACATGTATTTGCACAACACTCATGATAGTGCTAGCATCCACATGCATGAGGAAATGGGTCCACTAGCGCCCGTGTGACACTGTTGGCGGTGTTAGCATCTGCACACATGCACAAACAGGGCCGCTAGTGCCTGCAAATGGGGGAGACTGCACACTGGCCAGCCATTCCCACGGCCTGTTGGCCAAGAGGCCACGGACCGGTAGTGGGCCATGGCCCACAGGTTGGGGACACCTGTTCTATAATTCTTTTTCCTCTAGACTATCCACTCCCTTTGAAAGAAAACTACCTACTTTTATTCAGCTGCTTTTCTGTTTGTTGGCAGCTGCAGAGCTATCCTAACGTGTCTGCTGCCATCTCCTCCTACACCTGCTTTGTTGGCAACTCTGCTGTGCTGATGCAGGTGGGTGGGAAGAAAAGCAGTACAGGTATCTGTAATTTTTTTAAAGGAGTCTGTTCTTCCACACACCTTCAAATCAAATTATACCTTTGAATCTCTGGGTAGATCTGATACTACAGCCAGTGAAGCAATTTTCTGCAGTGGGAGATGAGTTCACTCTTTTAAAACAAGGGTTATTAGGTTAGTTAACTTAACTGAGGCTTTAATATTCAGTAAATGGGACCTGTAGAGGATATCTTTGCACACAAAGAGAAATAGACATGGCTAGACTTATAATTGCATTTTTGGTTCAGCAGCAAGTTTCCTACAGTTTTTATTATCCCATAAATCTAAATACACAGATGATGATAGTTATTATTTACTGCAGGTTATAACCATCTCTCTGGTGTGACACCTATCAAAAGGATATCTTTTTTTAAAATTGTTATTTTTATATATATATGGTTGGTTAGTGCACCCAGTGTGATTATTTTCCAAGCACGCAGAGAAAAATATTTTTCTCTGTCTCTGGCATTTGTTTCCTTACACCCCTGACTTCACACAAAAAGAATACCTATAGCCAAGACTTGTAAGTGCCAAATCATTTTTCTTTTGGCATTTTATTTTCTTTAATCAAACATATCTTATTTAATACCTTCTCTTTCTTTCCCTGAGCACAGACTACTATTCAATAGGCTCCAAAAAGCAATAGAGAAATAAATTAAAGCTAGCTCTTGCTGTTTTTGAAATCAATAAGAATTTTGCTTTTGACTTCTGTGAATTGAATTTTTAAACCATTGGTGGGAAAAAAGAGTATTTGCTTGGCTTTCTCTCTCCTTCACTTTCTAGACTTCCAATTTTGCCCTTACAGTCAAAGCTGGGCTGTGAATCCTTCAGGAGGAACCCATTCTAGAAATCATTTATTTTTCCTTGAGAGGCATACATTCCTAAGGAGTGCTTCTATAAACAATAAGTGGCAAAAAAAAGTGAAGTGAAGCACATTTTCATGAAGAAGATGCCTTTAGTGCTTTTATGGACCATTGGAAATATTAGCTAACTATTAACCTCGCAAACCCATGTCTCTAGTAAATATATAATTCACTTGAAAGATTTAGCATCTGTTTCTGGCTGAACCCATATGTGGAGTTGGGATGTAAACAGCTTACCTGAAAGTGTTTTGAGGTGTGTGATGGCTCAGCAGTTAAGACACTGGGCTTATCAAGTGGAAAGCTGGCAGTCCAGGTTCGAGACCTGAGCACCATGCAACAGGGTGAGCTCCCATGCACACCTGAGCTCCTGCCAGCCTAGCAGTTCAAAGCATGTAGATGTGAGTAGATAAATAGGTACCACTTTGGTGGGAAGGTAACAGAGCTCTGTGATGTCGTGCTGGCCACATGATCACAGAAATGTCTTTGGACAATGCTGGCTCAATGGCCTTGAAACGGAGATGAGCAACACCCCTTATAGTCAACAACAACTAGTGTAATAAAATTCACAGGGACTCCTTTACTGTTATCTTTTTTATAAGCTTTGGCAGGCAAGGAAACGAAATCTTGCTTGTAAAAGTCCAAAGCCAAATTGGAATGAGGGTAAGTATAGTGTAGAGGAAATCCAAAGGTCCAAATATCACAAAAACAGTCAAGACTCAAAACAGCTTGAATTAGCAACGGTTATTGTTGAGTCCTTGGCGAAAATCAGACACGAGAAGCAGTTGTAGTTCTCAGGTTTTCTTTTATTCTGTGTTCAGCTTACAGGTGAAGGCTTCAGCAACGCCCAAAAGCTCCCAGCTTCTTATATAGGCAATTCCCGGGTCAATGTGTTACTTTTCCCGCGCCAGCACCCGCGCATGCGCACAGGCGCTGGCGACAGCCTGTCTGGTCCCGGGCAGCTTGCACCTGCCCGGGACTGCCTGCAAACGCCCCGAGCCCGTTTGCAAGGCTCGGGACATAACACCCCTTTCCCCCGGGCTAAGACTACTACCAACATACAATTGTTTCTTGATGCAGTGTTCTATTCCCCAGTGCTCCTACTGTTTACTGGCTTTTGTTTAGCCAGCAATGTTATGTAATCCTCTAAGTACTTAGGAGATTTCCTTGCTCTCTGTGACCTTCTCAGCTCTGGGTTTCTGACAGGTGTTCCCTGACTGAGGGGAGACATGAGCCTGTTCTCCTTATCATGCCTTGGTGCCTTCCAAGGACTGTGCCCCAATGCCTGGCCTGCTTGCTCGCCCACCGGGCTCGTCAGGCCAGGGCTTCTGTCACTTTGTGACCTGGTTGACCTGCCTAGCTGTAGGCCCTCGGGCCCCTTGAAGTGATAGCCACTGCTGGGCGTCTCTGTAGAACCTCCTAGGTCCGTCCAAGACCTGTCAGGAGGCTGTCCATCCCCTAAGCCCCGTTCTGTGTCCGGGCCTGTGTGGGTTTCTGTGCCTTCCCAAAACTCAGTTGCTCCCTGATTTGGGCTAGAGGTGTTATGGTCGGGACTTGGTTCCTCGACCACCTCCCTGTATGTTTGACCCCCTGTAGGACTTGGGGTAAGGTCAGGCCAACTCTGGGGATTATGTGCCAGCTCTCTTGCGGGGTATGCTTTATTGGGACGCTCCCGGGTATCCTCCCTGACTGGAGTGCTGTGTGGTGTAGATGGATAGTGATTGTGCCCCCGGGATGACTCCCTGGCTGGAGTAGGCGTGAATGCCTGATGATTGGGTAAGCCCCATGAATTCCTGTTTGGGGCACTCACGGAATCTTGGAATGGGCCGTTTGTGGCTCCATCATTGGAGGTGGGCAGCAGCTCGTGCCCTTCCCTTTGCTCCAAAGGGTCCCCCTCCCCCCTGGAAAAGACCCAGGAGTCTCAGCTGGAAGATCCCGCCTAGGGCGGAGTTGGTCAATGTGCCGGCGCAGGACACGACTGTTGTCCAGGGCTACCTCGTAGGTTAGAGGACCTGTGACCCTAGAAATAGAAGCGGGGACCCATGTATGACCAGGCCCGTAATTGCGAGTCCAAACCGGGGCACCCACAAGTAGTTGTCTAGATACCCTAGGATGTGAGGTAGATGAAAGCAGTCTGTCCGGATGCAACCGGTCAAGCTTCGTAGTAAGTTTGCGCCCCCAGCGAAGTTCAGCTGGGCTTCTCCCTGTAGAAGTGGACGGTGTGGTGCGGTAAGAAAGGAGAAAGTCAGCCAACCTGTGATGCCAGTCCCCATAGGTGAGTCTTTTCAAGGCGTCCTTTGTGATGCGGACCATGCGTTCAGCCATACCGTTGGTGGACGGGTGGAAGGGTGCAGACGTGGCATGACGAATCATGTTAGCCTGTAAGAAAGCTTGGAATTCGGAGGAAGTAAATTGAGGGCCGTTGTCAGACACGATGACATCCGGGAGCCCGTGTGCAGCAAAAATCCCCCTCAGTACCTGGATAGTCTTTGCAGTGGTGGTGGATGAGACAGGTACAACCTCAGGCCATTTTGAATGACTGTCAATGAGGACCAAGAAGAACTGGCCCTAAAAGGGCCCAGCATAGTCAATGTGCACCCTAGACCATGGGGACTGGGTATCTTCCCATCTATGCACAGGAGCTTGGGGCATCTCTGGGCAAGAGTGCTGGCACAGGTGACATGCATGCACCTTAGCCTCAATGTCCTTATCTAAACCAGGCCACCACAAGTGGCTGCGCGCAAGGGCCTTCATGCGAACAATACCAGGATGACCCTCGTGGAGGGACTCTAAGATCCTAGTCCTCATTGAGGTGGGAATGACAACTCTGTTTCCCCAAAGCAGACAACCCTGAGAAGTGGACAACTCATTCCTTTTAGACCAGAAACTCTGAAACTCAGGACTAGGGCAGTGCTCAGGCCATCCAGACAAAACCCAAGAAAGGACACGTGAAAGTGTGTGATCTGTGCCTGTTTCAGCGGCAACATCCCTGGCATTCAGAGGGGACTCGGGCAAGGCTTGGATGGATAGAATGTTGACAGCTGGCGCAGGGTCAGCTTCTACTACTGGCAGGGGCAATCTACTGAGGCCATCAGCATGGCCCATTTCTTTCCCAGGCTTGTGGAGTAAGGAAAAATCATATGCAGACAGAAAAATAGACCACCTAAGCATTCTAGGGGAAATGATTTGGGGAGTTTGTTTACGTGTGGTAAACAGTCCCAGCAGAGGCTTATGGTCAGTGAAGACCGTGAAATGCCTGCCATACAAGAAATCATGGAATTTTTTAATTCCAGCAACAACAGCCAGAGCCTCCCTGTCTATCTGAGCGTAGTTGCGCTCAGCAGAAGACAGTGTTCTGGAGTAATATGCAACAGGAACCTGAGTTCCATCAGACCTGAGGTGGCTCAGGACGGCTCCTACCCCGTAAGGGGAAGCATCACAAGCGATGCACACAGGAAGGGACTCATTGAAGTGTGCAAGTACACTGTTAGAAGTGAGTAAGGCCTTGACCTCATTGAAACTAGCCTCATGTGTTTGTGACCACTGCCACACTGCTTGTTTGTCTAATAGCCTGTGAAGAGGCTCAGCTACACTAGCTTTATGTGGAAGAAAGGAATTGTAGAAATTCAGGAGGCCCAGAAAGGCCTGAAGTTCGGCCTTAGACTTTGGCCTAGGTGCTTCTAAAATGGCAGTTAGTTTGGATTCAGCAGGGTGAATCCCAGCAGCATCAATTTTGAATCCCAGAAATTCAGTAGAAGGCACCCCAATTTTGCATTTGTCTTTTTTGAGCTTGAGGCCTGTTTTCCTGAACCTTAACAGAACAGCCCTTAGCCTTTCAGCTAGAATGTGTGTGGAGTCTCCTGCAATTAAGACATCATCAAAGTAGGGGCAAACCCCCGGTATGCCCTGTAGTGTGTTTTCCATTACTCTTTGGAAAATCCCAGGAGCGACATTCACTCCAAACTGTAGCCTTTTACCTTAAAGGCTCCCCTGTGGGTCACAATAGTCTGAGCTATAGCAGCAGCATCAGCAACAGGCAGCTGTTGATATGCTTGAGCTAGGTCAAGCTTTGCAAAAACGCGCCCCCCCTTGAGGGAGGCCAGAATATGACTGACCACAGGAACAGGATAGGCATGTTGCTGCAATGCCTTATTAAGAGTGCATTTGTAGTCAGCACAAATGCGAATGTCCCCATTTGCCTTTAGAGGCGTGACAATGGGGGTCTCCCAAGGGCTGGAATCAACAGGTTCTAGAATTCCCTGTTGGATCAGGTTGTCTAACTCAGTGTCAATTTTACTCTTTAAAGCAAAAGGGACCCTTCTTGCTTTAATTCTAATGGGAGTGACAGTGGGGTCTAGTTTTAAGGACACAGGGGGTCCCTTGAATGCGCCCAGCTGGGGGCTGAAGACATCTGCAAATTCTTTGCAGACTTCCTGTAGGTCGAGTGTTTGTAAGCTGTTGAGCCCCGTGACGTGTATCCCCAAGGCTTCAAACCAATCGAGTCCTATGAGACTCGTTCGTTCACCCCCTACTACTAATAGGTCTAGTGGACCTTCAAAATTCTTATACTGTACGTTAAGGGTGGCCTCCCCCTTAACACACACTCTCGAATTTTGAAAGTCTGTTAACACAATGTCAGAAGGCCTTAATTTAGCCTGAGTTCCACTGCCGGAACAAATCTTCCTAAATGTATGTAAGGATATGATTGAAAGGGCAGACCCCGTGTCTAGTTCCATAGTTAATGGAACCCCTTGTAGCTTCACCTTGAGTGACAGCTTTTTCTTGATGGGCTTGTGTGTGCCTGTCCTGAAGATGCTCCTTCGCGAAGCGCAAAAACCTACCCTATTCTGGCTGGGGACCCTGGTACCTTTCAGGCGCAGTTCTTCCTGAGGTTGTACCTTTCGTCGGCCCAGACACACAGCTGCAATATGTCCTTGTTTTCCGCACGCCCGGCAGATAGCGGAGCGGAACTTGCAGTCGGTTCTCCTGTGGCAACCTCCACAGCCGATGCACTTGAGTGGAGCTGAAGAGCTTCCTTTCTGATTCCCTTCCTTCGCGGGGTGGAGGCGGTCGACTTCCTCGTCCGGATCCTCCTCGGAGTTCCCTTGGACGTCCTCTTGGTGCACGGATGCAACATCTGGACTGTTCCTGATCGGCCGCATGTTCTTGATGGTGCCGCCTGCTGCTTCTTCTGCGGTGACCTCTCTTAAGGCATCTTGGAAGGACAAGTCTTCTTTGGTGAAAAGCCTCTGTTGTAAATCTCGATGCCTTAAGCCGCACACGAATCGGTCCCTCAGTCGTTCTTCGAGGTCCTTGAACTCGCAGTGCTTGGCGGCCTTCCTCAATGCGGCGATGTACTCTTTGGCCGACTCTCCGGATCGTTGATCCCTCTGCTCGAAGATGTGGCACCATGCGATGACGGACATCTTGGGCTGGAAGTGCTCCTTCAATAGCTTCTTTAGATCTGCGTGCTGACAGACTCTAATGAAACAGGTGCTGCAAGGTTCTCTGTGATTTCGAAGGCGTCTTGGCCGCAGACACAAAGCAGGGTGGCAGCCTTCAAGCTATCTTCCCTCACTTGGTTCACCTTGAGGTAGTTTTCCACCCTGGCTACGTAGGAGTCCCACTGCTCTGGATGTGAGACGTCGAACTCCGAAAGCCTTCCAACCTTTGCCATCTTCTGGAGACGGGTCTATCAGCCAGCCTACCCCCGAATGCGCACTGGATTGGCGGGTAGCTGCTGAGTCAACTCCGTTCCGCCGCTCAGGACTCACTTGGGTAAGCTTACACCTCTTCCTTTCCAGACGATGTAAGGCATCCCATCCTCGTCGCCAGTGTTGAGTCCTTGGCGAAAAGCAGACACGAGAAGCAGTTGTAGTTCTCAGGTTTTCTTTTATTCTGTGTTCAGCTTACAGGTGAAGGCTTCAGCAACGCCCAAAAGCTCCCAGCCTCTTATATAGGCAATTCCCGGGTCAATGTGTTACTTTTCCCGCGCCAGCACCCGCGCATGCGCACAGGCGCTGGCGACAGCCTGTCTGGTCCCGGGCAGCTTGCACCTGCCTGGGACTGCCTGCAAACACCCCGAGCCCGTTTGCAAGGCTCGGGACATAACAGTTATGTACAAAAAAAAAACAGCAGATGAACAAAGACAAGACAAAGCTAGAATTGCAGAAGGGGATTTGGTGTGACTTTCTACAAAATTTCTGACTTTCACAAGACCTTCCAAGAAAGTAGATTTGAAATTTATTGGCTTTTTTTCAGTAACTAACCAAATACCCAGTAGCCTTTTATTTGTTTGCAAGTGTCAATGCGGGTTCACCCTATATTCCATTGGTCTTGTGAAAGAGGCACCCCACTGCACTTTGCATTCACACATGGCATCTCCCCCCATACAGTGAAAGTGGTGCTAGACTCTAGATGTAGAGGGAAGAGGGTTGAGTATTTGATATACTGCAAAGCTACCCAGAATAAGAGAGATCATGGGAGGCAGCAATGGATATGTATGCGCTACAATTGGTGCATGACTTTCATGACCAATAGCCTAAGAAACCCTATTCTTGGCAACCTTGCAAATGTTAGGCACTGATCAAGATGAGCAGGAGGAGTTCTTTCATGGGGTGGAGGGCACTTTGGCAATAACAAGAGACCAAATATGGGCCAGGGGAAATGATCCAGTTCCTTCCACAACAGGTATACAGATCATGGGGGATGGGAAACCAACAGATTTCCAATGGTGGCTACCACTGCTGGTGCAGATGATTTAGAGGGTGCATTTTGTGATCTTGGGAGTTACCATCAAAAGAGGAGAGTGACACTGCTACATTTTGTTCTCACAGCCCATGATCTGTTTCTCCTGGGAACTTGGGAAAGGAGGATCAGTTTGAAGGGGAGGGTATTGTAATGGCCTGTGGGAAAGAACATAGGAAATGGGGTAAAGAAATGCTGCCTAGGGAATGGTTAAGTAAGAGATAGTATAGCCCACAGCTGGGAAGAAGTTTAGAAGGGATTCTCCCTAGTTTCCAGGACTGTAAAGGAGATGGTGGGAAAATTATAATTTCAGACTTGCAAGATTATGTAACTGTAGCTTGAATAAAGTCAAATTTGTTTATCTGGTCTCATTCCCTATGTGATCTATCTGGTAAAGCTGACATAAACCAACATTTTATTAATATGCATCATGCATACAACACATATTAAAAAGGAGAGTGGCTTTAATTGTGAAATTGTAGCTGCCATCCTGATTTTACTGACCACCTGATATTAGGGCAGGCATTGTCTTTTTCTTTTTTTTTTTTTAATTGAAATTTTTTTTATAAGTTTTTACAAAAACACAGAAAAAAATAACAACACAAAAACGGAAAACAACATATACAAAAAACTAAACATAACATCCCCTTCCCCATCCCCCCCCAAAACACCCCCCCTTCCCCCCCTGAGCTTCCCAGAGCAGAATATAGGCTTAATTAAAAAAGAATTAAAAAAAATTTTATATAAAAAAGAAAAAAAATAAGACTAAAATATATATATATGTATATAAAAATAATTATGAAAAAGCAATATGATATTTTTATATCCAATTTAAATTGTATAAATTCTATCCATTTATCCCAAACAGCAAGAAATTTCTCTTGCGTTTGTTCCTTTAAGAAAGCCGAAATCTTTGCCATTTCCGCCAAATAGGACACTTTAAAAAACCATTCCTGCAATGTAGGCAAGGATTCCTTCTTCCAATATTGTCCTACTAACAGCCTTGCGGCTGTAATCAAATTTAACATCAATATAACCTCCTTTGTATCACAATCAGTAACTATACCCAACAAAAATAACTGCGGAGTAAATTTTACCCTCCTTCTAAAAATTCTCTGAATATTCCACCATATCTTAATCCAAAATGCTTTTATCTCTCTACACGACCACCAAATGTGATAATAGGTGGCATCCAAACAACCACATCTCCAACATTTAGGCTGTAAGTCCGGGTACATGAAAGACATTTTTTGTGGGTCAAGGTGCCATCTATAAAACATTTTATAAAAATTCTCCCTTAAATTCTGTGCCTGTGTAAATTTGACATTTCTTACCCAAATGGTTTCCCATGTATCCAATGGGACTGATTCACCAAAGTTTTGGGCCCATCTAATCATACAATCTTTAATTAATTCCGTTTCTGAGTCCAATTCAACTAGCACCCCATAAATTCTCTTAATATGGGCTTGTCTTTGATCCTTCACTTGCTTAATAAGATTTTCATCTTCTCTAAGAAAGCCCACCTTGCAATCCACCTTCCATCTATCTGCTAGTTGCCTATATTGAAACCAAGAATAAATAATATTTTCTTGTGCTAACTCCTCCCGTAATTTTAATTGCCAATTTTGTCCATCCCATCTGAGTAGCTGTCTATAAGACACCATGTCCATTTTAACACCTCTTTTTATTCCTTCTATCGCATGCCAGGGTATAGCCCATAATGGTACTTTAAAATCACTTTTATGATATTTTCTCCAAATCCTAAGTAAAGGAATTCTTATAATGTGATATTTAAAAGCCCAATCCACTTTTTTATTAAATATTAAATAGGCATGCCACCCATAAAGTAAGTCCCATCCCTCTAGATGGAGTATCTCAAGATTTGTCAAATTTATGCTATCGCAATTTCCTCTTTAGTAATTAAGCCATTAATTTCATGTTTCTGATCCTCTGTCAGTTTGGGAAGACTAGCCTCACTTAAATATTTATTTATATCCAGGATTTGCACATTAGTAGATTTATATAATTTTTGATAATAATCTAAAAAAGATTTCATAATCAATTCCTTCTGAAAGACTAATTTGCCCTTATAATTTATTTTATCTATTATCCTCTGTCTCTGCTTCTTTCTTAATTGATAGGCCAGCCATCTCCCTGGTTTATTGGCATTACAAAATGTATTTTGTTTCATAAACAATAAGTTAGTTGCAGCTTGATCCGCCAGCAACATATTAAATTGTGCTCTTAACAACTTTAAAGATTCTTTGATATTTTCATCTGAAGGATTTAAAATCAAAGACTTTTCTTTTAACTTAATTTCATCCTCCAATTCTTTACGTTTTTGAGTCTGCCTTCGCTTATGAGAATTATTCATTTTTATCAAGATCCCACGCATAAATGCTTTACCTGCATCCCATACCATTGACATTGAAGTCCCCTTGTGCATATTTAAAGCAAAATAATCCTTTAAAGACTCCTTTAGCTTTTGAATATTCTTTTCTTGTCTAAATAAGTTTTCATTCACCCTCCAGGATCTTCTCTCCTCTTTTTCTTGAGTCAGCTCCATCCAAACTGGACTATGATCCGTCAACGACCTAGGAAAAATCTTTACATTCTTTACTCTATTGTATAAGTCCGTTGTAATAAAAAAAAAGTCAATTCTTGAAAAGGATTGGTGTCTATCTGAAAAGAAAGTAAAGTCTCTCTCCTCTTGATTGCATTCCCGCCAATAGTCCCTTAATTCCCAATCCTCCTTCATATCAAAAGAAGCTTTGGGTAATTTTGCCTGTTTAAAAAGAGGAGAAGAACCTTTCTTATCCCTTTGTATATCTAAGACGCCATTCCAATCACCCATTAATACCACGGATCTATAGTCCAGCAAAGTTATTTTTTGATGTAGCAATCTGTAAAATTGTTCCTGTTGCTGATTTGGTGCATAAAGTCCCACTATGAGTATTTTCTTACCATACAGACCAAGTTCAATCATCACATATCTTCCTTGGGGATCTGATTCTACCAGACAAGCTGGTAAATTTTGCTTCACATAGATAACCACTCCCCCCTTTTTCCCAGGAGCAGAAGATACAAAATGAGATCCCAGACGGGCATTAACTAAGTATTTCTGATCTTTAAGTAAGATGTGAGTTTCCTGTAGACAAATAACATCATTGTTATGTTGCTTCAAATAGTAAATGATTTTTTTTCTTTTCTGTGGAGAATTCAACCCATTAACATTCCAGTTCAGGAACTTTGCCATCTCCCTTGGCCATGAGCCTGGAGAAGACAAAGGCATTGTCTTTTTCATGCAGGATGTCTTTTTCTTATCCAAGAATAACTGGAGATTCCCCCTCCCCCCCAAGTAAAGCCAACAGCTTCCTAAGCTTTTCCATTTATGAGAGTGGCTGATGTCCTTTAGGACCCAACCCCCGGTCCATGGACCAGCAGCAGGCCGTGGCATGCCAGCAACCAGTCCGCACAAACAAGCGAAGCCCCATTTACGGGATGCAGGCAGCACATGAAACCATGCCCCCTCCAGTCCATGGAAAAATTTTTCTCCATAGAACTGCTCCCTGGTGCCCTAAAGGTTGGGTGCCTCTGCTTTAGGAGTTTTTTGCATGTTAAATGAACAATTATATAGCCAGGTTGTACAAGATAATAAACTAGGCTAAATTGAAATAGTGTAGTTTGTCTCTAGTATGTAGTAGAAAATGCCACCATGTTGTGAAACAAACTCTTATGTTAAGACTCAGCACAGTCTATTTGAACAAACCATATTGCATGAAGATGACTGAATAAAGCATGTTACATGAACATGATCAGAGTTTATTAATTCTGATTTAAAGAATGTGCTATGCAAATTCAGTCTTCAACTAGAGCAATTTTCATGCTTCTGAATGAGCATAAGAAGGTTGTTGTATATTGTTTCAGAACTTACACCTCCTATTTAAAATTTATTTAAAAATGGGATATTAGTTTTCCAGAATGATAGCTAAAACAGCTAAATGAAAAGGCAGAATTGAGAGTTTAGTGGGACTACGTTGCTTAGAAGGTATCTAAGAGAACTGCATTTAATTAGATGGATAAGAAACTAGTCAAAAGGAAATACAAAATTTGTGCTATTGGCTCTAATGTTATCAATCAATACAAGCTCTAAATCTATCCTGCATATATTAGGATAAAATAA
Source organism: Crotalus tigris (assembly GCF_016545835.1). Lineage (NCBI taxonomy): Eukaryota > Metazoa > Chordata > Lepidosauria > Squamata > Viperidae > Crotalus > Crotalus tigris. Next base: position 391,637 of record NW_024096488.1, on the reverse strand, counting down.
TACCTACTGTATACTGGTCCAATAAAAGTATACATAATATTTTATATGTGCTAAGCTATCTGTGAGTTAGAAAACAATATGAGTCTTCTTGTGGCTATACTACAGAAGCTCCATATTAAAACTGACAATTATGGTTTGATTTGGAGTTCAGAATTATTTTTGAGCAGCACTTTAAACTTTATGCTGTATGAAAAAAGTAGATCAAATATAAAAGAGTATTTTTAGGATAACAGGTTATTATGAATATGACTGGATGCTGAACAAAACGGGGGATTATCTCAAATTCATTCTTTTCAATTGTGATGTCAGAGAAGATTCTTGAGAGTCCCTTGGACTGCAAAGAGACCTAATCAATCAATCCTAAAGGAAATCAACCCTGATTATTCCTTGGAAGGACAGATACTGAAGCTGAAGCTCAAATACTTTGGCCATGAAATGAGAAGGAGAAGGAGACGGCAGAAGATGTAATAGTTAGATAGTGTCATCAGCATAGTGGGCATGAGGTTGAGCAAACTCTGGGAGACAGTGGAGGATAGGGGGGTTTGGCAAGCTGTGGTCCATGGGGCCATGAAGAGTTGGGCATGACTTAACAACTGAACAACAAAATCTCGAATTCATGGCTTTGATGGTTATTGAGCTCCCAAACACTAAACAACAGATTTTCATATGAACATAGTTATGAGGATTACATTTATTTACTGTATATTAGAAAGAACGACTGAATTTTTCTTATTTTAGAAAATCCAAATATCACATTCTATGGCACGGTGCTGCTGCTGCTGATGATAGTGCCATACCTGGCTGTGCCACACCTGGCCAAAATTCATCAATTTCAGACCACTAAGTAAAATTTGACCTGGTAGTACTAGGTGATAAACCTTAACAAGATATGGGAGCTATAGAATAGACTGAGAACTAAGAGGTAACCCCCACAAAACAGCATTGGTGAACCACTTTCATATTGTTGCCCAGAAAATTGCAAAAAGTTAAGAAACATTCCCTTATTTATATTCTCATTTTAAACATTTCAGGCAATTTATAGTACATTTCACTCAGCCAATATAATCATGCAATACAGGAAACATAATTAAAGGATATAAATAGGAAAACATATTAACCACTTGTTGTTGTTAATTATGTTGTTACTGTAATTAACTGAAGAAAGAACTTGCATTGCTCTTTTTTAAACAAAATACAGGAGGTTGAGGATGTAGATATTTATTGTAAGGACCAATTTTGTGGGATGGGACAATCACTCCTAACGTGAAACAATCAAAATAGATTATAGATGGAATGAATTCTGTCTGGAATACATGATTGCTGCCCATAATTTAAATTAATGACAGAATTTGCAGGTGTGGTTTTCTTTGCTTATAGAAGGCAGACATAAATAGACTTTGAAAACTTTAGGAATGAGATTCATATTACTTGGGCTGAAAATGATGACAATGAAATTAGATGATATTATGTTAAAACATAGGAATATAACAACAGACAGTGGGAGAATAGATACTAACATATTTTTTCTGACTCTTTAATAGAAAAATATGGAAAGACACAATTGCTGGAAGAATATAGAAAATCTGTCTTTGCATTTAGTAGTCACAGTTATATGTTTTCCATGAAAGTGCTTCAAACAAGAAAGTAAAAGTTTTGGAATGCTAGAATCACTTTAAGTCTCCAACCCAAACACAATATTTGATAGTGACAGATTCAATGACATCGTAGACAAGTCATGGAGGAAGCTTGCAACAGTTACATAATTTTAAAAGTATTTATTTTTTCAAGTGAACTTTGATGGGAAGCAATGCAAGCAGAACAAGCCCAAGCATGAAATATTTATTTTTTATTTTTCTTCCCTACATGTAGGTAGTCCCCAACTTATGATAACAATTGGGAGCAGAATTTCCATTGCTAAGCAAGGCAGTTGTTAAATCATGACTAATTTTACAACCTTTTGGCCATGGTTGTTCGGGAATCATTGAAGTTGTTAAGTGAATCAGATGATCATTAAGCAAATCTGACTCCCCTCATTAACTTTACTCATTGGAAGTAAATTGGAAAGTCATGAATGGTGATCACATGCTCCAGGAAGCTGCAACTGTTGTAAATACATGCTGGTTGCCAAACACCCAATTTTTGATCACCTGACAGTGGGGATGCTGCAACAATTGTAAGAGTAAAGACCTGTTGTAAATCACTAGTTTCAGTGCTGTTGTAACTTTGAATGGTCCTTAAAGAAATGATTGTAAATGAGGGCTATCTGTATTGGTGAACATTACCAGTTTAACTATATAATGATTGCATGAGAAGGTCACTTGGATTAAAAAAAATACCTGGGGCTTCATTTGGAAGTTTCAGAGCTTCTTATGACTGATTCCTATGATGTAATCATTCTGCATATGAACAAAGAATGCAAGGAAATTCTGGGGACCCTTTTTTTTAGTGCTGGCTGTGGAATTTTTTTAAAGAAAGGTGAATCTTACAGTAATCCATAAAATAACTTGTATTGCCTTACATTGTATTTTCACAGTATTGTATTATGTTTCTTTTAAAAAAAATAGGGTTGGATTATATGAGTTTAATGTTGAATTTTAAAATTACATTATTAAATTTTAATCAAACTATTTGTAAGGCCTCTACAAAGCACACTGAATGAATAATTATGCAAGAAGCCATACTGTGGATTTCGTGTAACAACTGTTTAAAGATTCTTAATAGCCATTGTTGCTTGATAAATTAGAAAGAAAAAGTTGGAACATGGGTATTTCATAAAAAACTAAAATGAATGAAAACAGGAAAGACTGAAATTAGACGTCTCTTACTGTTCAGTATTGGATTTTCATACTATATCCTTGGAAATGGTATCATTGGATGTGTAAAATTCTGTACATCTTGTAACTATGTAGTATCAGTAATCTGTTTCCTTTAGAGAATTATATTAAATCAAAATTTAATATTATTCATTTGATTCAGTATGGTTGCCCAGTCCAGAAAACTCTGGGTAGTTTTGGTAAAGTTATTATATTAGAAGTGGTAATACTGTATATCTGTATAATGTTGTATATTTTATCAATATAAGTGCATTTGTATCGTATTATTTTGTCCAATGTAAATATTCTAATATCTGAATCTAATATTTTAAATATGTGGATCATTAGGGAATGATCTAGACTTTGGGTTCTATTATGTATCAAAAGAAGTTGCTTGTCTATCTATTCCAGTGCTGCCTTGGTTGATAAGATCCATTGTTTCTCCTATATCTATTTATCTAAAGATGTCCTGGACTGAACCTTAGATCTTCCACATGAGCTGAGGTTCCTTCTGTAGCTTATATTTCCCTTAAAATAAAAACACTACTTAAAATAAAAACACTACTGAGAGCAGAGAAGTCTACTGTTATTTTTTTTTATCAAATTTATTTGCTGTCTGTCTTGTGGTTCAGGCAACTCCGAGCAGCCTACATCAAGATGAAACAACATATAATAAGAGTTATAAATATAAAATGGTTTAATATTGCAAAAGTTAAAATAAGCTAGAAATAAAAGAGTTTGGAAGGGAGAGGTGAGGTACCTTGTCTGTTAGTAGTGACCAGCCATCAGCTTCTCCTTCAGGACCTCATGCCAGACAGCATAGTCAGGTTTTAAGGGTTTTCCTGAAAATTAAAAAAGAAGAGCTGGATCTCACCTTTGGTGACAAAATGTTCCAAAGGGCATGAACCACGTCAGAGAAGGCTCTTCTGGATCCCACCAGCTAAAATTCTGGGTTTTGGTATTGATTGTACAGATTGTATAGATTTGTGCAGTAAAACATGTTTATTGCAGATTGATTTGAAATAAGAACTATTCAATGATCATCAGAATTCTTTCAGCATATCCCTCCCATTCTGAACTATTTACTAATAAAAGGAGCAAAGGCCATCTGTATTGTCTTAAAGCAAAGCACGTTGATGCTTTGAAACAAGTCAGTTTTCTATCTGCAGTGTGTATGAACATCACTCAAATTACTGTGAACTGCAGCATCTGAACCAATCACAGCAATTTTTTTTTCTCACTTCATTTGCATGTTCAGATGCTGTTGGTTGGAAGAGTCTCCCAGAAGAAGAACATTTGGGGCAATGGCACAATATGGCATTGAGTGTGCTTCAGGATTGCTTCCAACCTTGCAGAATGTCAAATTGTATGCAAACCACGTTTGCAATTTATCTATATATAGGCTTGCAGTTTGCCCATGATTTCCTGCACAGGAGTACCTTCATGTTAAGATCATTTGTAAGATATGAACACAAATCTCATTGAAATAAATGGCAAAGTAGGCATTTTGGATCCAAACTTTTTGTTTTTATTATAGCCACAATGGCCAAAACAGCTGCTTTATAGGATGTTTTTCATCATACTGTGAAAATATATTAAATTCCTTGTTAAAAGTATACCTTAGTTTCAGACTCTTTGTGTAAGGAAGATAATACTGTACTGAATTATATATGCGCACAACAACAATTAGAACTTTGCTCTTCTCTTTTTTATTAAAAAAAAAAATAGATCTTGGTTGTGACTTGTCTATGATGGAGGTTTAAGAGAATAACTAAATAAAAACCAAAGCTCAAGAAAGCTGATTCATCCTCAACCAGGGCGAGTGACTGACTCCAAGCAGAACTATAAAATCAATCTGTCACTGCTCACCGCATTATAGATCAGCAGAGAGATTCCAGCTGCAGTGAAGGAGGCTGCAACTAGCTGCCATGTTAGTTCTGGCCTTTTGAGCCAGATTAGGAAATGGGAAGAAAGACTTGTGGGATCGTAGTGATCAGAATCAAGCAGTAAAAAACTAAGTAAAAGGAGATTTAATTAAGCTGCTGACTGTCTGATTTGTATATACAGTATATTTTTTATTATTATGCATTCAAATTGGTTGCTATGATAAATTAATTAAGCAGACAATTTGTGCTACCCAGGAATATAATTTAAAGCCTTGGGTCACATAACCCACATTACTTTTTCATTATATGTATGTAATTTCAATCTATTTAAGGGAATGATTATGGTGTTAAGAATTTTGTGTAGCTCTTTTTATACATATGAATATAAAACTTATAAAAGTAACAATTAAGTGCTCAACATTCTAAAAAGCAAGATCTAGTTTTTACTTGGTTGAATAGTATTTCTTATCGTATAGAAAGTAAATTCTCATATGGTTTGATTCCCAAAATCTAACAATTTAGCTATAATAATATAATGAATTACAAGCTAGCCTTGTTTTATATTCTATATAGAAAAACAAGTTATAATGTATTTAATAGAAGCTGGATTCAGTTTTAGGGAAGATTATGGGTATAAATATTCTTCTATTCAGATACTATTGTAGACCAAGTTTTCAAAAAAGAGTTGATGTATCTGAATATAAATATTTAAAAATTAAACTAAAAATTTTAAAAAACGATTTTAGAAATCTTCATGCTCTTTGCTGATTTTGCTGAGGGAAAGAAATGATCAGTTTTTAATTTTTATTATTTTCCTCACAGGAATATGCTTTTTTTCTAAAAATAAAAAAAAGGTGCCAGAACTCACACATGTCATACAACCTACCTTGCCTACCTTACAAGGTTCCATCCAAAAAAGGTGCCGGAACTCCGTTCTGGGCGTTCTATGAGAAAAAAAGCCCTGGGAATATCAGTCTAAATTACTCATCCAAATCCTAGCATATATAGTACACAGAAGCAAAAATGAAAATAGGAAAGTGACAGGAATTTGAATTCTACTTAACACAAAGGATCATCAACAATAGAAGATGTGAAGAATTTAAAAGTATTTCCTATCTTTCATCTTTGGGATCAAACTTGCCAAATGCAAACCAAGGCTGTGATGAAAAATTTGGATGAATGTTCATTGCTGTTCATATTTCTTTGTATTAGCATTAAAACACCTTTACTTTAAAATGTTTATTATGTTTAAAACTAATATTCCCACCTACACTTTATGACTACACTGCCAACTAACAAAACCATTTAGAACAGAGATCCCCAACCTTTTGGGCACCAGGGACCGATTCTATGGAGAGAGGTTTTTCTGCGGCCTGGAGGGTGTGTGGTTTTGTGTGCCGCCTGCATCTCACGAATGGGGCTTTGCTTGTTTGTGCGGCCTGGTTGCTGGCATGCCACAGCGTAGTAATGGTCCATGGACCGGGGGTTGGGGACCCCTGATTTAGAATATTGACTTAAACACATGTTAAACACATGTTTTCAAAGGAAGGAAGGAAATTAAAATCTTGAATGAAAAAACAATCCACCCATATATATGAAGAGAACTTTTAAGAACTGGCCAGATATGATTTGATCCAATGCCATTTTTGATGAAGGAATATAGCTAGCTTTTTTACTCATTGGTTTAGCCAGTGACAATAATGTGCCAGTTTATAGATCAAAAAGATGTGTCATATATTCATTAATCATTGGATATTACCATGGGAATTCTGGCCTTTGCTTGCTCTTGGCATAGTTGTAATTTAATGAAAGCAAGGATTCATGGGAGCTAGTGAGGCTGTGTGGTAAACCAGACATTTTCAAAGGACAGGGAAGGCATTGTAGTGAAGATGTCAGGCAGACAGTGAATTCTAACTGGCACAGTCTCTCTAAAGAAAGGAGAATGCATGAGATTACCCATGTGCACTCTGGACAGTTGCTCCTTGTGAATAGACAGCAGGAATTGAAATTTTTGCAGTTAGCTCGTAAATTGAGTGGCTGGGGCTGAGAGATTTCAACTAAGTTGAATGTAATGTTGCCCATATGGATGCTAGGTTTGCAAGAGTTTCATCTCTTAAACACTTTGGGGTATAATTAATTTACAGCTAAAGAGAGGGGTTTTTTTGAGTGGTAAGATAACAGAATTCCACTTGGTGAGTCAACATTCTCTCTGGATTAAAAGGAATAAATAAAGAAAAGGGTTTTGAAGACTTAATATCTTTTGTCAAAGAGCTTAATAAGAAATCAATATAAGAACAACTTCCAAAAATAGGAATTATATTAGATTTGCTTCAGAAATTATTTGACCAAAACGGACAACAACTGATACTGAATTGATAGCTTTTAATAAAAGAGTGGATGAAAGACAGATGAGATAAAAGAAGAAAGAAAGAAGAAGGAAAGCTCTTAAATTGACAGCTTTTGAAAAAAGAATCAATCAAAGACTTGTAAAGATGATAGAAGATATGAACTAAGAAGTTAAGAAGATGGAAAACTGTAAAACAAGAGTTTGGAGAGCTAAAAGAAAATAATGACAAAGTGGAAATTTTAGAGAATGAGACAGAAGTTAGAGACATAACTGGAAAGAGTATTAGATAATCTGGCTCTATTGAAATTAGAGAGAATCAATTTTGTTTGGAATTTTGCACTCTCAAAGAATTCTAATGAAGATATTAGAGAAAAGATTATTAAGGTCTTGGCAATTTGTTTGGACTGGGAAGAGGAGATGAATAAATTCATAGAATAAATTCAAGATTTGTGAGAACAAGAAATGTTCCAAAGGATGTTTTGGGACAGCAGCAATTTAATACAAGGCTTAAGATTGACAATACAGATATAATTGTCCTTAAAGAAATTCCTATTGGAATTTTAGGTGAGAAAAAGTTTTTTTTTTTTTTACTGAGAGATTAAAGTAGAAAAATGCCCATTTTGATGAAGTAAATTCCAAGGTATGGTTTTTACTTTTCATGTCCAGAATATGAGGTAAATTCTAGAAAAAAAAAATCAAAGAGGAATTGAAGAGATTCTGATACTGAATTAGGCACCCCAGATATTGAATTTTTTTTTTTACATTTTTGCCTTGATTATGCATTATGTTTAACATGGAATAAATGTAGCAAATCCTCCTCAAAAGACACAATTTTTCATTATTTGAAAAAAAATTAAAGCAAGTACAATTTATCAGCAAGAGACACATTTAGAATAAAGAATATAAAATATCTGATTTATAAAAATTTGGATGAAGAAAAGAAAGAAAGAAAGAAGGAAAGAAGGAAAGAAGGAAAGAAGGGAGGGAAGGGGGGATGAAAGCTTTGTATATAAGTCTCCACCTAAAACTAAAACTTAAATCAGTACTGACTTATTATTATAGTAGATTTGTTGGGATGGAGGTTAATTTGCACAAGACTAAGACTTTGATATTGGGGATTTTGTGCCATAAATGAAGCTAAATATTGTTTTATAAATGACTTGTAAAGAAGATGGATAGTTTTTCTTATGAAAATTGGTGTTTGATAGGGGATTGGAATGGAATGATCTCCCTACAACTTGACAGAACTTCTGAGAAAAAATGTTAAAGTCATTCAAAGCAAATTATGAAAAGTTTTTTTATTTCATGGACAAAATAGATAAATGGTTGATAAACGGAGACAGAAAAATGGTAAATTAAGAGCATATACCTAACTTTATAAAATACATTGATTCTTTACAAGAATAGACATGATCTGGATTTCAAAGAACTTGGCTACTAAGGTGTCTCAAGTAGATATATTGCTAAAGACTTTTTCAGATCATAATCCTATGAGTTGATTTATTAATGTAGTGTTGCCTCCTCAGAGGCCGCCAAAGCCCAGACCTTCCAGCCCCGCTCTCCTCCATTGCGCTCTGCAGCTACCCTCTCAAGGTGTTCATAAAGTGTCTTTTCCAGTGGGAGCTCACGCGAAGTGAGGAGGAGGTGGCAGATTCTCATCGTCAAGGGGGGGCTTTCAGGAACAAAGATGACCAGCTCCTAGCCCTGATAGTCAATGCATGGCGGTGTTTAACAGCCCCTGATAGTCAATGCATGGCGGTGTTTAACAGCCCCAGACAACCGTAGCAGCAATAGTCAATGATTTTACAGTGACCATTTGGAAACAAGGGGGTGGGAAAATCCCTGGCTCCAGGCAGCAATGGAAACACAAATGAAGGTAGTCAGCGCTCTGCAGTAACAGTTCATCTCACAAGGGCAACTCCCCACAATGTCTATAACTTGCACAAGTAACAGTAATCAAAGTTCGGACGGCTGCTGGTCTCCAAAGCAATAGCAACCAGGCTCTCCTTCTCTTCTGTCATTGCTTGCAGTCTCAGGTCTCATCGATATCAAAACCCCTCCCCCCTTTCCTTTATTGTTAAAATCTGAATTTAGCAACCCCAGCAACTTTCTCTCTCCTCACTCTCTCTCGCCTCCACTTAGAATATTCCCCCTGCAAAAGAAAGCAATAAAATTCTACCTTCTCACTCTCTCTCATGCTCTCCTCCCTCTTTTTCAAAGAAAGGGATCAGCTAAAACCTCAAATCCCTCTTTGGCTTCACCTGGTCTCTTCTCGACAACAGTAACAGCAACCACCCCCACCCCTTCTTTTCTCCTTTTTCTTTCCTTCTGCCTGATCCATGCCCACTGCACCCAAAACTGGCAGCAGCTATCCAAGCTTCCCTCTCCTTGGGCAGGCTCCCACAAAATCTTTCAGCCAGCCCCGCTACACACTCCCCCCACCTAAATTTCTTTGGTCCCCCAAAGGATAGCAAACTTTCTGCTAAGCATCTATATTATCCAGGAGCAAATCAATCTTCATTACACAATAAGCATCACTCTCTCTGTGTGCTATGACCCAGGGCATTGTATGTTAATCTCTTCACCCGCCTTGGCAATATCACAGGCACCATCCCCTCATAACTCCCCACCCTTGGAGGTACCCGGGACTGGCGACTCCTCCTCTAATGCTGGTGATCATGGGCCATGTGAAGTGACCCGATCCATTTCTAACAGCTCCCCTAACTCTGTGATCTCTGGGGTAAATGATCCCTCCTGTCCCAATAATCCCCCAGGCTGATCCCCTACCTCAAATCCTTGAGGAGTCCTCTCCCATTCGCAAGTTCTAGGCATGGATTCTGAAATGTCAGGCCCAGGCTGTTTTAATTCTGCCTCACTACCCACGGCGGGCTGTGTGATCTTAATATCCCCTGATGATCACAACCAACCTATACAACTCTCTTCTTCTTCAGAGTCTTCCGTTTCCCTCCCTAAAGACAGATCAGGTTTCACCCTAGTTCCTAACCTTCTTCCCACTATACGGGGCTCAATTGTGATGACTGGCTGGGTGACTTATACTGCCTCATTCAAGGGCAATAAATGGTTCCGATGCCACACTTTCAAAGGCCCTGAACTTCCCTCTGATCGTATCTGATACACTGGTAGTCCCGCAGCTTCTCATTAACAACATATAACTGGGGCCCCACCGATCTGCCAGTTTGTGCTTCCCAGAGGGACCCAAATTCCTTAATAGCACCTGATCACCAGGCTGCAAGTCCTGAACTCTTACTTTCAAGTCATAGTTCCTCTTATTCTGCCATTCCTCTTAGTCTCTTCCTCCTGCCCTCCCTCTCTCCCCTTGTCCCTCCCTCCCTCCCTCCCTCCCTTCCTTCCTTCCTTCCTTTCTTCCCTCTTTGTCCCTTCCTTCCCTTTGTCCCTTCCTTCCTTTCCTCCCTTCCATTGTTCCTTCCTTCCTTCCCTCTCTCATTGTCCCTTACTTCCCTCCCTCTTTGTCCCTTCCTTCCTCCCCCCCATGCCCAGGAAGGGACAAGGGGAGAGGGATAGGCTGCCAGCATGGCTGGGGGCTTTGCTGCCGGTGGCCATGGTGACATGCCAAACTTGCCTGTGCACAGGCAGAGGAGAGCTCTGCCCAACTCACTTGCTCAGCTTTGCCGGAAGACATGCCGCTTGCTAAGTTAGCAGAAGCTCCAGGATCAGCACCAGGCTACAGCTGATTCACGCTTTGCTAAATTAGCAAGCAGCATGTATTCTAGCAAAGCTCGAGCAAGTTTGCTGGGCAGGAGCCAAGGAGAGCAGCTACAGCTGATCTGCGCTTCTGGGCTGCTCTGCAGAAGCGCGGATCAGCTGTAGAAGCTCACTCCGATCCTGGACAAAAGGGAAGGAAGGAAGGACGGAAGGGACAAGGGGAAAGAGGGAGGGAAGGAGGGACAAAGAGGGGGGTGAAGGAAAGGAAGGAAGGAAGGAAGGACAAAGAGGGAGGCGAAGGGAGGAAAGAAGGAAGGGATAATGGGAGAGGGAGGGAAGGAGGAAGAGACCAAGAGGAAGGGAAGGAAAGGAAGTTCCAGCCAGCAGAGGCTTGGCAGCCCGGCTGCCGAGGAACAGAAGAGCGCAAAGCCAAGGAGAAGAAGGTGGTGGTTTCCTCCCAAAGGGGGTTACTTTTCTCCACCCCTTCCCTGGGTTTGTGAGGAATTTCTCATCACCAATGCTGACAGGTGCTCCTTTGAGCCCACCATGAGCTTTCTTTCCCCCTTTGCTTCCCCCCCCCCGCTTTCGTGAGGATTGTGGCGCCCTTGGGAAGCTGATCATGCTTTGAAGCTTAGGAGAGGAGGAGGAGTCCCTTCCTCCTTCCCTCCCTCTCTCCCTGTCAAGCCCCGGCAGGCTCGACATGAACAGGCGGAGGAGTCGAGGACGGGCGGGGTGGCAAAGGAGACCGGCAGCTGTTGCCAGACCTCCTGGCTGACAAGTGCAAATTTGGGGGTCGCCAGGTGACGGGCACAGGAGTTGGGTGCTGCGGCAGCCTCCCATTTGCTGACCTGTGTGCACAAGAAGAAGTCAATCCGGTTGCTGCCCAACAAATCTCTGTGCCTGCGCTCTTCATGCATCCCCTGCAGGGCACATTTGGTAGAGTTTGTGCAGACTGGCGCCAAGCAGCATATTTTCCACAAACAAGTGAGGTGGAGCAGAGGGGGGGAGGGAGAGAAGGCAGTTGACAAGCCCTGCCTAAGACCATCAGAAATATGTGAAAGGCTCGTGCGACCCCCAAAAGGGTCATGACCCACAGGTTGAGAACTGCTGATCTATATAGTTACGATGTGACCCAACTGAGGTCTCATCCATTGAGGTGCCAAAGACTATGTCTACCGGCAAGCGGGCTTCCCTACTAAACATCAACTGATATGGGGAATACCCGGTGGCATCATTCCTCATGCTATTATACGCGTGCACGCGTAAAATATGTTGCGTCCAATGTTGCTTCTGTTCTTCAATGAGTGTCCCCAACATATCCAAAAGACTACGATTAAACCTTTCAGGCTGCACATCTCCTTGTGGATGATACGGGCTGGTACAAGACTTCTGAATGTCCAGTAAGCCCAGTAGTTGCTTAACAAGCCTGCTTTCAAAGTCTCTCCTTTGGTCAGAATGTATGCGCTTAGGCAGCTCATAACATACAGAAAATTTCTCCACTAATACTTTGGCTACCGTAACAGCATGCTGATCTGTTGTCGGGAAGGCCTGAGCATAATGGGTAAAATGATCGGTCATAACCAATACGTTTCCTTGCCCACTTACATCTGGTTCCAGGCAAAGAAAATCAATGCAAACCAAATCCAAGGGCCCATAACTTTGCAAATGGCCCATTGGTGAAGTCCTTGAAGGTAGGGTTTTCCTCTGAACACAACACAGACAAGATCTACAATAGTCCCCGACTTCCATCTTCATACAGGGCCAGTAGAATCGATCCATTACTAACTTAAAAGTTTTTTCTGGTCCCAAATGCTTGTGCTCATCATGTAGCGCAATCAACACTGCTTCTCTGTGTTTCTCCAGAAACAAAAGTTGCTACCTTTCTTTAGGCCCATCCGAAGGGCCCCTCCGATAAAGCACTCCATTGCAAAGCTGTAAGCGATCCCACTCCTTATATAGCACTCGGGTTCCTCTCGGCAAATTGGCAAGTAAAACCTCCTGCTGACCACTTCTCAATGATCTTTTGACCAGGCCACAGAGGGGATCTTCCGCCTGGTCTCTCCTCAGATCTTTCTTAGTCAGGGCAACCCTCCCCTCTCCTCTGACCTGAATGGGATTACAGTATAATTTGGGGACAATAGACTGCAATAGTAACCCCCCCAATTCAGCCCCAATTTCTCCCTTAGCTCGATGCTCGACCCCTCGATACAGTGCTTGAATGCCATCAGGGGGGAATTGTATCCACTCTCTGACACCTGCCCCTGAATCCTGGGGCCTCCTTGACAAAGAATCTGCACCCGTGTTCCTCACACCCAGGCAATATCTCAGACTGAACCTAAATGCAGAAAGGGCAGCCCGTAGCATCAAGTTTAGTGGTTGTAAGCAAGTATTTGAGTGGATTATCTGTCTTAACCTCCAACTCTGCCACATATAAATAATATTTCAACTTATCCACAACCGCTCACTTGAGTGCCAAAATTCCAGCTTATGAGTAGGATAATTCTTTTCCCCAGGGGTTAAGCCCCTGCTGATATATGCAATGGACTTCAACTGTTGATCATGTTCCTGATATAACACCCCCCCCCCAAGGCCACCCTGACTAGCGTCCACATGTAACTCATATGGTCGATTAGGGTCAGCATAAGCCAGAACTGGGGTGTTCGTAAGCCTCCACTTCAATTGATCAAAAGCTTGCTCACACCGTTCAGTCCATTCTGCCTGAATAGGGTCCCTTGGTTTTATGGATTGGATTCAAACAACCCACCACTTCTTCTACTTCTTAATTCTTTAGCAACTCATTGAGTGGGCGAGCTATCTTCGCAAACCCTTCCACAAACCTCCGATAATATGAACAAAATCCCAAAAACGATCGTAATTCGGCTATGTTCTGGGGCCTGGGCCAAGAAACAACTGCCTCAAGCTTGGCAGGATCCATTGCCACCCCCTCGGCCGAGACCACATGACCTAAATAAGTAACAGATGGTTGGTAAAATTGACATTTCTATAATGACAAGTTCAGCCCTTCCTCATGGAGCCTTGTCAATACTTTCTCCAAACGCTCCTCATGCTGTTCAAGGGTCTCACCAAAGACAATAAAATCATCTAAGTAGACCAACACCTCTATCAGGTTCATATTCCCCACTGCCATTTCATGAGCTTTTGAAAAGTTGCCGGAGCCCCTGACAGCCCCTGGGGCATTCAATTAAATTCATAAAACTCCAGTGGGCAGATGAATGCAGTTTTCTCCCTATCCTCCAGATGCAGGGCATCCTCTATCCGAGGGGTTGTATATTGATCAGGGATAGTCCTCCCTGCAAAAGAAAGCAATAAAATTCCACCTTCTCACTCTCTCTCACTCTTTCCCTCCCTCTTCTTCAAAGAAAGGGATCAACTAAAACCTCAAATCTCTCTTCAGCTTCACCTGGTCTCTCCCCGACAACAGCAACAGCAACCAAACCCATCCCTTTCTTTCCTCCTTTTTCTTTCCTTCTGCCCGATCCATGTCTGCCATGCCCAAAACCGGCAGCAGCTGTACGAGCTTCCTTCTCCTTGGGCAGGCTCCCGTAAAGCCTTTCAGCCAGCCCCGCTGAAATTCTTTTATATGAAGACTGAACAAAATGTTGCTATAGAAAGAAGCAATAGTGTTAAAAGAAACTAAAGAATTTTTTTTTAAATAATGTAGGTAATGACACTGATTTAATAATAGTTTGGGATGCAAGTATAGCTCTTATTGGATATTATTTTATACAAAATAATAAACTTGAAAGAAGGGTCAATAGAAAGCAGAAGCTGTTTTCAATGAAATAAAGAGAAAAAAAGAAAATAATGTAGGTAATGACACTGATTTAATAATAGTTTGGGATGCAGGTATAGCTCTTGTTGGATATTATTTTATACAAAATAATAAATTTGAAAGAACGGTCAAGAGAAAGCAGAAGCTGTTTTCAATGAAATAAAGAGAAAAAAAGAAAGAAGAGAGAAGCATTTCTCAACAAATTAAGGTTTATTAATGACAATTATCGATGTTAACAGTAAGAGAAATGGAGATAAAAAATGAATTGAGTATAGCATTTTTTTTGCAATAAAGCTAGAGAAGTGTCTAGCATGCAACGTACCAAAAGAAATGAAAATGATATCAAAATTACAAGAGAGAGAGAGAGAGGATTCAGCCATATAAAAAGCATTCCATCAAAATTATTCCAATTTATATAAAGGAAGTGACATCCCACTAGAGAAAATAGATGACTATCTAAAGCAGCGGTTCTCAACCTATGGGTCGCGACCCCATTTGGGGTCGATCGACCATTTCTCGGGGGTCGCCAAACAAGGCGATCTGCCATTTTCCCCCCTTGGGGGGCGGTGCCGCGCATGTGTGCCGCGCATGGGGGTCGTGCCGCGCATGCGCATCGCGCATGGGGGTACCGCGCATGCGCACCGCGTGTGGGGGCGGCACCGCGCATGCGCGGTGCACATGGGGCAGCACCGCGCATGGGGCGGCACCGCGCATGGGGGTGCCGCCGCGCCACGCATGGGGGCGCGCATGCGTGCGGCATCGCGTAAGGGGGCGCCACCACGCATGGGGCGCCATCGCGCATGGGGGCGCCGCTGCACATAGGGGCACCGCCGCGCATGGGGCGCCGCCGCGCATGCACGCCACGTTTGTGTGGCAGGGGTCGCTGTCACACAAACGTTGAGAAGCACTGATCTAAAGAAAGCAAATTTATCCAGGATTACAGAGGGACAGAGACTGATTATGAATGGATCTAATACAATCAGGAAAGTTTTTGGAGTCATAAAAAAACCTCCATTAAACTAGTGAAAGTGCTTGGATCAGGTGGATCATTAGGTTCTTATTACAAATGTTTTGATGATGAACTTTTTTTTTCATTACAATTTTTATTGAAAATTTTTTAAATTTTACAAAACAATTCCCTTCCCCAAACCCCCCAACCCTCCCATACCCTCCCCCGGCTCCCCAAACCTCCCACACCCTCCCCCAGCCTTCCCAAAGCTGAGTACAGGCTTAATTAAAATTTTTCAAAAAAAAAAACTTAAAACACATATAAATCCTAAGCAAATCTAAATGCATTAAATTAAACAAGTTATCTTCTCTTTAAAATAATAATTACAATCATTAAACACGTTATAATATACTCTAAATATTTTCTAATATCATACTTATATTATTATCCATCATTTTTTATAAACTTCCTTCAGAACACAAATTTAAGCATTACTTAAAACATTAAAATTCCCTTATGCATAATTAAAGCAACATGTTCCTTTAAATACTCCTTAAATATCTATACATACAATATAAAATCTAATCTCTCCCTCTTTAAAACTAAATGCTCTTTTGAATAATCCTTAAATTGCTAAACTTGAACTTCTTATCTAAAATTTTCATTCAATCTCCGTAATCTTCTCTCCTATCAAAAAAAAAAAAAACTTAAGACACATATAAATCCTAAGGAAATCTAAATACATTAAATTAAACAAGTTGTCTTCTCTTAAAAATAATAATAATAATAAAAAAGAAAAAGAAAAAAACAAAGAATTTTTTTATAATTGCAATCATTAAACACATTATAATATACTCTAAACATTTTCTAATATCATACTTATATTATTATCCATAATTCTTTATAAACTCCCTCCAAAACACAAATTTAAACATTACTTAAAACATTAAAATTCCCTTATACATATTTAAATCTTTACCAGTAACCAAATCCATCCACAACAAACACATTCCTTATCAGTCTCTCTTATCCATAAATCTCGAAAGAAGTACTTTGAAATCTGCCATATTTAAATCTTTACCAATAACCAATTCCATCCACAATAAACACATTCCTTATCAGTCTCTCTTATCCATAAACCTCGAAAGAAGTGCTTTAAAATCTGCCCTTAAAGGTTGCTCCAAAAAGTTTATAAATCTTGCTTCTCCCACAGATTCAGAAACCAATACTTGTGAGGCTTCCTTAACCTCCTTCTTCTGTTGCTCCTTTTCTTTATGTTTATATGTTGCACGAGTTGACCTCTGCTCCTTCATCTCAACTTGTTGAGGCCCTTCTCCCACAGATTCAGAAACCAATACTTGTGAGGCTTCTTTAACCTCCTTCTTCTGTTGCTCCTTTTCTTTACAGTTATATGTTGCACAGGTTATCCTCTGCTCCTTCATTTCAACTTGTTGAGGCCCCTCGAACTGAGATTTCCCAATTTTCATTAAGTATAGGCTCTTCAGACTGCAATTCTACCTTCTTGTCTTCCAAAACTTTAAACATAATAGGTGGCGATGAACATACCCCCAAGACTGAAGTGTAGAAGTCTTTTGCTTTAAAAACAGTATTAAGTCTATAACGTATCCCCAGGTAACTCACCACTATTCCAGTCGGAGCAACCCATCTGAACAAGATTCATCTCTTTTTAAGTTCATCTGCTAAAAAAGCAAACTCCTTTCTTCTTCTTAAAATTTTAGATGGGATCTCCTTTAAAATTATAACATCTTGTGAAGCAATTTGAAACCTCTTCTTATAGAAAGCTTGTATAATTTCGTTGTGCAGGGATCTTTTCCCAAAGTAAATTACCACATCTCTTGGCAAATTCTTTTGCTCTGCCACCACAGAGTTAACTCTAAATGTTTTTTCAATTTCACTAAATATTTCCTCTTTTTTCCTATTCAAAATCACAGCAAAGTCATTTGCAACCATCTCTCTCAAATCTCCGTGCACCGACTCTCTCAAGCCTCTAATTCTTAAGGCATATTCCATTTGTCTATATTGAAGCATAAGAATCTCATCTTGAAAATTTTCCATCTCTTTTTCCATGCTTTCAAATTTTCCCTCCATCAATTCCACTTTTTCTGTTATCTCTTCTACGCGAGAGTTCAGCTTTTCAAGGACAGAGGCAACTCCTTTTAAAGCCAAAACTATCTCTTGCCTCAAAATCTTATTATTTTCCTCTAAAATCTCTTTCATTTCTCCCCTAATTTGAAATATAACATTTCCCATCATGTCTTGCAAATCCTTCACCATTATTGACTGTGCCAAAGAAGAGGGTAAAGCTATTGATTTAGGTTGTTGCGCTGATGATAACACCGAAGAAGAAACCACCTTAGAAGCTGTAGGAATTACTGGACGCTTTGGAGCCATCTTAAAAAAATCTTTACTCCTTCTTAAAAATTACAAAAATTAAACAGAAGAAAAAGAGAGATTAACTCCAAAAAATCAAAAAATCCTTCAAGAGAAGATCATTATAATAAAAAGAAAAAAGTTTAAAAAAAAGGAAAGGGGAAAGAGAAAAAAAAATAATTAAATAGAAAAAATCCATTCCAATTTTTTTAAAAGTACAAAAAACAAAACAAAAAAGTTAAGCAAAAATAATAATCCATCTAAAATCCGAACCCAACATCAAAAAATCATTATAAATAATCAAATCCACATTCCATTCCAGTCATTAAAAAGAAAAAAAAGAGGAGAAAGGGAAAAAAAACACCGAAAAGCCTGCTGATCACCATTTTACTTTCCCTTTCAACAAAGGAAAGAAAAAAGAAAGTAAAAAAGGGAATATAAAAATAAATCTTTAAACTTACAATCCAAATAAGATCAAAAAAAGCAAAAACAAAATCCTCTACTCAGCTCTGTCTGCTTCTAAGAAAAACTCACCAGGTCACTTTAATCGCGGAGGTGGTTGCAGCGGCTTGTTTTGTCCCTAGAGACAAAAGCAGCTGGGAAGCGGAGACAGTCTGAACTCCGTGGGAACACTCCTTTCACCCCCCCCAAAAAGCCTTGGGGGTGCATAGGAGGTTCTACCACTATTCAGACAATCCTCTTCCCCCTCCCTTTGCCCGGGAGGGGGATTTTGAACCACTGAACAGCTGATGTCCGCTGTTCATAGCGATTCAAACACTTACTCAGGAGGACGGCTACAATGTAGCCGCCATCGCGCGCGCAGATCCACCGGAAGTCGATGATGAACTTTTACAATCTGCACCGAATACAATGAATTCTTCTCCTACAGATAGGAAAAATACCAATATTGAAAAGAGACTAGTATAACATTAATGCCTAAAGAAAGTCAGGATTTGACTCGAACAAGAAATTATAGGCTGATATAATTATTGAATATAATGTATTTGTACAATATACAAATGGTTTATAATCATTTTAGCTGATAGATTGAAAATAATTTTGCAATAATTTTATTCATGAGGATCAATACTGGCTTTATCTAAAAGACAGTTCAAACAAAGCTAGAAATTTCTAAATTCAAATATATACATTGATTCAGAAGATTTTAAAGATTGACATACAATTGAAATCAGAGGTTTTTCTTTGGGGATTGATGGACAAACAGTTGGAAAACTTCATTTGTACAGATGACAACTGCAATGAAATTATTGTATGTACAAGATGGAGAAATTCAGCACTTACCACAATGGTTGGTGAAGATGATGGAACTTGCTAAGATCGCTAAATTGACTTCTCTGATTGAGAAAAAACAATATGTTAATTGTACCTTATGAACTTTTTGCAGAAAACAGAAAAAATGAATACATGATTTATAGTTTTGATGATTAGAAATAATATATTACAGGGTAGATGGTTAGCCTATAAATTGAAAAAAGAAAAGGAGAAGAAATTGGTAAATAAACTACAGGATGGGAAAGGATGTTTACAACTTTAAAAAGAAACAATAAAAATAGTTAAAGAATTTTATAAAAAACTATATGACATAGAAGAAATTGCTAAGGAAAAAATAATTCAATATATGGAAAAAGCTAAATTACCAAAAATACCTAAAAAATTTAAAAATATGTTAAATGAAAAAATAACAATGATGGAATTGATGGAGGCTATAAAAAGACAAAAATTGACAAGACTCAAGACCAGGTAGGTTACTGGCAGAGTTCTATAAATGTCTACAAGACACATTAAGCTTACCAATGAAAAAAGTCTGTAATGAGGTATTATCAGAGGCCAAATTATCAAATACCTGGACAGAAACTAATATTACTCTAATTCCAAAAGAAGACTCAGAGTTGACTCAGATAAAGAACTACAAACCAATATCACTATTAAACGTGGATTATATAATCTTTGCTTCAATAACAGCAAAGAGATTGAAAATATTTTTGATTGAATTTATTCATCCATATCAAATGGATTTTTAACAAAGAGACAAATAAAATATAATTTAAGAATTATTCTAGATTATGAAATCCATCCAGGGAAACAAATGGCACTAATTTTCCTAGAAGCAGAGAAAGTGTTTGATAATGTAAATTGGCAATTCATGATACAACAATTAAATTATATGGACTTTGGAGAAAAAATTATAAATATAATCAAAACAATATATTTTGGACAAATAGCTAAAGTAATTGTAAATGGAGATTTTACAGAGAATTTTAATATAAAAAAGTACAAGACAAGGGTGTCCACTGTCTCCACTGCTATTTATATTAACTTTGGAAGTGTTGAATAGAAATGTTAGACAAGACCCAGAAATTAAGGGAATGGAGATAAAAGTTGAAAAATACAAACTACAAACATACGCAGATGATTTGGTATTTATACTAGAACAGGGATGTCAAACTGCCGGCCCACGGGCCGGATGCATTATAGCGAAACCACACCCACCCCATTGCTGGCAATGGCAAAAAAGTCACGATATGTCGTGACACGTCACATCACGTGATGTTGCGAGTTTGACACCCCTGTATTAGAAGAATCCTTGGAGACAAGCTCTAAATTATTGAAAAAGATAGAAGAATTTGGAGAAGTAGCAGGATTGAAAATAAATAGAGAAAAGACTAAAGTTATAGTTAAGAATCTTACAGATAAACAAACAAACAAACAAACAAAAACAATTGTCAGGAAAAATAGATTTCCAGATAGTTAAGAAAGTTAAATACTTGGGAATATATCTAACAGCAAGATGCACAACAATAAAAGAAGACAATTATATAAAACTATTAAAACAAATAAAACTAGACTTGGAAAAATGGAAAAAATTACAACTATCAAAGTTAGGAAGAATAGCTACGGTAAAGATGAATGTTCTACCAAAATTACTGTTTCTATTCCAAAGAATACCTATAAAAATAGAGAATTTTTAAAATGAGTTTAATGTATCGATTTTGAAATTTATCTGGCAAGGGAAAAAAGCTAGAATTAGACTGAAATTGTTACAAGAATCTAAAGAAAATGGAGGCTTTGGACTGCTGAACTGGGTTTTATACTACCAAGCATGTGCATTAACATGGTTAAAGGAATGGATTACTCTTAGACATAAAAGATTACTATACTTAGAAGGACATGACCTACAACTGGGATGGCATGCTTTTCTATGGTATGGGAAGAACAAAATTCATAGATATTTCCAAAATCATTATGTAAGAAATGCTTTATTTTTAGTATGGGAAAAGATAAAAGTGAAAATCTATATGAAAATACCAGGGTGGCTTTCAACAATGGAAGTGTTCGCTCACTCAAATTTAATTAACCTTGAGAAAACTGTAACTTACAAAGACATATTGAATATTGAAGGGAATTTAAAAACTAAACAAGAGTTGAAAAAACAGGGCATTGATCTATCATGGTGGCCTCATTTGCAAATACAAAGGAGATATGAGAAAGATGTTAAAATATATGGTTTTTATAAAGATCAGACAATATTTGATCAAGTATTATTGACATCAGATAAAAAACTGATTAAGAAATTGTATAATTTTTTGTTAAGCTTAAAGATAGAAAAGAAACAAGTAAAAGAAACAATAATAAAATGGGCTAAAAATGTTGGGCATAATATAGTTAGAAAACTGGCAAAACCATTGGGAAAGAAACTATAAAATAACAATGGCAACTGCATATAAAGAAAAATTATACAAAACATTTTATAGATGGCACTTACCACTTGGCTAGCAAAAATGTTTAAAAATATGTCTAGCAATTGTTGGAAATGTAGGCAAAAACCAAGCATGTACTATCATCTTTGGTGGACATGTCCTAAAGCAAAAAATTTCTGGACAAAAATTCATACTTGGTTAGAAAAAATGTTAAGAAAACATGTAGATTTTAAGCTGGAACTATTTCTATTTGGTATAATTTCAGAAAAATGTGAGAAAGAAAATGTATACTTAATGGTATATATATTAACAGCAGCAAGAATTGTTTTTGCGCAGCACTGGAAAAATGAAGAAACACTATCTGAAGATGACATGATTAAGAAAACACTGGATTGTGCAGAAATGGATAGACTTACATTGAAAATTAAAGAAAAAGAAGATACAGAATATTTTCAAATATGGGCTGTATTTTACCAGTGGCTGGAAAAATGGGGTAGAGATTAGGATTTTAATATATATTACTAATCTAAGACCCAGACAACATGTTGTTTATTAAGCACTTATGAACTGTAAACATAAAAAACTAATAAAAAAGAAATAATATATTACAGAAAGGAAAGAGACATGTAACTTCATAAATTTATAACTACTTATAGCTGCTGTGAAGATTAAAAACTACTTCTTTATATTTTTTTCTTTTTTCTTTTTTTGCTTTCTTGTACTTTTAGCTTTCTCTTTGATTTCTTCTTCTACTTCTCCTTTTCTCATTTTATGTTAGTATTAGTTTTATCTTTTAAAAAATATATTTAAAAATATTTTAAAAAATTATAGAAACATAATCATTTGCATTAACCTGACCTTTACAGCTTTATGTCACGTTATATTTAAGAATATGATCAAACAGAGCTTATTCACACATTTAAACGAACAGCAGCATATCCACCTTGTTACAGTAGATGGCAGCAGGTGGCCAATTTTATCTGGGTTTGGAAGTTAAGCAGAGTCAGGCTCAGTTTTTGGATAGGAGACTACCAGGCAATTTCAGGTCTACAGAGGAGAGTCAGAAGATGAATAATACATGCCTAAAGATGTTAAGGACAATTTCTTTCTGTATGCTAGCTCTTAACAACCATTTGTTTACTGACTGTTCATAATTATAATGGCACTGAAAAATGTGATTTACAACTGGTCCTCTCACTTAGAACCATTGCAGCATCCCCATGGTCATGTGATTAAAATTAATGTCCTTGGCAACCAGCATATATTTACCATGATTGCAGGGTCCTAAGGTCATGTGATCACCTTCCCAGCTGGGATCTGACAAGAAAAGTCAATGAGGGAAAGCTGGATTTGCTTAAGAACTGCATGATTCACTTAACAACTATGGCAAAAAAGGTCATAAATCAGGCACAACTTGCTTAGCAACTGCCTTGCTTAGCAATGTAAATTTTGATCCCAATAGTGGTCATAAGTTGAGGACTACCTGTATAGTTTCTATGAATGAGATTTGATCTAAGTTAGTGGAAGGTTGGTGTCAATATACTAAAATAATTAAAAAAATACATTAACAATTAAAAAATTGGGATATTAATTAATAGAATAATAGAATTGCCTTCTTCATTTTGGCCATCAAAGAAAAAAGAGATAATTTGATTGTTTTTCAGAATTGGCACTTACAATTGCTCACATTCTGAGAGAAAAGAAAGGTTCATATGAAAACTACTTTTGTTTCTACTGTGCACTAAAGTCCACAAATGAAAAATCGGAGACTCAAAGACTTCTTTTTAACTCATAAAAATACCTCAATTTACCTTTGGAAAACATTAATCCAAATAGCATTCCTAGCATTTCACAATAGCAACCTTTGATCCAGTAGTGTTCTATCCATAAACAACTGCATGGACTAGAATTTTGAATGGATTAATTATACAATTGTGTATAAGTGAGTAGAAATTAAAGCAGCCCAGATCTAGATATATTTTCTCAAAAAAGCGTCTCATCAAAGACAAAGAAATTTGCTTCTTCGTAAGTATATTCGAGCATACAGCCATACAACCCAATATGATGAATGTTCACTCAGAAATAAAACCCAATGCTCTTCTAACAAATCTTTGGTTATGGCAGTTCCATTCTGCAGACCGAGTGTGTCTTTTAAGTATGGTAGAAATGTCTAGACAATAAATGTAGTTGGTACATGGAATTTATTAAGTCAGTGTAATCTCCTGAGTGGAATGAAACTTGCTAGCAATGTCTATCATAAAAAAAAAAACATCTTGGATGTGATTATTTGCTTGCCTGTGTAAAAGTTTACAGATATTATAGGGATCATAATGTAAGACTGTTGGGCTTTCTATTATATACAGAGATGATCTTGAATTAAAAACAGTGTCATGCTTCATTGGCTGAGAATACACATCAGAGTAAATAATAAACCATACTATAGACTTTTTGGTCTTGGTTTAGTATTTAGTGTGAATCATGCCTATTCAACAAAACAATAATTAAGGAATGCAATAATTAAGGAATATAACATATACTCACAACCAAAGACCAGCAATGTCATGATATTTTCATGAAATTGCTTATATGAGCCTGGAAAAAGAAATGGGAAACAGAAAAAAGTTACCACCATAGAAGTTACTGAATGTATCTCTCCAGTTGTTTGTATCTAGGGAAGGTGGCTTGATAAACTGAGGTAAAGTTGCTTTCTACAAGTAAGTTATATGAGTGTTTGCTGGAAAGGCTTGGCTAGATTTTACAGCTGAGTTTTTTTAAAACTTTACTTGCTTTTTCCAGCAATTGACTATGCATTGGACATTATATATACAAAAAAAAAAAAAAAAAGATTTCAGAGAAATGTCAGTTGAGATTCCAATTGATCCATAAAGCTCAATGGATAATTCTGAATCAGCTACCTTACTTCAGCCTAACCAATGCAGTTCAACATTAGGGCTCTTTGATGGATAAAACAGGAAAACCCATGGTTACCACATTTAGGTTCTTGGAGTAAAAAAATGTTAGGTCAGATGCAAGGATGGGTCTCATCAAGTCTTAGGTCAGAGCTACAAATTCTCCTAAAAAGCTCTTCCTCTCTTTATATGGAAATATATATTACCTGGGTATGAACGTGTTTTAGTTCCCCCCCACTAATTTATGGATTGATGCAACATAAAGATGTGAATTAAATTAAATCCTATTGATTTTTATCAGAAAAATGTTAATAAATTGTCATCTTCTTAGAGAACAGAAGATATATGTCCACAAAATCAACCATGTGGCCATATATTTTACAGGTTTATCTGGAGGTGTCTGTAGTGGAAAATAAAAAAGTCAAGATGGCATCTATGACTGAATGATTGGAACCCTATATGGTCCCAGCAGCCATCTTGATTATTTTGATCTTCCCTGTGAAACTGCTACATGCAAATTTACCCACCATGAGCAATCAATGATAAAGTGATAAATATCAAATTGCTCTGCCTGCCACAGCTCTGTGAAAGGCACAGTGTCCCCATTTGTTTCCTCAGAGAAAAAAAAAGTCACAATCTTGACTGTTGGGCCTATCCATTTTTTTTAAAATAATGGAAGTTTACTGTGAAAGTATTTCTGAAAAAACGTGTTTTGTTATAAGCCTTCCAAAAAATATAAATTTTATATTTGAATTAAAGTTATCCAGAATTGAGCTGGACTCCTTATGACTATATGCAAACAAGATTACAAATTTCTTGGAACAATATGTGAAATGGTTTGCCTTTGTGGGAGTTTTGGTATTTGCAGGCAAATTGGGGATAAGAGGGAATACAAAGTGTACAGTCAAATGCAGACATACATGACTTCATAGTCCTGTTCCAAGAAATGAGGTTTAAATAAAATAAGATAAAATAACCAGTGCCATAAAACTGTTCTGCTATTTCTTGATGACTGAGTGGCAGTCAGGAATCCTCCGTGTTATATTCAGCACCATCTGGAAGGCTATGGGTTCCACTACTCTTATACTAGGTTGCCTCTAAATATGCAGTTCTTTTGTGCATAAAAGAAAGAGACTAGTGTGCAAGAGAAGGCAGAAGCAACACATTTCTTGACTTGTATAATAGAGTTATGGATAGTTTTGCTGGTTTCTGTGTTTTTTTTAGTTGTTCAACATTCAGATTTATCAGAATTGATGTTTTATGGCATGTGATGTAATAGTCTTCCAGTGACTGTTTATATTTTTGATGGTGGTGGTACTGACACTGGAATTCCCTCCCCCAGTAAGTTTAGTTGACTTGTTTTTGTGTCCGTTAACAAATAATTTAAAGAACATTTTCAATTCTCCACCTTTCCCTCCACTGTAGCCATGCTTGATTTGCTCCTAGATTGATCATACCTTGTATTTTTTATGCATTTTTGGTTTTGGTTTATTATGTTGCATTGCTGGTTCATTATTTGAAATAGTCTTATGATGCTAGCATTTTATTTGTTTGTTTTTTTTAAAAAAAAATTCTGGCTGTGATAATTATTTACTGAATATACTGTTAACTGCTGGGGGCTGGCCTGTAGGTTGAGAGTATATAAAATGAACAGAAGAAAGCATATTTGAGAAGGCAATAGGCAGATTTCAGTGTTTTTGGTTGTACCATAATTTAGTTGTACCACATACTGAAATTATTTTAATAATCCCTTATTTCCACAGAATCCATGGAATAGTAGTTTTGAGATAGAGTTCCACCAGATAATTTTCTGCTCCCTCAAGATACATTTGCTGCATTGTTTCCCCATAACACCTTTGTAACACTTTGTAACACTTTGTAACAATCAAACCCATGTTTTGTAACATCACATTTTAAAAATGCAGCTTCCCAATGCCTACATTTCATGCCAGTGTTTTTAATGTATTTGTTGTATAACTATTGTGCCTTCTGTATAACTATTAATGATAGACATCTGCTGGGGAAATGTAAATGAAGTAACAAGTAAGTCGCTTTTCATAGCAGCTGGAATAGTTGAGCTTTGATGTACCTTCCCAATTGTTTTCGATTATGTGACGGATGTCTCTTAGCAGCTGTTTCACAATTAATATAGGCATGTGACTGGATTACATGTAGTTTCTGGTCTTTTGCTATACAGTTGTGTACCCTTTCATGCTATCTCTATGCTCATCTTTGGAAGATTCCTACTCACTGCTTATGGCTACAATCATTAAGGATGCTTCCTGCAGGCATGTGTATTCAGCTGGTGAGAGGAGTTGTAAGGAATGTTGTCACCTGGCAGTTGGAGAAGCCTAAATAAAAAAGATTTCTCATCACCTGTTGCTTATGTCTAAGATTATTTTCAGAGGATGTCAAAGCCTATCACCTTCACATCCCCACATTTACCTATTTTAAGATCAGAGGGAGTTAAACAGCTATTATATGTATCTGTAGGGCTTCAGGCAAGCTATTTCTTTGGCAGATCTTCTTTCTCTAATGGACGAAGGTTTCACAGCTGTGATAAAGGATGTCAGTATGGTAACTGTGGCTTGCACAGGCATGTGCTTTGGCTATACAGGAGGTAGCTGTTCAGCAGCTGTCCTGCAAACTGCTACTAAGTAACTGTGTGGGGCATCCAATGCACAAAGCCTTTGGGGTAACTGATCCTTGGACACTGTTGTGCATACAGAAAAGATGGTTTCCTGGCAGCTCCTGCTGCTGGACTGCGTAGGCATAAGGTTAAAGTCACGGGGTTAATTTTCCAATTGCTGCATTAAACATCTGGAAAATTGCTGTCTCTTCTCCCCGCACACCTTTCCATGCTTCTTCCCAGCTGTTGTCAGGGACGCGGGTCGGCGCCGGCAGCTGGTCTCGCCCGCGTGTACACCCACTGGGACTTTCCAGGCAGCTGCTACCTCTTCTTGCGTGCCTACGTTTTGGGTGGGCAAATGGAGAAAAGGAGAGCGGATCGGGGGCGGCGAAGAATACCTGCCCTGCAGTTGCGACTTCTGGCACGCCCTGTCCCCCCCCCTCTTCCTCCTCCCTTCCCATCCCACGCTGCTGATCTCGGAGCTTCGGCGTTGCCATTCCTTGCACCGTGCACATGGATAACATAACCAGCTGTTGCTTGTGCACGCAGGCGTGTGGCTGTCTCCCAGCCCGTTAAAGAGTGTGATTGTGTGTGTGTGTGTGTGTGTGTGTGTGTGTGTGTGTGTAGGCGTCAGTGGCATGAAGGGAGCGCGGACATCAACAACGGGAGCGCTGGAATAGGGCCCCACAACCCCACCTGGAGAGGCGGGGAGGCCACCGGTGTTGTCCCCTTGACCTGCCACTTCCTGGCCTCCGGCTCACTCTCCAGGCACGTCCGCCCGCCTGCTCTTTATCCGTTCTCAGTGACGCGGCTGCGGTAGCGGCGGCGGCAAAGCCGGTTTCTTCAGCAGCAGCCCGCAACCTCTGCTGGCTCCCCAACACCCGGGCGGGCTGACCCCGCGGTGGAATCTCCATTGCCCCGCGGTGGAACCGTAGTTTAAGGTGACGGACAGCTTTAACCCTCCCCGGGTGGGGGGCATAAATCGAAGGCGGGCACCATTTCAGAGAAGGGTGTACGCGCGCCTTACACACAGATATACACACACGCACGCACGCAGAGGTACGCAGGCGCGCGCACAGCGTGTTTCTCTCCCGTTTCAAGTCCTCCCCTCGGCGAACGCCAGGAATTTGAATGAAGAGTGATCCTCCTCCTCCTCCTCCTCGATCTCTCGTTGGGATGCCAAGCCTGAACTTGGGGGAAGCGTCGCTTGCGGAGAAGCAGGTAGGCGGCCGGGGTCCATCGAAGCGGGTCTCTGCGTGAGGCTGGAAATGCAGCCGTCCAACTCACATTGGCCGGCGTGTGTGTGTGTGTGTGTGTGTGTGTGTGTGCGCGCGCGTTGCCTTTTGTAAAGCTCGGGGAGTGGGCGGGGGGGGGGAAAGGGAGGGAGAAAAAATCGACGCTTCTCCCTCCTCCTGCCAGTCTCCTGCCCTAATCCCTGGCTGCCTAGAAATGCTGGGGAGGAACAAAATAGGGAATGTAGGTGGAAGGTCCGGGTGCGCGATCCAGACAAGAGAAGAGTCGGGCTTGCAGGAGAGAGGAGGAGGAAGAGGAGGAGGAGGACGAAGGCGAGATTTGCTGGGATGCGGGCAAGCTGAGCAATTTCCTTGCTTTCTCAGGCATGGAGTTCCGGATGGATCTTCAGCCTGCTGGGCGCAGCTCTCTTTGGCTCGGTTTCTTATCCCGGTCTCTGCAAGAGCATTAGCAGCAGGAGGGGAGGAGTAGCTTTTCATTATTATTATTTTTTTTAATTTGCAAGCACGGTTGTGGCGGCGGCGGCGGCGGCAACAGGAGGAGGAGGAGGAGGAGGAGGAGGAGGAAGCGAAGCCCATCCCCGCAGCCTCCTGCCTCCGCTTCTGTGTCATCCCAGGAAACTTTGGCAGGAGCGCTTTGCGGAGCCCGCGAAGGCTGATCTTGGGCTTTGGGCGGAGGGTCTATAGGTTTCCCGGTGCCCCGGGTGGGGAAATGCTGGGGAAACCTTGGGCGGCTTGGCTGCGTGCAGAAGAATGCCCTTCTTCCCTGACCGCTTCTATACCCAAATTACATGTAAATGAAATGCTGATGCCTCGTTTCCACACTGAACACAACCGGCCTTTTCTAGAGGAGCATCACACTGGAGTCCTGCACAAGAGCATGCAAGTTTCGAGGGAATTGACCCTGCATGATGTCTGGTTGTGCTGGTGTGTGTGAGAGAGAACAGGTGGATTTATCCATTTTTGTATTTAAGCAGCAGCTTAAAGCACAAAGCTTCTCAAGGAGAACCAAAAACTGCATGGAGGGAAGAAGCCACACAGGGCGGACATTAGCGGAAATAGTGTAGCAGTTCTGTTGAGTACGGTCGTGGTACACACCTCTCTAGGCTGCTGTGGATATGTGTGCACGCAGACACATATGTGCGTATATATAAATGTATATATATATAAAAGAGCAGCTGTGGGCATAGAAAATACATTGATTTTTATCATGGATGGCCAGGAGCAGAGCATGGAGGATTCAAGCCACTCGTCTCAGGAGCTATAATTGCTGTCTGTTGTATTTATGAGCCCAGGTGTATGGTCCAGGAAATCCTATAATCCTGTAATAAATCTATATTTAACCTTCTGCCCAATAGGTTTTGAGGATCTGTGGATTTGAGCAGAGAGAAGGGAGAAGCAGAGAAGTGTCAGTGTTGATTAAGAGGCACACATAAGTGTGTTTCATTTTATATATGGGCTTCAGATATATCTGCAATGGGTTACATTAGCCAAAACATTTGATCCACCCTAGAAGACAATAGCCATGGAGGAAAAATGCCCCATTTGCCCCAGATATCATGATATCATCTTTCAGCACTTGGACTAAATGTTTTTCCAAGGCACGGCCCCTCCTGGCAAGTCTGGGAAAAGGGCAGCTTGACAACAGTGCTAATATTTTTATGCCAGCCTTATTTGCATGCAGCATACATTTTTAAACAAGAGCTCTCCTGGTCTTTCCATGCCCCACTCAGGTCATCTAGCAGGAAAACCAAATGATGAAACCGAAGGAGACAGAGGTTGTGATGGAGGTGTGATAGTACCTGAGAAAAGGAAGGAACAAGACTGCAGAAATTCTTCTGCCCGGGTTTGCTTGAAGGGCAGCATTGACCGAAAAAGGGACCTTATACTAATGTTTTGTTGATTTTTAGGATTGTAGGAAGCACCTTTTTTCTTTTGGAATAATTGTTCTTCTGTAGGTCTCTCCTGGTGCCCCTTAAGCGATGCCCTCTATATTGCTGTACCATTTCTAGAATCCCCAAGTACTGCCCCTGCTATTTAGGAATTATGGAACTTGTAGTCCAGTATACCAGATGATACAAAATCAGTCAGTGGCTGTTGTCAATTTCCAGTCAATGGATTGTTTCATAATGTATAAAAATGATCATGTGGTTTATTTTCTTGAATGTTTGAAGTTTGGTCAACATTGTGATTTAAATGCTGATAATCCCAGAAAAAGTCCTCAAACTCAAGGATTTGATGATATAATGTGATGATCACCTAAGAATAAATGCAAGAATATTTTCATATGTTTGTAAAGAGAGGATTTATTTTTATTTATAGATTTATTTTTGGCCATTATACAACCTGTTTACCAGCATGAAGTAGAATATTGATGTTTATTAGCATTTTCTTCATTTATTCTGATATTAGCTGTGTGACATTCATCTCAGTTGTAACATTTTTAATTTCTCTCTTCTCTCAGAAATATTTGCTTTTAAATAAGTACGGCTTTTTCTAATAAAGTTGCAACTCTTGAATTGGATCAGCTTAGAGGCAAAGAGGGATTTATTTATTAATTAAATTTATATAGCTAACATGATACTGAGCAGCTTACAAAATTAAACATCCAGAAAATCAGCACCCCAATAACTGCAAAAAACATTAAAACAATATAACTATTAAATCCATAGTTAGCAGGAGAGAGCACCATTCATTTTCCTAAAAGTACTGTGACTTGTATTTGGTTCTCCACCAGGTTCATAGGATTCTCAAATGACAAAGCTACATCTTCAGGCTCTTCCAAAAAGCCAACAAGGAGATAATACAGCCTTCCTTTTGAAAACAGGTTGATTGTTACCACTACATGCAATCAACAGGGGCCAAATATATAGGGCAGCCTCTGTCTGCCTGACATCTTATATCTCCAGCAGGCTGGCTGGAGAATTGTGGGAAATACAGTCCACTCATCTTAAAAGTTGCCACGGGTGATTAAGGCATGGTTGGCCTTAAGTGGAAGGCCCAATTCCTTATTACAATATGATTTCCTTTTCAAAAGAGTCTGATTGGCTCCATCCATGTTTCCTTTCTCCCATCAGACACAGTTTTTATTCAGATAGGAATCTGGCTTTATGTTGATTTGCCCATTCAAGTAGGCTTAATTTAGAGCATGTTCCTTATTTCTTTCCTCTTCATATTTGTTTTACATTTCATAATTCTGTATTTTAGAGTTAATTGATTGGAACGATATTAGGAATGGAAGCGTAGGACCTACATAAAGTAATTTGGGATTTTAGCAGTATTTTGTTCTCATGATGTCTCCATGGTGTAAAACTTGGAAGGAAGGATGCATCCCAAACAATGACAAACTACATAACAGAGCAAGGATTTGATGTTTTCTCTTCTAAGCCCTATCCTTGGAAGCCCTGCAACATATTTACTACCAACTTTCAAACTTTCTTCTTCATGCAACTTTTTTTTCTGCATTAACTGGCTTGCTACAGAATGCAAGCATTTTGCAGAAGATTTTGGATATTTTCTAAACAATCCTCTACCACAGTGTTCCTCAGCCTTGGCAACTTTAAGATGTGTGGAGTTCAATTTCCATTCCATGGTGGCTGAGGAATTCTGGGAGTTGAAGTCCACACATCTTATAGTTGTCAAGATTGAGAATTCTAGCATCCTGGTAGGACTGTTGCTAAAATATCATATCCTTGCTAGCTGCTGGCCTTCTAGTACTCAGTAGGATACATGCTGCATCTGGCCTAGGCTCTTTGTAACTTGGCCCGAGGACTACCATGCAACTACAAGGCCACCCTTTTCTCTTTCTGGAGCCAGGAAATAATCATATTAGCATATGTTGTATTGTCACAATAGGATGTTCCTTTAACACACATCTGGAATGGGGTGCTGTTCTGCTGTCAGTACAGTTGTAACACTATTAGGACAGAGATTGGTGCCTGATAAGGAAACTCTTATTCTAGACAGTGTACACCAATAGGTAAACATTCTTTTGAAAATGAAACATATAAACCAGTTTGTTGAAAGTTCAACATATAAACCAACATATAATCCAACTTCAGTCCAAGGATCTAGATTCACTTGTAGTCAAATAACACTGAATAGCAGGCACAGAACCAAGAGACTGGATAGGAAGGGTTGATCCCTCAAAAGACTTGCTAGGCCAATAAGCTGTTTGCCAATCTATACTACACCACCCCAAGGCTCCTCCTACATGTGTCCTAGATTGTTTACATGGAAAATTTTGGGATAAGGAAAACATCACCAGAACAGATATAACTGAGGAACAGGCTTGTGATAAAATGGATATGACATTATGACATTTTTTTCTACAAAGATATGGTGGAGCATCTTCATTCTATGACAAGTGGAATATGTGGATGAACACTAGAACACTGTGGAAAAGTGTAAACATTCTGAAAACTCTCAAAACAATCTTAAGTCATTGTGGGATATTAAAATCAAGTGTCCCTGGAGCACTGCTGCTTCTTGCAGTTGTCATTATTGCCCTACTGAAGTCTTACCAGAAAGAATTTTGTTGAGACTTCTTTCAAACCAGGAGTTTGCTCTGATTTAACACTAGTTGAATCTCTTGGGTCAGCACATCTGGAGGGTGCCAGATTGGGAAGGTTAACCTGACACTCTCAGTCATCTAAATTAACACTAAGAATGTCTTTTAAAGAAATGTATCTCCCGCTTTCATGAAATACTTTCTAATTATTTTTTAGAGAGACAGGTTCATTGTCAAAATAATATTAATTTGATTCTCTATGTTCAATACAAAAACTATTGAGTCTTGTGATGTATGTGCATTGCCATAAAATAGCTAGATATCCCACATTTTATTATCTAGAAATGGTTTCTAAGCACTAAGCTATAGAGAAAAGGTTACCTTCATATTCCAAAGTACTGACTTGCTACTCAGATGGGAGGAGAACCAACCAAAAGGCTTGCAACAATTTAAAAACTATACATTTATTACGATATAAGTGTTGATGAATTACAGCCACATAGCCTGCCATAACAACTTGGTTTTATCAGTCCTGGCCTTTACCAATGAATACTAAATGGATTCTAGGGCAAAGTTGTAACTTAATAGAGCCGGGACATTTTCTGAGAAACATGGAATTATAGAGGAGTTTGTGAAGATTTTTGTTAGCATTCTTGGTATTATTTTTGCTTAATGCATATAAAGGATTTGAAAATTGTTAAATGCTAAATAGATGCTTGTTGCCTATCAAATACATATGATATCAAAAGGAGAAGAAGGAAGAAAGAGGGAAGAGATACAAGAAAAGGAGAGCGCAAAGATTGGGTCAACTGATGGATAAGAGCAAGTTGATTTAGCTGCCATACAGGTTTTTCTTGGAAATAAGGATCCTGACAGACTCTTGGATTTAATAGAAGAGAATATACAGTAGATAGTTCAGGGTTGAACTGTGAAGTCTTTGATGCTCTCTGAGCATGGTTGTTTGCTTGCAGACATTTACCTAGTCAGATAATGAAATGTCTGCAAGCAAACAACCAAGCTCAGAGAGCACTAAGGACACTATGACTCTTAGATTATTTACAGATAGAAGTTTCCTAGAAGCTACCATCAAAATGCACTGCACAGCTATTCGGTATTTCCTTAGATGTGTCCATGCATTTCTGTGTGAGAAGAAAAAATATAAAACCAATGATGGGAGAATAATTGAAGTAGTCATCCCTCCCCCCTCCTATGATCCCATTTAACATTCCATGTAGGACACAGGGCAGTTATGCAAAAAAAAAAAAAAAAAAAAAAAAAAAACATTCCTAGAAGCACCTGGGCATTCTGGCTGTCAGCAAAAACCAGGGCAGTGATAATGAAATGAATATTCTTTTATTGATGACTGAAATGGGGTTTTCTGTGATTTATTTTCAGTTTTTAAAATTAATTTCATTTGCAATGACCTTGAAGGATAAGTATTGCAATGGTTACATCTGTGGTGTCTTCCACTTCTTCTGAGACTTGTAATTACTGAACAGAGATAAATAAACATACCGAATATGAAGTGCTCCTATGGACAGAGTGATAAATTTATATTTGAGTTTCAGAAAGAATAGTTTGGTTCTTTCTTGTTTTTGGATTTTCAGTCCTGTAATTCTATGAATAAAATAAAATGCTGGAAACCTATTTTGCATGAATACTGTGATGAAGAACAAAATAAAAATATGAATTATTGTGCATATTAAAAAAATCCTTCATGAAGAAATGCCCTTCTCAATAGACAGTGAGTTAAGCTTCAGTGAATGGCTTTGCTCATTGGAGGATTTAAGCTGACAATTATTTTTCGGGAGGCATTTATTCTTGTTTCAAGGCTGGAAGTCAGCACTGAAGTCTATAGTTAACAATTATCTAAGGCTTATTCCCCTGGCTATCTTGTTCCATGGCAGTTTTAGGGAAAATCTGGACCAGCTTCCCACAGTGCTGTCTGACTTTGAGATCTCAGCTATGTTGCAGCATGGAGAATTAGGGCAATGCTATATAGTGGTGACAGCATTGGATTAGAATGAGAGAGAGGTCAAAATCTGCATTCAACCAGGAATATTACTGGGTGATTTAGGGCCAGTCAACCTAACTTTCCTCACAGTCTGTTTTGAGATTAAAAATGGGAGAGACAAGTAGTAAGGATGTTGCCTTTAGATCTTGGAGGACAGAAATATTATAAATGCCACAAACCAGTAAATGAACTTCAAAACTGATATTGCAGATTTTTATGACTGCCTCAGCCACAACTGACGTGATACCATAGTCCCCCTTCTCCGTTAGCTATTTGCATTCTGCCAGAGGCAGAGGCGGTTGTATGAACAGGCCGTGATTTGACTGTCAACATCAGGACATATGTAATGATTTGCCGATCTGAGATGAAGGACAATTTAATGGTTCATAGGAATTACCTCCCTTGATGCTATCTTCAGAATACTATGCAAAAAAGGAAAGCAGATTAGAGTAGATAACCTTTGGTTGTGGCTCTGAGACATAATGCAAAAGGCTCCTGCCTGGTCATTGATATACAAGGGAAATGTCAGGGTTTGGATGTGAGCAATGCTAAATGACATTTATTACCACCCCCAATTCCTACTGACTTTAGCCCAAATATTGTATATTGTACTTTTTTGCAGTGTGTGTGTGTATGCCTTTGGGACAGAATTTTAACTCCCAGTGACTGCCTGGACTAGCCTTCGGTGTTTCCTTGGCAAAGTTTTTCATAAATGGTTTGCCATTGTCTCCTTCCAAGGACTGAGAGAAAGTGACTAGCCCAAAGTCATCCAGTTGGCTTTGTGTCTAAAGTGGGACTAGAACTCCCAGTCTCCTCCAGGTTTCTGGCCTGATGCCTTAATTACTACAATATTGTAGAATCTTTGGGAAAAGAAAGGGGACAAACATTTTCCATAATTCAAGTATCAGAAGGACTGCATGTTCTGGGCACATACTGAGGAAATGGAGAGTCTTGTGGGGTTGTTTTTTTTTTTTTGCCAAATATATATTTTGTATTTGCTGTGAAGGAGGAAACATATAAGTTAAATCTTTGTAATGGCTCCAAATTGGCTACCAATTCTCAGCTAAAAGTTGGTGGATCCTTAGAAATGTACTCCAGGATGACATTTCAAACTGGATCTCTTTTTGAGCTAATTTGCTACAAAATATAATGGACTACAATGACATTAAGGGTTTATTTATATTACTGGTAGTATTTTATGTTTGCATAAAAACAATCTTTTTTTAAAAAAAATACATCATTGAAATAAAGAGGTTGGAAAAGAAGATTCAGGAGGTCAATGATGATTTTTTTGTTAGGACAGATGTATATAGTCTTTGAGCAAATGTGTTGGTTGCCTGCTACTTCTGTCTGTTGAATGGGAGAATGCTATTCTTCATCTTTACAGGTCCATCCAAATAGTACAGTCCTTAAAGTATGTATTTTGCTCAGATTATACCACCATTCCTTAGCCTTGTGCTCCTCAATCTGTTGGGCTTCCTGTTCCCAAATTTCCCGCCTTTTCATAAATCACAAACTATTATAAATACAATTCTCTTCCAATCTGATAAATACATGGCACAGATAATTGGCGCGAAATGTAGGTTTAAGTTTATATCCCAGTTTCTAATAGAATCTGTTGGATCAGGTCATGACTCTAATGGCTTGCAGCAATGCAAGATTGTCAAAAATTGAGAGATAATGCTTATTACATTTTTTTTTGCAATCTCATGACATATTTGCCATGTTTTGTGTTGGTTGACTCAATGAATTCACTAGAATTTATGGAGGCAGATAATCTATTACATATTTCTAGAATATCCTGTTTTTTGTTCAACCTGTATTGATGGTTTCTTATAAATATCATATGGAAGTATAAGATTAAATATTACCCAAACATAGATGACATCAAAATCTATTTCATTTTGTTTAAGTGCTTTGATTTTAGTCTTGAATATGACTAAAGTGAATATTATCAGCAGATCATATATCCTAGAAAACACTGAATTTTATACTATGGGATTGCATAGCTGCAACATAAGCTACAAACAACCTTCAGTTCTAGCAGACAAAGCTGTCAAGCAACTTGTCTATCTAAGATGGACTTGGGAAACTTCTGTATCTGTTCAAGACCACCATAACTCTGTGGAAGTTAGGATACCCTTGAAAGCTGTTCATTTTTCAATACTTTTGTGCTGAATAGTTGTTAGTATGCTATATTGTACATGGAAATGTTGTACATTTGTACAGTTGTACATGGAAGTGTACAGAACTAGATGAGCAAAACCCTTGCAACAAAAAATACATTGTTGAAAGCCTGTTGTAACAGTACTTTGAAGCCTCTATTGATTCCCTGTTCTCTACAATATATATTCCAAAGTGCTGTACTTAAACTTGGAACTTCCTAAACATCTTGTTAAGTAGATACCATGGCTGCTACCACCTCTGTTGCTTCTTCCATTAGGCTTTGACAACATTATATAGCCCACATTTTTTAACTTAAATACATAGGCAAATGATAAGTTGATTAGAATGAGACAAAAATGGTCATCCTGTTGCAGGTAATATAAATATAAATATAAATGTTGCAGGTAATATAAAACAGAAACTTAGACTAGCTGTTCTATTTCCAAAGAAGAGGCATGGAGACAAAGCGGAGTAACAAAAACAGTCTTCCTTTATTGCAATTCACCAATAGAACAACGAACAAAAATGGTGCAGGCCCTTTTATAGTCCCCTGGTAGGGACAGCGTCAGCCAATCATTCCATGGCATTCTTCCCCCTTCCGCATGCGCGCAAGGCTGGAGACAGCCTGTCTGGTCCTGGGCAACCACGTGGTCTGCCTGGGCCTCTTTGCAGCTTTCCTGAGCCTACTGAGCAATTCAACAGGTCCAGAACATAACACTAGCCATTCCCAATCTGTAATTCTCCAGATTTGTTAAATTGATAACATGCTGTGGTGGGTATAAGGTTTGGAAAACCTGCTTTGGATAAAACTTGTAGGGGACAGATTCTCTGTAAAATCTGTAAAATGCAGCATGGATATCCTATTAATACTTTCTGTATATTTAATTTAGACATGAAAATGGTGTGTTGTGGAAATGCCCTAAGCTCAGGATCACAGTTGAAATGATATCTATTGGGATTAATTTTCTTGCCTTTGATCAGCTGTACATGTGTACACAGGGGACACTGATACTTTAGCCCATCTCTTTCCATCCATCATTTGTACACATAGCTATAAGTGAGGCAAGATGCTTTTTATTTCATCTACAGATCTAGGGGTTAACGCATCTGATTTCTGTTTGGCTCTCCTTTGATAAATTACTTTCTTAACTCCTTCTACCAACCTCATTTATTAAAGCTACTATTAATAAAGCTATATCTCATTGTTATATAGTGTCATCATTGTAAACAGTGCTTTATAGAAGTGTTACAGACTATGTCCTGCTATCTGGACAAAATTGGTGCAATATGCAATAGATTTCATTCCAGTTTTAAGTAGTATAAATGGACTAAACTGCTTGCTAAGATGGCTGACAGGTGATATGTATCCTGCCATAATAGAGCATGAACTTTGACTTGTATCTAATGCCTGATGATCATTGCTATGCAACCTGCACTTTCACTTATAGGATATATAATTAGCTTTATTTTTCAAAGCCAATTTCACCTTTGGACAAAAGGGATATTTGCCCTAATGAAGTTTAAGTATATACCTTTTTACAGGATACCTCTATTCAATACAGTACTCAATAATATAAACTCACTTTTATTCAGTTATTCTTTATAAAGTAATGTCAGGTGGGAATGATAATTCAACATAGCTGAAGAGTGCCAAGTATAAACATTTATATACTTGTTCAAGGAAGTTGGTAAAAATACTGATTGGCAAGTCTTCGAAGCCTACAATAAGAGATGGCAAATGCATGTATAACAGACCAGATTGACACGGAGGGAAGCTTTTCCTCTTAGAAATGTGTTCATTCAGGTTTCAAGGGTGACATAGAGCAGGGGCAATGGAGTAGCTATGTTTATTCAGGAAACTCAAGTGGTAGTCAGGTGTGTTGCTTCACTGATAACTCTATGGGAGATCCTCTTTTTGAAATTGTGCTCTAGGAGTCAAATTACTGCTACTGTACCTTCTCTTTAGTAGCCTTCTTATTTATGATGATCATTGTGTAGCTGGGTTGGGAATGGAGTTACCGGGTTTATGGTTTAAGGGACTTCAACTAACTTTCTTTGAATATGAAGTTGGAGGAAACTATGGAGTTTATGGTTACCATCACAACCATGGACCTGTGAGGGCTAAGCTCATTGTGTTAGTTACATGCTAGAGTGGGTTTTCTTCTTAGGATAATAGCAGTGCAATCTGTGGTTGGGATGTTACCATCAGTCCTTTGTCACAGACTGATCATTCCCTGTTGTCCCTGGAGTTTTTAATAATTGTTCCCCACCAGAAGGAGGAAGAATCTATATGATTGGTCTGTCCCAGGTGCCTAATGAACCTGACTGAGTTTCAGAAAAAACTTGAGGTTTTTCCTGAGGCTTTGATACATAGTTTGAGACTTTAATCACTGGGGAATAAGAGTGTTATCTATGATAGTTTTGAACTGGATTGTACTTGTGCAGACTTTCTCTGCTTGTGGTTCCAGTGAGCCCCCCTGACTTTCAGCAGATCTCCAGCAGATAAAGCTACAGAATGAGCATTTAGTGTATTGCTGGAAGAAGACAAAGGAGGACTATGATAGGTAAGACCCTTTTTTAAAGAACCACATTATGGCAAAAGTAGCAAAATATAGTTATTTCTCCACCTCATTGCATCTGCCAAGTGGAAGCTGACAGCCATGTTTAAGATGATATTCTCTCTCCCTGGTAAGGATAATAGGAAGGATATCTTTTAAGGCCACTTTAAGGGCTACTCTTGGCACCTGGCAGATAAAATTATTCCGATCTACTCTAAGTTGGACTTTGGCTACAATGACAGGTCTTATGAATTGTTTGAGACACAGTCTTCCTTGGTTACCTGGCATGAGTTTAAACCTGTTCTGAGGAAGTAGACAGCACTATCGATCCAACCACTTGCAATCTATATTCATGATCCTCTTAGTAGTTTAAGGCTATGATGAAGAGGTTAGGGTAGTTGCAGAAAGAGCCTTTCATCCATAGCAAAACAGAGTAGCTGTGACTTTGGGGGCTTTCTCATCTCTGAACTAGAAATTTTTCATTTTGGATTCTAGAGGATGTTGCAGAAATAGTGCACAATTTGGGTGTTTCAAATTTGAATTGGAAGGCCCTCCTTATAGTTACTTATATTTTAGTCATCTGTTACATCAATTCTGTTAGTCTTTGGGAAGGGTTAAAACTTAGTTTTTCCTCCATGAATTGCTACAGTTTGACAGAAGAAGTAGTCTTTGGGAGGTAGATTGTGTATCTTGATACACCCTGATTATATGCTATAGACATGACAACTTTTGTTTGATTTTGTTGATATTTTTGGTTTTAATTTTAAGTTGGGGTTGCCTTTGGCTTTATTCATGTACATGTGGAGTTAGTGTCATATGAATTAGTTGGCCATATATATCTTCTATACAAATAAACAAGAGATTGTACATTTGTTTTTATGTATTTCCTCTGTTCAGGTTAAACAGGGTGGGCTTGTGTTTCCAGTTCCCACATCTGCCTTACCAACTTGGGCACCCTCTAAAGACAAGGATTTCAACTCCAAATTTTCCAACTCTCACAGTTATTGCTGAGAATTTTGGAAATTGAAATCTCTACATCCGGAGGGCATTAGAACTAGGGAAGGCTGTCTTAAGGAGATCTGTTACTCCATCAGAGTTTTTTTCTGTAAATATTGTTCTTCCTACTCTGTTCATTCTTAGATTCAGAGCTATATTTGCTGTGTGGAAACAATACATTTTTGATTGCAAACGTCAAAGAGATATGGCAGGAAGGAAAACCTTGAAGTTGGAGCCAGATAATAGCTTTTCAGAGAATTGGGGGCATTATGCGATGCATTGGCCTAAATTTTCCATGGTCTATATACAAACACACACAAACTTTTTTCACTCCTTTATTGTCTTGACCAAACAGAATTTGCAAGAGTTAGGAAGTATAGCAAGTTCAGAGGTGTGCATCCTCACTGACCTACTAGCTAAATGGCCCTTGTCCTGCGCAGAATGAGACAATTTGCCACAGCCAACTCGCCGTGGCCAATTCACCACAACCAACTTGCTGCAGGACAACTTGCCATGGCCAACTCACCGTGGAAAAACTCGCTGCCGGACAATTTAGCAATTCTATTTAATTATTTAAAATAAATTTTAAAAAATTAATTTTTGCCATTCACATTTCATTCTGTTCCTCCTTTTGCACTCTTTCTTTAATTATTCTATTTCAATATTTCTTTAATATTAGTGGAACTCTTCTCCTGTGGCGAGTTGATCATGGCAAGTTGGCCATGGCGATTTGATTGTGGTGAATTGTCATATACCCTTCCTGGGATTCAGCAGTATTTCTAGTGAGAGAGGGAAAAAAATCCCTGCATTGAAATATTTAAATCACTATTCATCTTGGTTTCCCAGATCAGTTCTTCTTTCTTTTCTGTGTGTCATGTCTCTACCTTGAGTTTGTAACCTGGAGGGCAGAATCTGTGTTCATAATTTTTATACAGTACTCACAATTTAGACGTGACTAATTATTTTTGCACAGCACAGCTATTGCTGCCACTACAGCACCTTTCTATTTTTAGGAAAAAGAAAAGTCGGTGTCTGTCCAATCAGTGATTGCTCTTGATTTTATTGTAGAAATTATGCATTTCTTCA
The DNA here is from genome assembly GCF_016545835.1 of Crotalus tigris. Taxonomy (NCBI): domain Eukaryota; kingdom Metazoa; phylum Chordata; class Lepidosauria; order Squamata; family Viperidae; genus Crotalus; species Crotalus tigris. The sequence continues at coordinate 349,937 of NW_024096488.1, read as the reverse complement.
AGATTGGTCATGAATCCTGATCTATATAAAGGTCAGCCTTCTTTTTGACCAGCCCATGTCCAGTTTAAAGATAAGAAATCCTAAAAGAATGTGAGAATAACAGATATCCTGAAATGATCTACAGTTCAATAGCATCTGGACAAAAAATGTCACCTGATCAAAACTCCTGCTGCTATACTAAGCTATATTTTAATACTAATTGAATTCCAGTAATTCTTTTAAAATTTGCAGTTATACATAAATCAGCATGTGGAATTTGGCAACCAGTCTCCTCTTCAGTGATTATGTACATGCTATCCTAATATAAACATATGCTGTTAGTATAATCCAGAGATGTTAAACACAAGGCCCGGAGGCTGGATGCGGCCCACAAAGTGGTTTCATGTGGCCCACAAAGCTATCCTGGAAACAGTGAAGGAACGGCCCCCACTGCCTTGGCCCTAGCCCAGGCTGGCCGGGAACCAATGTACAATTTTGTGGTGACCATATATACTGATGGTCTTAGTTCCACAAGACCATCTGGAAACAGCAAGGAACCAGCCCCTGCCGCATCGGCCCTGGCCCCTGGGTGCATGCTGGGGAGGTGTCACCCTTTGTGAGGAATGAAGAAATGCACCATCACCTGGAAGTGGCCAGCAAATGGCCCTCATCTACTTCACATATCCCGCTTGATGGGCTCCAGGGGAGAGCCTTCATCAGGCAGCAGGGTGCTCTCCTCACAGCACCAAGAGGCTGAGATGGGCGGCGCAAATCCAAAAACAAGCACAATGATGCCCAGCCCCCAGCCTGTCCGGTTTCAGCAGGCAGAGGGATGCTCTCCTCACAGCGCCAAGAGTGGAGCCGGGTGGTGCAAAACTGATGAGAAGTGCAATGCTGCCTAGCCCCCAGCCTGCCCAGTTTCAGCAGGCAGCAAGGTGCAAAGCTGAAGAGCTTCGCACCACCCGGCTCAACCTCTCGGCGCTGTGAGGAGAACGCCCCACTGCCTGCCGAGACCAGGCAGGATGGGGGCTGGGCGGCATCACGCTTTTCGGATTTGCACCGCCTGGCTCAGCCTCTCGGCACTGTGAGGAGAGTGCCTTGCTGCCTGCCGAAACTGGGCAGGCTAGGGGCTGAGTGGCATTGTGCAGGTAACGTTGATTCTCACGCTGTTCATGGCATCCCCTCCCCCAGAGCTCACCAAGCCAGATATGTGAAGTAGTGAGGACCATGTGCTGGCCATTTCCAGGCGATGGTGCATTTCTTCATTCCTCACGAAGGGTGACACCTCCCCAGCTGCGTTTCTTGCCTGTTTTTCTCCCTCCCTCATCCCACCATTCTGTACTTAGGAAGGAAGAAAGGAAAGAAGGAAAGAAGGAGAGGGAGAGGGAAGTCCTGCCTTGGTCCTGCCCTGTTGCCCTTTTACCATCCTCTTGCCCCCTCCTCCTGGCCTATCCTGGGGGTCTCCCATCCTATTGCTAAGGAAGCTTTGGATACAAAGCCGGGTCTTCTCCCATGTAGAGGGAATGGGCCTCCCTCTAACTTTGCCCTCGTATCCATCATGAGCAACCTGGGTAAGGAGAGCAAGCACAGCAGCAGCAGCCTTGAGGAGGAGGTAAGTGCAGCTGGGCACCCCCTTGGGGAAGTGGGATTGGGCTTGGTGCCGCAGGTGCTCAAGGGCCAGGCTGGGCATTTGACCTCTGCTGCCCAGGGCTTTCGGCAGCCCACACCACCATGCAGCTCCCCTGCATGGCCTGAGAGGAATGGTCAGGCTCTTCCAGCGGATCATGCCTTGGCACTTGCCCTGGTCCCACCCCCTTCTGCCAGAGACCCTCAGATCTGTCCCACTCCTGTCCAGGCCCCCACAAGCACCTTTGACGCGAATGATGTAGAGCTGGCTACGCCCACCCAATAGGCCACACTCACTCCGTCCATGCCCACCCAGTAGGCTGCACCCACCTTGGCCACACCCACCTGGCCCCCCAAGGGCAACCGCAATGCTGATGCGGCCTTCAGTGAAATTGAGTTTGACACCCTGGGTATAATCCCATGGATATGATATATACATGCATACAGAGAAAGAGACATAGATGGACGCGTACACATACATACATAAACTTTATTTTGCTCTTTATTGAACTAGGTTAGTTCTGGCTCAGTGTCTATCAACTGACATTCTTGTCACAGAAGAAGAGTCTTGAATATTTTAAAAAAGAAGCCCTTGCCAGTTCTATTCCCCAGTGTCAAATATATGTAATGAGGTGTCTTTGTATGACAATATCCAGAGCCGTTCTGTCTCTGTGCCTGGAGGTAATAGTTCTCTATGCTGCTCTGTGAAGATGGGCTTAGAAATTACATTCCACTCTGGGCGCTCCTCTAGCACAGAGAAGTTGACAAATTAGAAGGAATTCAGGGAAGAGGACAGAAATGACAGGCATGTCAAACTGCCGGCCCATGGGCTGGATGTGTCACACTGAAACTGTGCCCACCCCATTGCAGGCAATGGGGGAAAAGTCTTGATACGTCACGTGACATCACATGACGGCGTGAGTTTGACATGCCTGGATTAAAAGGTTGGAGAGATTGATTGATGAGGAGAGATTACAAGAGCTAAATATGTATAACTTGGCTAAATGATGACATGATAACAGCCTTACAAGTATTTGAATAGTGTAAACACCAAGAAGGAAGGTGAAAGAAGAGTTATTTCTTATGGTACTCAATAGGATAACTCAAAAGATAAAATAATAGCAAAATTTTAGCTGGTGTAAGTGAATGGGAATAAAGATATAACTGCCCCCCTCCAGTTGCATAGATTGTTGCAGTTGTAGAACTGGCTCCCCTGGATGTATGTCTGAAACGACATATGGAATGGTGAAATCAGTGCTAGTCTGGTATGGAAAATGAAACTGATGGGGTTTTCTTGGCCAAGACTGAATATGTGATCTAAGGCCTTATCTCTATCAGCACAAAATGTTTTCCCATAGGTTTTTTTCTTTCAATTTCTAGAGTTTTTGTAGGAAATTAAGTCCAGAGGCACTGATGTAGGAAGGATGTAGGAAGGATTGAGAAGTCTGTAGTATTTCCATATTGTTAGCTATGCAAGGATTGTCTTGCATCTGTATATAAATAAATGTTCCTGAAAAGTCAAGCATGCATGAAACAGATGTACTTCAGTTACTATTTGAAAGTGGATATTGCACAATGATTTCCCTTTCTCCTTCTGGTAAAAGCTGTCTTTTTCTCAGTTGATGGTTAAAAGCTAGTCACATGGATAGCACTGCCTCGTTTAATTTAAGGATAATCTACCTTTACCTTATATCAATCTCATAGGTCCAATTGAGCAAGGTCAGCTATTCATTTGTAGGTCCCTTCTTAGTTACTATATATCATAAGTCATATCTTTTATTTGGCAAAAATAGGTAATGAATAGGGGTGAGTAGAACATGGGATATAAATACATTAGCACTTAAATTATGTTTATATTGTGCATTCTTCATAAAACCCACAGCACTTGCCTTCTCTGTTTAGCTTAATAATGTTCCCAACAGATATGCGGCCATCACAAAAGACAGGATGCTTGGTCTTCCTTTACATCTGTTCCCTATTATCAGAATAATAATCTGTACTACATATTTAAATTAGTTTAAAATATGTACTACTTTCTGTGCTATTTCTGTCCAACCCTGGCAACAAAATAATATTCCCACTTATCACTTAGCATGTTCAGGAATTTATAGTTTTTGGTAATAAAATTGAACATTAAAATGATCCACACTGTCATTATACAAAAACATAGAAAGCAGACAAATATTGGAAGTATTGCTATTACTTTAAAATTCTCTTGTATGATAAAAAAATTTCCAACTTACAGTCTATTTACTGTAGTAGTTTCAAAGGAAAAATTGAACTTTTGAGCAATTCTGAAAATCCCATGTGAGTGAGATGGGCTTAATACTGAGAACTATCTGGCAACTGAAGAATGTAAGTTTCTCCTTCATTATCATAAAAAAGTGACATTACAGTGCTCAAAATAGCACATAAAATGGTGATATGACAGTTGTAGAAAGCTGACTGAATTGTGCCTTGGAACAGTGGGTAAGAGTCAAGTATTACTGAATTACATCTCCCATTATTTTTATCTATAGGCCATGCTAGTTAGCTGTTGGGAATTATAGTTAAGAAGCATCTGGACTGTCAGATTACCTATTGGACTTGGAATTAAAAGCCTAAAAGGATGATCCCCTTTGATACTGCTGTCTCATTCGTGAGACTTGAATACTCACCCATTCATTCAGAAAATCAACTCTTTTGGCAATTCAACTCAGGTCTGGATTAACCATTAAGCAAGATAAGCTTAGGATACCAAGGGAAGGATGGCACCACAATGTGTGTCCCCCCCCCCCCGTTGACTCTTAACTCTTTCACTGCCATGCTCAGTTTTAGTTAAATTTGTTCCAATTGTACGTATCAACCACAATCAACTTTAACCTGTGTTGTTATTAAGTGGTGTGGTTGAGTGACTAAAATTTAGAAGTTTTGTTTGTAGGTGTCCTTAGATATCACATTCCATCTCTTGGAATGAGAGTTTTGCTTTTGTCAAGGGGTATAGTTGGCTGTGCATGTTGGCCATAATCCAGCTCTGGTTAGAAGAGAAAAGTTAGAACTGGAAAATAAAAGAATGGAAGGGAATGGTAACTGTGATATATTTTGTTTACTTTTCCTTTTTGGGTGGGATATGATATGTAATTTGTCACTCACTATCCTAAATATACACCATAGTATGTTTTTACAGTTTGGCTATTTCTTACAATTTGTATCCACAATCCAATTACAGGTGGTCCTTGTTTAGCAATTGCTTACTTTGGCAATTATTAGCAATTACAACAGTGATGAAAAAGTAAATTTATTACCAATGCTTGTATTTATGAACTTTGTAGGTCTGTAAAAAAAGGAAAGCTGAAGTAAGATCATAAACACAATCACAGTTTTAATTAGCAATCCCACTTCACTTAACAACCAAATTGCTGGTCCGAAGTGTGGTCACTAAATGAAGACTACCTATATGTCTGCAAAACTCACCATTCCAAAAGAATTCTGAACTGCAGACTATACTGCTCTGCTTTTTCTTTCACTCATGTTTGTTGCCTTGTTTAATATTCAGTCTGATGTTTTTTGAACAAATTCAAAGTTTGCTTTCTGTCCAACAACCTTTAATTAATAAAAAAAATGGAACTGCTGTACTGTGGATTTTGGAACGAATAAAATAAAATTAGGACCCAAGGAGACCTATTTATATACTGTACTTCTATTTATTTGTTTTTATTTGGACCTCACAGTTGCTTAACCTGTGGTTTATAAAAATGCTAAGTACATATGGAGTTCCAGGATTGCTTCATGCTCAAATTAAACATTTGGAAAAGTTTCACAATCAGTTAATGAAAGGATCAGAAGACAGTAAGATGCAAGGAGAATGGATCACACAGGATTCACCTGCTAATTTTAACTTTTGTGATAATAACTGGAGTTTTTATTTGAATTTAACAGCTATATCCACCCCTTTTGGGAGAGAAAGATTCTATAAATGAAAAAGCCATGGTTCTGGAAAGGCAGGCAGAAATGCTGGTGTATCCCTTAATCTCAGTACCTGTCAGAATATGTCAGGTACATCCTTCCCCTCCCTGTGCTACAAATTAGCTATCTATGACATAGAGTCTCGCTGTCATACCCTTCACTACATTCATGTTGAAATTTGAGTTCTCTGGTAGATCATTGCAGCTTGCTTAAGTGATTGGTGTTGCGTGTTGGTTAGAGAGATGTATAGTGACAGGTTTTGTGCTTTCAATGTCCAGTTGCCATCTAATTCACTTGAATTATAGGAGACAAGGTTTTGTATGAAAGTCTAAGCAAAGAAATCTGCCCCAAAGAAGAGGGAACGAATGCCAATGTAGCTATTTTTATACATATTTATAGATTGACAACTATGTAAGCTTCACTGTCTCTAACACTTCCCCAACAGATGCCTCTTTCTCTAGTTGTAAATTTGATATAATTTTTTTTATTGCTTACTTGTTCTCTGATGCTATTCTAGACCTAGGTCAATAAAGGCCCTGAAAACCCAGTATAATCCTTTCAATATTTGTTGCATTTTTTATTTTTGTGTTTTATATCATAGGATTAAAGTACTGAAGATAATCTTTGGATGATTTTTGTATCAACACTAGACAACCTGTGTCCTGTTGGGTTATCATTACAGAGATATTCCCATACCTAAACAGAGAAACAGAATGAACAAGGGCAAAAAAGCAGCAGGAGCAGCTGTCACTTCCAATTTCCTACCAGTTTCTCTACTGCAGTGGTTCTCAACCTTTCTAATGCCGTGACCCCATAATACAGTTCCCCATGTTGTGGTGACCCCCAAGTGGGTGTGGCCACCAATAAGAGGGAGTAGGACAGCTAGGGAAAAGGGAAAAAAATGGTGGACAGCGTGGTTTGGTGACCCCCGTGAAATGGTCATTCGACCCCAAATGGGGTCCCGACCCACAGGTTGAGAACCACTGCTCTACTGAGTTTCCTTGTAGGAATCTTGCAAGGAGTAGCAGAAATTTCCCTTCTCTTCCCTTTCCTTCCCTTCCCACCGACGCCACCCCCATTTATCTGTCTTGAGGAGTATTCTTCATTAGATATTGGGTACAATGGGAGGGAATCTACAACTGCTATTGCTTTTAATGGGTTTAAAAATTATTTTCATTTATTGCTGTCTTCAAATGTGTTAAAATAAAAATTGTAAATGTTCAAGAAAAAAAGAAAAGAATGTTCTTTTTAGACAGAAATACTTTGAATTTGTTTTCATGTCTATGAAAATATTACCTATGCTGGGCAATATGCTTGTTCCAGGCTGGGTTTTACTACAAAGTCAGACTTCAGGTTCAGCTGTGACCACTTTGCAGATAGTTGGTGCATATGAGAATTTTTAAACTTGCAGAAAGCAACAATTACAAGAGTGCTTAAAAATCAGTTTGAGCTGGTTTAAATTAAGCAAAATATGCATGCTCAAAAATGTGTATAGTATGTGATCAAGCTTGGGTGCACGCGTAATGATGTAATTAGGATGGAAACGCTGGATTATATAAATAGAGGTCTTTTAGTTGAATCTTTAATGCTTCTTGCTATAAGAGGCTGTTGACCTTAGTGTCAAGTTTAAAAAAAAACTGCAGCCAATTTTCTCTGGTTGTGTCTTTGAGTCTGGAAGAAAGATACAGGAGGATCTGGACAGACTTGAACACTGGGCGCTATCTAACAAAATGAAATTCAATGGTGAAAAAAGCAAGGTTCTACATTTAGGCAAGAAAAACCAAATGTACAGGTATAGTATAGGGCAGGGGTAGGCAACCCAAAACACTCAAAGAGCCACTTGGACCTGTTTCCCACCAAAAACAAAACACTGGGAGCCGCAAAACCCTTTTGATATCTAAAAGGAAGATAACACTGCATATATCCTTTTTTACTATACATATATATATATATATATATATATATATATATATATATATATATATATATATATTAAAATCAATAAATAGTCGATCACCAAGAGAATAAAAATATAAAAGATTTTATTTACTGAACCTAGCTTTCGTCAAGAGCTAGGAAAGAGCTACACACATATACATACATACATGTACATATACATATACATACATATATATATACTCACACACACATATATATATCTCATAAAGGTAAAAAAGGATATATGCAGTGTTATCTTCCTTTTAGATATCAAAAGGGTCTCTCTCTCTCTCTCCCTCCCTCTCTTTCTTTCTGTCCTTGGTCTGCCAGTCCTCTTCCCCCACTCTCTTTCTCTCTCTTTCTTTCCTCTCTCTCTCTCTCCTTCCCTCTCTCTCTCTTTCTCTCTCTTTCTCCCCCCTTTCTCCCTCTCTCCGATCTTCTGCTCACCTGGCAAGCTCAGAGGTAGGCAACTTCGGCTCTTTTATGACTCATGGACTTCAATTCCCAGAATTCCTGAGTCAGCATAGCTGGGCTAACTAGCTCTCTCCTGCCCTTCCTGCTTGCTGCTTCCTGCAGAGATGCAGCAAAGGGAGGAGCCATGCCCCAAAAGATTTTCAGCTTGTCGGAGAACACAGTGAGTCCACTCTCTTTTACACACACACCCACACCCACATACAAACACACACATAAACACAAACACAGAGACAGAGAAGCAGGGAAGCGCAAGTGCCTCTCTCTGTCTCTGTCTCTGTTTCTCTCTGCAAATGGCAGAGGAGGCTGGGAGCCACAGGGAAGGCTCAAAGAGCCGCATGCGGCTCCGGAGTCACAGGTTGCCGACCTGTGGTATAGGGGGTACCTTGCTCAATAGTAGTAACTGTGAGAGGGATCTCAGGGTGCTAGTGGACAGTCACTTAAATATGAGCTAGCAGTGTGCTGCAGCTGCCAAAAAAGCCAACACAGTGCTAGGTTGGTTGCATTAACATAAGGATAGAATCAAGATCATGTGAAGTATTAATACCACTTTACAATGCCTTGGTAAGGCCTTACTTGGAATACTGCATCCAGTTTTGGTCACCACGATGTAAAAAAGATGTTGAGACTCTAGAAAGAGTACAGAGAAGAGCAACAAAGATGATTAGGGGACTGGAGGCTAAAACATATAAGGCTTGGCTGCTGGAATTGGGTATGTCTAGTTTAATGAAGAGATGGACGAGGGGTGACATGATAGCAATGTTCCAATATTTCAGGGGCCGCCACAAAGAAGAGGGAGTCTTCTTATTTTCCAAAGCACCTGAAGGCAGGACAAGAAGCAATGGATGGAAACTAATCAAGGAGAGAAGCAGCCTGGAACTAAGGAGAAACTTCCTGACAGTTAGAACAATTAACCAGTGGAACAACCTGCCTCCAGAAGCGGTGAATGCTCCAACACTGGAAGTTTTTAAGAAGAGACTGGACAGTCATTTGTCCAAAATGGTATAGGGTTTCCTGCCTGAGCAGGGGTTTGGACTAGATGACCTCCAAAGTCCCTTCCAACTTTATTATTATTATTATAGTCACTTCAATTGAGATCAGCCAACAAGTGCCACCGCTTGGTTTTTTAAAAAATATATTTTATTGATTTTTAACAATAACAATCTTTAGTGCTTAGCAAACAGCATGTTGTCTGGGTTCATATATTTAAAAACAATCAATAATAATTTCTATAATTCCATAGTCAATATATTAGTTAATTATATATTTTCTTGATCTTCTCTTCTTCCAGTAGAATTCTCCTTTTATCAACATTAAGCAAATATAATTCTTAATACTTGCAATACATGCAAGGTTAAATATAAACATTTTTCTTGTGTTTGTACAAATAACAATAATATCAACATATAACATCTTTTCTAATTGGCTTATGTTTCAGTTGTATTTGTAAAGGTCATCTTATTGAGTCACTATGTGTCTTGTTTTCAAGATTCTTATTTAAGCTTAATTTCTCCTCAGTATTCAAACCATTCTTATCAGTCATGATTTTCTCAAAGTTAATTACCTTTAAATATCCAGACTTTTCATTCACATACACCATCCCAATATTTTTACATTTCATATATTATAAAAGATACTACACTACTTGTATATCTTATCCCTCTGGCTGTAGAGCCCCTTTATATTCAAAATGTATCTATTCTTTTAACCATATTCAAACAAGTGTTTAATCATATAGTACTCCATCTGGTAAATTGAGTCAAATCGCTTGAATCTAACTCTAGCTTTCTTCTTTTGCCAAGTTGCTTTCCAAGTCAGTATGTTCAGCTTGCCAGGGAATTCTTCCTGTATTTTTGTGAATGTTATTGGGAATAGGAAAGACAAATTAGATAGGATGTGCATTTTTTGTCTCCCAAACAGTAATGATTCTCCTGGCAGCTCTTTAATCAGTTTTGTTAGATCTTCTTTCTTATCCTCAGGTTTGTTTTGGAGTCCTGAAAGATAAAATATCTTTTCCATGTTCATTGTTGTAGCAAAATCTTGTGAATTTTATTTTGTTTGTATTATGTTGTAGTTCTCTTCATTTGCAGCTTCCCTATTTGGGTCGCTTTCCTCTAGTTTGTGTTCTGTTAACTGATTTGTTTGTTCATTCTTTATCGTCATTTAGTGAGAGTTTTTTAACTGTACGTTTAGGTTAAAGATGTGCTCATTTCTGTCATCAAAGTTGTTTTTAATCTCATTATGATTTGAAACAATTGTCATTTGAATCTGTTGCAGCATTGCATACATTTCCTCCTGGAATGTATTTGTCTTGTCTTGGAGTATTGCTCCTTCAGATCTCTGATGTTGCAGACTGGGGTCTTCAAAAGGAAATATTAGGTGTGGTTTCCTGTCACTTTTAGATAGGTATGCAACATCCATTTTATCTCCCTCTTCCAGATAGTCTTTCACCAGTACCATAATCTCTGTAATTAGCCTTGTCAAACCAGCCAGTCTTAAAATCCAAACAACTAAATCTTATATAAGGTAGTTCTTATGTTTATATATGATTTTTTTTACAATCCAATATGTTTCCAATTGTCAAAGCACCAGTAAAAACAGTATTTTGTAACAGTTCTTCTGTTCAGGGGTCTTACAATTGTCATCCAGCCCAAATTTCAGTCCAGAGTGTTTAACCATCTAAGAGGTTTCCAGTAACCCCCCCCCCTAGAAAGCTAACCAAAAGTCAGGGTTTTTCTTTCTCTGCAAACAATTCTTGAGCTTAAAAATCACAGCTCAGTAAGTATTTATAATCCCAGAAGGTCAACAGTTTTTAAAACAAATGCAGTTTTCACTCTTTAGTAGATAGCCCAGTGTATTTTCTTTCCGTTGTTCCCAGCTGTTCTCTGTTTGGGTAGAATTCACTGAGGTTCAAAGGAACAAATTGTTCTCTATTTCTGGGCATCTTGCCAATTTCTAAGTCAATGCAACTGTAGTTTTATGCACTAATCCTCCACTAGGGGTCAGTAGCTATTCATTTCCCAACTTTTAAAACAAAGAATTATTTTCTTATATTTTCATCAATACTCTTTCCGATGTAAAGTCTTAACAGGTTTCATAATTTTCAGATTTACCTAGACTGTAGTAGTATTAACTTCATTTCAATATATTTCTGTTCCCTATAAAAATTAATTCGCCGCTTCCCTCTATGGAAGGGTGGGGGTGCATTCCACTCCCTTCTCACTTTCAGAGGATTTTTCCAGGAAATCAGTTACAAAATAGGAGAGAGAAGATCAATATTCTCACCCAGTTCCAAGCATGCTGTTCACAGTTGTTCTGGTTAGTGCTTTTTGACTTTGGCTGTCAGTAGCTTGGGCTAGTCACTGAGGTGTAGCTAGCCTTTCTCCTGTTGGGTTAGAGGGCTTCTCCCAGATAAAACAGATTGACCACCATCATTCCGCTATCATCGGAGGGCCCTACTTCTTTGTTGCCTCTTGGGGGTGACTGTAGACCCATTTAGGGTTCCCTGGCAGAGTGAAACCAGCCATGGGGTGCAGAGCCCTGCAATCCCTCAGCCGTGTTGCTATGATGCAAGACTGGAAGTCCAAGCTGGTCAGTGCTACCCACTTGTATTGTCCAGATCTCTTGTTCTATTTTTTGTTGTGGCAAAAGCAATAGAAGGAGCTGCACAATCTATTCTGGTGAATCACAAGCCACTGGATGGAACTGATCAGATTGCCAGGTTGGATTTCTCAGTGTTGGCTTTTACCTGTGAAATGTTAAATATTAGATGGCTGCTAATGCAGAAAACATGATATAAAGACATTAGGACATTTCCAGTAAAAGAAGAAATTTGGAGGAGTTAATACTGAGTTTTGTTAGCATATATGATATGACTATGTTCAACACTTAAAAAGCACCTGATACTTAGCAAGTGATGAACAAAGGAGATGATTCTTGCCCTTTGGTTTATAATTAAATAGATGTGATATAAAAATACAAAGGAAGGAAGACAAGAGAAGAAAGAGGAAAACAAGCTTTGAGTCACCTGTCTGATAGGAGGTATTGGTCCCTCAGGTTCACAAAGTTCTTTCCAGGGAGTGAAGAGGTTGCTTCCTAGAGCTTCCTCATAGTTGGTGTTTCCTTATACCTCCATCAAAATGAATTGAATAAATTTGAGGATGTATGCATGTGACAAAAAATTATGCCAAAGAAATATAGGAAAATATTTGAAATACATTATCATGTGGTACTGGCTACCACTTTGGCTGGCTTTAATAAGGGCTGGACTAATTTATGGAAGTCATGGAGGTTAATGGCTATTAGCTTTGGTGTGACCACCTCTGGAAGTTATCTGCTAGGAGATTAGTAGATTTCCTCGGACAGTTGGTTGGCTCTTGTGAGAACAGACGGCTGGACTAGATAGGCAAAGGGTCTTGATCCAGCTGGATAGGCCTTCAACTCAATATCTAGGAACACCCTATGGGAGAAATTAGAAGGCACTACTATTGATAAATGCCTCTTTTTCCTCATACAAAAATTGTATGCCAATTCCACCTTGAAAGTGAGATGTAATCCCCAAGGGACTTTAACCAGCTTAGTAAGGGTACAAAAAGGGGTACGGCAGGGTTGAATCCTGTTTCCCTCCCTTTTTAACTTCTATATCAACCCCCTGATCGATCTCTTACAGAACCCTAATCTGCATCCGCCCAACCTAGCACATCGCAAAATCCCGATTCTTCTGTATGCCGACGATGCGGTCATTATTTCGCAAACTCCTGTAGGACTGAAGAGAACAATTAAGGCAACACTTGGCTACTGCAGACAGAACAAGTTGGTCCTTAACTTTGATAAATCAAAAATTTTAGTTTTTGCTAAAGGACCCAGCCAATGCTCTTGGAAAATAGAAGGATATAGTTTGGAACAGGTTAGAATATTTAGATATCTTGGGGTGGTCTTCCACTCGCAAGGGACATGGAAGGCACACCTGGATCATACATTGCAAGCAGCCAATAGGTCCCTAAATGCAATCAAAAATTACTTTTACACAGGCAGAGGTCAATTAGTACCTGCTGCCTTAAAACTTTTCGAGACCAAAACATTGGCACAAATTCTATATGGGGCACAAACAGGAATCCTTTCAAAGAAAAACTTGCTGGAAACCATACAATCCAAATTCCTGCGAGCTATCTTAGCTGCACCCAAAGGAACCCCAAATGCCCAATTAAGAATTGAGACAGGCATGCCCCAAATCCAGGTAAGAGCCTGGAAGATGATGATCATTCACTGGCTTAAAATTCATTTCTTTCCAGAGGGACTGTCCCCGTTAGTGCTGACTGACAACTTTCCTTCCCCCTGGAAGCAGGTGATAGATCATAAACTGGGCTCTTATGGGCTCTCTTTGATATTCTTAATGTCCCTAGGCTTTGACCAAGCAAAGCAAGTAATATCCAATAGAATAAAGGACATGGAGTTCCAAGAAGAACTAAATAGGTTGCCTTGCCACAGTAGGGATAGAATCAAACAGAGTGTGTGGGAATCGGCAAGATATCTGAATGATCTGACCTTCCCAAAACAAAGAATAGCTTTTTTCAGAGCCAGATTTAACATTCTTCCCTCAGCACTCCTACAGGGCAGGTATAAGAGAACACCAATAGCAGAATGGGTATGTATATGTGGTAAAGGAGAAGTCGAAGATATCTCACATGTTTTATTGTACTGTGAGTTATACTGAGTTTATAGGACAGTATATATTCTCCCCTTATTAGAGAGATTGCCAGGGAGGGCAGACAATTTTTATGTAGCCTTTCTCCTCCAGGACTCAAACCCTTCTATCACGCATGCAGTGGCAAATACTGTATTGTGGCAATATCCACAAGAAAAAAGTTGGTTACAGATCTATAGCTGTCAACTTGTGCCAATTTTGGGGAGATATCTCTAATAATGTTTGGAACATTATATTTACTCACACACTAATCGGCTATCTACTCATGTAAACTAGGGAGCAACCCTAACATTTTGAGAACATGTATTTTCTTAACAGGGATGTTATTATTTACTATTAATGTTAGTACTATTTTTTTATTATTTAATATATTGTAAAAAGTGATGGCTATTGCTGGTCTACAACCGTAATAAAGTTATTTGAATCCAGCTGGGCACTGCTTATGTTATGTTCCTTCCATCCATCCATCCATCCATCCATCCATCCATCCATCCATCTACTTGATTCCAAAAGATTATTGTTTTACAAAATTAAAATAACAGCAAATATAAAATAATTATAGCAATAAAAACAGTACCCATTGCTAGATGGCATTGCTTAATTGAAAGGACTCAAAGGAAGGCAACTCAAGTGGATAAGCATTTTAGGGAATAGGCAGTCTCTTGTAACATTTCTTACTGGAAACAAGATGATTGCACATCAGAATTTTGCCCATTTCTAATCTTAGTTCAACTAGGCCTAAATAAAATATATAATCCTTGTTTTTCCTGGAACCCAGCTTTCCTTTTCCTAAAGAATAATTTTAATATGTTTGTTAGTTAATGTAAATTCTCATGTTAAAGGAAATACTTGGCACCATTTTGATAAATGTAAAAGCTAAAGGGAAAATTGCACATTTACTGACCTTTCTAAATTTAGTTTATAATTTGGATAGAGGGAAAAGTATGTAATTTAATGGAGCTTCATATCTTTAGCATCCTAAAAATACTAAAAATGAAAGCTACCTGGAAGTGAACTTTGGGAATCAAGAACAATATTGATTTTTACAGAATTTAGATATAGGAGAAATAGACTGAAAAGGTTTCTTTGTTTAAAAGAAACACATCTGGTTTAGGGGCTGCTTGGGATGAAGAGGACCAATATAGTATCACACATGAAAGATGATGAAGAAAAGCATGCAGCTATGCATCAGTGAATGTAAAAGACTTACCTGAGAATTGGGATTCTCCAGATTTACAAGAGGGAGTTGGGTACATGTTTTCTCTTGAAACGAATGAATACTGAGGGCATAGCTGGCCAGCTTTGAAAATTGCTAAACATGAGAGAATATGAGGAGACTGACAAAGAAATGGAACATAAAGACATAAACAATCAACAGATGGGAAATGAATTTGTCATTTATCTCACAAATGATATATCAGTCTGGGCTGCAAAAAATTGAGGAAGAAGAGATTCAAAATGTTGAAAGAAACTCTGCCTTAATAAACTCACTAATAAAATAAGGCTGGAGATTCCTATCATAGTTTTCAAGACTTTGTGCCATATGTGATTCTTTCTTCCTTGTTTGTGCCTTGGAATATAAGGTTTGTTATTTGTGGCTTACAAAATGGTTAGACAGCCCAGTATGTTTGTGTGTATGATTATGAAAAGGAATTTTTCTTCTCCCAACTATAAGCTACATGATGGGTCATATGAGGAATATTGTTGTTTCTTTCTCTTGTCCATCTGCTTTTAGCTTTTCAGACAACAGGCATACTTTTCTGAATATTGTAAAATGGATTCTTCACATCTTTGTTGTAGCATTTTGTTTTGAATGTATGTACTTTCACGGTCTTGGAGTGCTGCAACTGCAAACATCAAAAGCAAAATAAGGAAAAAAGGTTATTAAAAAGAATGTTAGAGCTCTGGGTGAAAGGATTACAGTTAAGCTTACTCAGAATAAACACAGTAATGATTTTAGCTGTAACACCCATCCATTTCTCCTACGAATGCCTAATCTCTGCTTCACAAGTGGTCCCACAATCCAACAATTTGATGTGTATAGATACATTTATCAATTTCACAATTTGAGATGCAGGAAGTATTGATCTAGAACCACTGTGGGCATTTATCTTATCACTTCTACAGCTATCTGTTACATTTGCAAAGAGGGGAGAAGAACATGCAGGAATGTTCACTGGGTAACCTTTCCGAGTCATTGGGAATCAGGTAGTATATAAATTTAATAAATTATTATTATTATTTAATTATTGTTCATATAGGTCTCATTTTATTTGGAATCTGGAAAGCCAATAGATTGCTACTTGGTGGGCTATCAGAACTATAATAGCTTGAAGCAACTTCTGTAATTCTCCTCATCAGCAAAGTCCGATTCTCCCGATAAAATTATACAGCATGACTGTATTGAGAAAAGCAGTCACTCCCAAATGTCCCCTTCTTGTGACAGATGGAACAGGTATTTGGTGGATTGGCAGAAATACAATTTAATGAAGAAGACAATATATGGAGAGAATCATCATAACAAATATTTTCAATTTAAAGAGCATGCTTTCCCCCAATGGTGTAGATTTCAGCTGGCAGATATTAATTGTTAAAATGTTTACATCTATGCAACTGAGGTCTATTGAGAATTGTATCCTCTCTTCCTTTTTTTTACCAATTACTGAATTTTCTGCAGTAAGAAAAAAGAAAACGGGAGCATTATTACAATTAAATGACAACGCTGTGTAGACCCACCTATCTTGTGTGAGGCACAACAGTTGCCCACTAAAGGCTGCATACAGAAGCATCACTGAAGCTTTGAGTAGTTATAAAAGAGTTCTCTTTCTCTTATAGCAGTTCTCATATTTCACACAGACATTCCCTGAGTAAGGCACTTGTAGAACTTGTTGGCTCTCCCACTGGATGAAGAGTTTGATTCCCGGAGAGTTTAAATTCCCCTATGTGCTGGTAGTGTATTTTCTGGACATCTTGGTTACCTGTTTGCAAAGATTCCATCCATATCTTCTGCTTTGTTGTGTGGTCTGTAGTATCAGTTTTCCTTAATTTTTACCCAGACATTTTCAGGAGAATTGGTGTCATGAATTAAGGCAGCAGCCCCCAACCTTTTGGGCACCAGGGACCGGTTCTGTGGGGGGAAGTTTTTCTGTGGACCAGAGGGGATGTGGTTTTGGGTGATGCCTGCATTCTATGAATGGGGCTTCGCTTGTTTATGCAGCCCAATTTCTGTAATTCTGCAGACTGGCACACGGACTGGGGGTTGGGGACCACTGAATTAAGGCATGGTTCAGTTCCCAGGCTTGAAGTTAGGGTGTTAGCAGAGCCCCTGTAATCTTTTTGAATGTTATTATTGCCGGTTTGTCTAGGTGGAGAAGTTTTTAATTGGGTTTTTAAATTATGTTTTTGAAATATTGTAAGCTGGCCAGAGTCTTGTTACCATGAATTTCATTCCACCAGGTTTTAATTTCATCATTTTCATATTTGCCCTCCATGTGAGGATGTCAAATTCTCCCTAACTTTTCCAGTGCTCTTTACTTCTGAATCCTTTAGTGCTGGTCCTCTTTGGTTTGCTTGATATATCGCTGGATATATTCCTGGGCAGCCTCTTCTATTTATCAGTTCCTTCCTTGCTGTAATGTTTGCTGCTTTTAGACTTATTCTTTGGGTATATTGTATCTAGATATCGGTCTTCCTCTCTCTTCAGATGTAGCTCAAAGCCTGCTAGATGATTGGAACAAGTTGTCTTCCAAACATGTTCTTTCAGTTCTTGTGAGATACAGATAGGGGCTCTCTATAGAAGTCTTTCCTGGAGATAATCTAGACCACAGTCTGGAATTCAGTGTTTTCTCGATGAGACCTTATGCTGAGCCAGAGGTTTGCTTTAAGAATCCTCCATTCCTTTTTTTGGCCCATGGCCATAAATATAAAATGTGGACAAATTCAACACCTGCATTCTGATTATTTTCACTTTCCTGTCAGCATCTCATAACCTCTTGATATTCTTTCCAGATTCTTTCTGGTGTATGATATAGTTCAACCCAAACAAAAAAAAGTTATAGTAATTAATCGATCTGATTAGTCAGAATAGCCTTTCCATCACATCCTGGATTTCAGACACGAGGTGAGACAAGAATGGCTAGAGACTTTCAAAAGAAAAACCTAAGGACTGGAGTTTGCTATGAGCTCTTGTTGATTTAAAACAGTTTGAGAGAACCAATGGAGTCAGGCCAACAGGAGGGAAAAATCAATTTTATTCTGAAATTAAGGAAATAGACCCAGGCTCTGGCATATCATATCTGCTCTGCAGATAGTTGACTCCATTCTTTCAACAGCAGGTCATTCATCGTCTTTTTCTCTTTAGGATAGTTGTTGGATAGCTGAACTTCATAAAAGTCTAAACATAGTCTCCTTTCATCCCTGGGATGCTAGGTGAAAACTCTTCTCCAGAAGGCTGTAAGTCCAGAGAAAGAACCTGAGCTGCAGTAACAGGCCATCTTCTGGTTCCTTTAGCCTTCTGAGTTACATGCTGCCAGCCCCCACTTTCCTATATTTTGTTTTCTTTGTGATAGTTTCTCCTTCCAGAGTTCTTTTTGTCTTGTCCAGAAACTCAACTATTACTTCAGTGAAGTGAGTATGCTATTACTAGTAATCTGGAAAGCAAATTGTGAAAATAAGTAATAACTTTATATACATTTGATTGTTATATATAAGCCGTGCATACGTTTTTGAGAAAGATTGAGAAATCGGGTGACAGAAGCATTCTTTTTCCTTACAGATAAATTATATTTTCCTTTTTTTTTCTTCTGCCATTTTTGGTAAAACCAATTACATAGTTTTAGAATGATGCACCTGCAAAATCAGCAAATAGAAATAATACAGGGATTGGATGGCATCAACAAAAACAGCAGCGCTTCCATCATGTCACCTTCAAATCCCTGAAACAATGCTGTTATCTTTTTCCAGGCTGTAAGGTTTTACTTGAGTTTCCTGTAATCCAGATCATTTGCCTTGTCAGGACTGCTGAAAGGGGATTGCAGCCATTGTGGTTGCATTATACTCCAGAAAAGTGGGAGCCCTCTAAGCAGACCATCAGGTAGAAACCAGCTTTGAGCAAGCAATCTCAATTTGAAAGCAAAGAGGCTATATGGTAGCCGCCTGCTTTTGCTGCTCTACCTTCAAGAGAATGTCTCATGTTTATCCTTAGCCAGTAGGTAGATCAGCTTATTTTCCCAGGGCAGACTTCATTGTGCTGTACGTGGTGCTGATCTCTTACCGGATGATTTTTGTCAGAGCAAAGGACTGTTTCCTTTAAACTTAATGGTCTTTTTTTTTTTCTCCTATCACCTCATTTTGCAGGAATCCAGTTTAGGGCTCAGTGTAGGGGAAGGGCTCCAAATCTGCATTTGAATTGGGATTCCCCTCCCCAAATCCTTAAATTAACCTCTTCTCTGTATTCTTCTCCATATTATTCTCAAAACATAAGAGTTTATAATTGAGAAATGTAAATATGATACCTTTGCCTTGAGGTTTTCTTTTTGGTAACTAAACACATTCACTCCTGGTTTGTGACTCATGACTGTTTGACATTCCGAGACGTGGTCTTCTACAGAAGTAAGCAATCTCTATTATGCCAGATTGCAAATGGACTCCCCACTCTGCTCAGTGAGATTTCCTCCATCTTGTTCGTCTTTTGCTGTTTCAGATGCTGTCTTATCTATATGCCACACTGCTTCACTGCTCCAGCTTTCTACCATCATATTTCTCCCTTCATACATAGTTGTGGCATACTTACTGTCTGTTTTCATTTAGCCATGTTATGGATATCCATTGTCAGTGGGCCATTATTATATTTCTAGACATCGAAGTTTTATCTTGATGTTAAAAAACAGTTAAAAAAACAGTACAGTAGAATTAGGAAAAAAAAGAAAATTGGAAAAAAAAGAGTCATGATCTATATAACAGTTGCATATGCAAATTTGCATGGGTAGATGCATATTTTGTAACCAAATTCCAAAACAACTCTGTACATTGGGAAGATGGATGAATTGTATAGGCAATCTGCATTCCTTAACTGTTGCCAGTCAGATGAAATCTCTTTTATCATCTTTCTCGTGATGCTTCAACTTTTAAATACTTAGGCTAGGCAATCCTCAATCAGAAGGCTAGTTTCTGCTCATGATTAAGAGTTAATCCCAATCCTAACCCTAATCTTAACCCTTTATGAGACATTTATGTCTCAAGGGTTAAGAGCAATAGCAAAAGATGGGCAAGAAAGGAACTAGGTTGCCACAAGAAGGAAAAATGGGAGGAAGGAAAAACACATGTTTTGGCCTATCAAAACTATAAACTGATGAATTGAGATATTAACAAATTTGTATTTTTTGTATTTAATTTTATTTATATGCCGCCCAATCCCAAAGGACTCAGGGCGGCGTACAGAGTTAAAACAATCATAAAACAATAAAATAATACAGTCATATCACGAGTCCGATCATATCCCAGCCCCCCCCCCCGGGACATCAGCCCCAGGCCTGCCGGAACAGGAGAGTTTTAACGGCTTTCTTAAAGGCCGGCAGGGTGGGAGTAGTTCGAACCTCGGGGGGAAGTTGATTCCACCAGGTCAGAGCCACCACAGAAAAGGCCCTTCCCCAAGGGCCCGCCAGCCGACATTGTCTGGCCGATGGGACCTGAAGGAGGCCCAATCTATGGGACCTCACCGGTCTCTGGGAACTGTGCGGCAGAATGTGGTCCTGTAAGTAACCTGGCCCTTTGCCATGAAGGGCTTTAAAGGTGATAACCAACACCTTGAATTGCGTCCGGAGACCCACAGGAAGCCAGTGCAGCTCACGGAGGATAGGTGACATGTGGGCGTACCTTGGCGCGTCCACAATCGCTCTTGTGGCTGCAGCCTCTGAACCAACTGCAGCCTCTGAACGCCCTTCAAGGGTAGCCCCATGTAGAGCGCATTACAGTAATCCAGTCTTGAGGTGACAAGGGCATGAGTGACTGTGAGTAAAGCCTCCCGGTCCAAATAAGGCCGCAACTGGTGCACTAGGTGAACCTGTGCAAAGGTCCCCCTGGCCACAGCCGATAGATGTTGTTCCAGATTTAGCTGTGAGTCCAGGAGGACACCCAAGTTGCGTGCCTGCACTGAGGGAGGTAAATTTGCCCCCCCCCAGGACTAATGATGGACCATCCAGTTGGCCTTTGGGAGGCAAGACCCAGAGCCACTCGGTCTTGTCAGGGTTGAGTCTAAGCCTGTTCACCCCCATCCAGACCCTCACATCTTCCAGGCACCAGCACATCACGTCGACTGCTTCACTGAAAGGACACGGGGTGGAGATATATAATTGGGTATCATCCGCGTACTGATGATACCTCACCCCGTGTCGCCGAATGATCTCACCCAGCGGTTTCATGTAGATGTTAAAAAGGAGGGGGGACAGGACTGAGCCCTGAGGCACCCCATGATCGAGGCGCCTAGGGGTCTATCTCTGTCCGCCCGCCAACACCGACTGCGACCTGTCAGAGAGGTAGGAGGAGAACCACCGCAATACGGTGCCGCCCACCCCCACCTCTCTGAGACGACGCAGAAGGATACCATGGTCGATGGTATCAAAAGCCGCTGAGAGGTCAAGAAGCACCAGGATAGAGGAATAACCCCTATCCCGGGCTCGCCAGAGGTCATCGGTCAGTGCGACCAAAGCAGTCTCAGTGCTGTAGCCGGGCCTGAAACCAGATTGAAAAGGGTCCAGATAATTAGTTTCATCCAAGGATTGCAAGAGTTGGGACGCCACCACCTTCTCTACAACCTTCCCCACAAAGGGGAGGTTGGAGACGGGACGAAAGTTCTTCAAAACATCTGGGTCCAGGGATGGCTTCTTGAGGAGGAAGGTTGCGGTAAAGACCCCTCCATCAAGGAGGCATTGATTATCGCCTGGAGCCAGCCTCATGTCACCTCTCTACTGGCAGAAACCAGCCAGGAGGGGCACGGGTCCAATAAACAGGTGGCGGCATTCATTGCCCTCATGGCCTTGTCCACTTCATCAGGGGTCACAGGCTCAAACTCGCTCCAGATAACATGACTAAGACCAGCCCCTGGCAACTCGGCTGGCACTGCCCAGTCGGAGTCCAGGTCTCTCTGAATCTGAGTGATTTTGTCCGAAAGAAACTGAACAAACTCCTCAGCTCTCCCCTGCAAGGGTTCCTCCACCACCTCCACTTTAAGAAGGGAGCGGGTCACCCTAAACAAGGTGGCCGGGCGAGATTCTGCGGACACAATAAGTGCGGAAAAGTGAAAACGCTTTGCCGCCCTTATCGCCACTAAATAAGTCCTAAGATAGGCTCTTAATAGTGATCGGTCAGATTCAGAGTTACTGGCCCTCCAACATCGCTCTAGACGTCTCTTGTGGTGCTTCATCTCCTGGGGCTCCTCAGTAAACCAAGGCGCCCTCTGGGGACCACCACCACAGAGAGGTCGCAAAGGCGCAATTCGATCCAGGGCCCTGGACGCCGCCTCATTCCAGGCCGCAACCAGGGACCCAGATGAGTTGTGGACAAGGGAGTCAGGTATTTCCCCAAGCTCCTCCTGGAACCGATCTGGGTCCATTAGGTGCCTGCGATGGGGGACTGATGCTCTGAAGTCCAGCCTCAATAGGAAATGATCTGTCCATGACAAGGGCGAGATCTGTATTCCCCTTAATTCCAGATCATGTCTCCATTGCCCCGAGGGAAACACAAGGTCGAGTGTGTGACCACCCCTATGAATCGGATCCTGAATTACCTGGGTCAGGTCCATGGTTGCCATGGAAGCCATGAACTCCTGCGCCGCCTCTGAGCGATCGCCGAGTGATGGTAGGTTAAAATCCCCCAGTACAATAAGTCTGGGGAACTCCAACGCCAACCCGGCTACTGACTCCAGCAACGCAGGCAGGGCTGTTGCAATGCAGCTGGGAGGTAGGTACGTCAGCAGCAAGCCCAACTGAACCCGTGAACCCAACTTCAATAGGAGGGACTCACACCCAACAACCTCCGGGGCAGGAATCCCACGAGGACTCAAGGACTTCTGAGCGATGACTGCCACTCCCCCACCCCTGCCCTGATGTTGAGGCTGATGAAGCACCACAAACCCGTCCGGGCACATCTCCAAGAGGGAAACACCCCCCTCAGGGCCTAGCCAGGTTTCAGTTATACATGCCAGGTCCGCCCCGCTGTCCAATATTAAATCACGGACAAGGGGGGCTTTGCTGACAACGGACCTGGCATTAAGCAACAGCAGCCTACAATTAGGGCCCTGTACTCCCCTGTCACCAGTACTACAGGATGAGCCTTTTGAGGGGCCGGAACAAGGAATCGCTCTAACATAGCGAGTCCTCGTTCCCCAAAGATGGCCTGCCCCTCGGCTCCCACCATATCTGCCCATCCCAGTCATAACCGGGATGCTCCGACCTTCTCCCCTCCCCGGAGTACCCCCACCCTTACCAGCCTTCTCCCTTCCTGACCGGACTAGCTTTCCATACAGACCAAGCCCAAGGGTAAGTCCTGCCCCACCTACTTTTGCTATTGCACTCAGCAGAGGGGGTACCAGGCTCCGCCCCCGACTCCACCATTCTCATACCCCAAACACTCAATATACATTCACACTCAATTTATATACATAAAAATAAAAATATTCACATTCATACGCCCTAAATACAATAATAAAATTTATACATAACAGGGCCACCATTTATCTACATGCATACACACACACACAACAAACATTCTCTAAAAAAAATAATATTGCCCCTCTGTGTCCCAGGCTGGTCCAATGTGGCCGGCTAGGTGATCATTAGGTACTTGTCCTGGGGCAGACCGTACTTGGCCTTATGCTCCTCAAAGAGCTGGATCAACTTCTCCAAGTACCTCTCGTGCAGCTCATCAATGGCTTCTCCGGACATCCAACAATTGTGTAAAGTCAACCCAGCCACGGCGGGACGGCTAGTCAAACTGGGGCTCCTTAAAGCTGAGTTGGTTTCAATTGCTGGGATCGCAGCCGGGAATGCAGAATGTAACAACACCTCTGAGCATGTATAGAGTAGATTGCTAGGCCACAAGCTCGCCTCTCCCACTCCTTTCACAATGTGGCACTCGATGACGGGCCCGAACTCCTGGAAGAGGATGCGCAGCTCGCCGCTGGTGATGGCGGCCGAGACGTTGCCCACGAAGGTCTTGACAGTGTGGGTGGGCCTCGGGTGGGAGAACTCCACGACCACGCAGTGGCAGTGCAGGAGGTGCCCATTGAGCTTCTGGATGGCGCGCTCGGCCGCCGCCTCATCGTGCAGGTGGATGAAGGCGAACTGCTTCATGAGGGCCACCTTCATCACCACGCCCGGCATGGCCACCTTGAAGAGGTCGCGCAGCTCCACCCGCGACGCCCCCCCGGGCACGCCGCCCACGAACACCTCCACGCCCAGCTGCACCGGGCCTGCCCGTCCCGAGGAGGCCCGGAGAGAAGGAGAGAAGCCAGACGACCCAGACCCACAAAATGGCACCCGCGAGAGAGACGCGGCCCCCCTCTGGCAACAGTCCTTCTGCCTCTTGTGACCTGGCAGGCGAGCTGGCTCTGAGGCTGTGGGGGAGAGGGCTGGAGTAAAGAGAGTAAAAAATGAAGAAAGATAGCAGAAGCCCTGAGGGATGCAATACACAGTCAGTGGACAAATGCCAAGCAGTCAAGATATTGTGATCTTGTGTCATAGTTTGTAGAAAATGGCAATGTATTTGAAAGTCTAATTAGGAGAGCTAGACACTGATATCTTGGTTGATTAATTTCTCTGATTTTTTTTTCCTATAGAAAGGAGCATGTTTCCAAAGCCTGTTAACAGCTAGGGTCCTTCTCAGTAGTGATAGTAGCTCTGCTACTGGCAAAACTTAGGGGAGGAGTTCCCTCAGTGGGACTTCATCCCTTGTGATGACTTTTCCTTGGATTTAACAAAAATGTTGGAAATCAGGGAAATTGCAGGTTCTTGTACAATGAAAGACACGTGGCAGTAAGAATTGGGTGGACAAAATGCATGTCATTTTATTTCCACTGCTTAGTGGTAATGTAAATATAAAGAATCTCATAAAGGGGAGAAATAAAGGGTTTTGAAGTTGTCCATCCATCAAGACTATTTGGTCAAGAGATTGAGGAGGCACACAAGTCATCTAGTCTTTAATGTTCTTTCTGATGTCATGATGCTCCCCCCTCTCTCCCCCCTTGTTTGTCTATTCCATTAAAAGCTGTTTTAAAGTCTGTATTGTCAAATACATTTCACCATTTGGAAGGTATTCTATTAGTTTTGCAATATTTCAAAGAACTGAAACATCTAGATTGGACAGGGAATTGGTGTTTGATATAGAGCTCATTATGACATTTTAAAACATGTTTACTTTTTTAATGTTATTTTTTATGGATCTATTTTACAATGTTCAAATCATTCACATTTCTTTTTAAGTAAGCTTTGAGCTTCTTAAGATAAGCAGTATAAATACATTATGGGCTAGAATTTACTTTTGGATTATATTTTTAATGATTTCAAATTGTCATTGTTATATCAATGAGATGTTCATGTTTCTATTGCATAAGGGAACCATAGAACTGATTTGTTCAGAGTTTGTCTTCTTTTTTTAAACTTTAACATAATCTTGTAAGAAATAGTGAATATCAATGTGATTAAGTTGATCCCAAAACAGCCATTTCCTTACATTTAGATCTGGGAATTTGGAATTAGTTTCTAGTTTCTTGTCCCATTAGTTCATCCCAAGAGAGTCAAGAAGTGTTATTTCTAGGCCTTAGGTCCTTATGTTGCCAAGAGTACATATGGTTGCCAAATGGGCAGCCATAAGTATACCTGGCTAGAAAAGATGATCGTGGTTGGAGATAGAATAATTCTTGTATACTGTAGATTAGGAGAATTTCAGTTGATATTAATGAACCAAGAATCTCATCCAGCCTGTGGCCCTGTGTGCTTTGTCACCTTCATCAAGCTTCCTCGTGTGTTCCTGAGAGCAGCAAAGCTCTGTTGGCACAGGGCTAGGTGTGAGGCAACACTCCAGAGGTGCCAACGATACAGTTTCATTTCCGTATGCTTCACAGATATTCCAGGACTTATTGACAGTGTCTGATTATTTATTCCTTTTCTTCTTATTAGGAACAAAGAAGTGATGCACATGAAAGCAAAACACTGAGATCATTGTTCTGGATACAGATACAAAGTATGCAGTCACTGAATATGGTGTTTTTTTCTTTCTCAATGTTTCCCCCCCCCCTTCAGCATGATCTACAAGTCCTTTGGCAATTTCAGCCTAATAGGTAGTGTTGGAAGGCTAGTGAGGCAAGTAGAGGCTAATGAAGCTTATTTCTCTTGAAACACTCAAGATCCATAGATTTTTTTCCCCTGCATGTAAGAAGGGGGAAATATACTCAATTAACCCCTGTTCTCTGGTTCTGTTGTTCACCTCCTCTGCAGCTGCCTTATAAGCAGAATAGCAGGAATGGGCAGTTGGTTCCTTTATGCTGCTCCTGCTCTTCCTCTTTCTCCATTTTGGTCTGGAGTGGCCAAGTCTGAAACCCAAAATATTCCACACTATAATACTTTGAGTATCATTTATTATATCAAAAAAGACATCTTGTTCAGAGGGTCTCCAAATGCCAAACCATCAAATTCTCCCAGGCAAATATGAGCCATTGACTTTTATCTCACCATCTCTTCTGGGTCATCTTGTCTTTCAGAGCATCTGTGTGCCAAAACTTCCATTTATAAGGCAGTGGAGCACTTTTTCTCTTGAGTTTAAGTCTAAACCTTAATTTGCAACCAGTGTCTCTAGCAGGAGTAATAGTCATTTAAATTTCCTGCTTGTCAGAGAGAAAGCAAAGATGATTCTTTCCACCTTTTAACTGAGTGAGCTAAGATTTTTATTCCTATACTGACTATACAGTGGAAGACCACTGTGAATGAAATAGGGATGAAAGGAAGAACCATGTAGGAATTGGGTGGGAGATAGGATTGGTTTCAAACTTAATAGGCCTTTGATAAAGGCCCCTTTAATCAGTAATCCCAAGGGTTATTAGTTTTTTCCCCCTATTCTTTGCTGCCCGGATGTGGCAATATATGATTATTTCCAACTAAGAAAGAGATAAGTGAATGCTTCTTCAATGAATGATGGGTGGTTGCTATTATTTCCTATAAGGTACTGCAACAATACAACATTATTCTGGAGTGGTAGTTAAAAAAGGTGTGGAAAAAAGCTTTCAATTAATAGCATCAGCAATGGTTGACTAAGTTCCTAAAACCACAACTTTTTCCTACTTTACAAAATACTACATTTACTGTCTGTGCTGCCAAGTGGCTCTTATCTTTATTTTCGTAGAAGTTACTGTACAATTGCAATAACTTTATTATAATGAATAATGTTAATGATGTACTTATATTTGAAGGAAAGGCATCCTTTCAAAGAATATCATGGAAGAAAGTGTCAGTCTAGGATACAGACACTGTAACAACCTAAAGCTATGTCTTTTAGAATAGTTATAGCAATAGGATCTAGCAAGTCTGAATGGACTTCCCTTCTCTCTTTTTCATCTTCATGTAAACTCAAGGGTGAGATTAGCCAGGCTATCTGATACGCTTTTGTAGATGTCTTTCTTGGTATGGGCTGAAAGCCATGTTTATTTGATTGCTGCCTTAATAATGGATCTTCCGACTGTTCAAAATCATCCTTTATATATTTATCAAAAGCTACACCATTCCTGGTTATTACCAAAGTTAAATTTCAAGGTTTGTGAAAAGCAAATCATCTGCTAAGAATTGAGGACAGAATTGGGGAGAACGCCACAGAAATAACTGATTATTAGTTCCAGATTTTATATCCATATAAGAAATAACCTTGACTACTTTTAAAAGCAGAACAGTGTTTGGATACTATCCTTGTCATTGTGAACTCTAACTGGCTGAACTTGCGTGATGACTCAAAAGGCTTCCCACTTCATGGCAAAATTCATTCCACTTTCTTTGATGAGTGGGAATGTTGTCTGTTTATCCATATTAACTCAGCTGACTGCTAGGAATATATCCAGGAATATAGGGAAGAAAAAGAAAAAGGAACCTAGATATAAGGAGACTCCAGAACAGAAAACAGACAAAAAAAGTTACACAGGAAGGAAAATTAAAGAGAGCTCAAAGCATGTAATGAGAAGAAATTGAGGGAAGAGAAGGCTACAGGTACTCTTGAACTTATGACTGGTCATTTAACACGAGAGTTACAAAGACCTTGGAAAGGCTGCTTTACAGCCTGCAAAACACTTCTTAAAATGTCCTGATACCTTTCTGTGGCCACAAGATTTTATATTGGATGCTTGGCAACTGACTCACATTTACAACTTGTTGCAGCATCCCACATATACGTGACTATATATTTGCAGTGTTGGGTTTTTTTTTCTGGAAATCTGCAAAACATACCCATCTAGGAGAATGAGTTTGCATTTATGACCACATGATTCACTTAATGATCACATATTAGTAATTATGGCCATGTGATTCACTTAATAGTTGCTGTAAAAACAGTTACAATATTGGGTCCGTTCATGTGGGTGCCTGGACTGTAATGAATTACAAGTAGAATTCTGGTTCCATTGCAATTGTAAGTTGACAGCCACCTGTACTTAGTTGAAATCATGGCAGTTTGCCAAACTTAGGCTCAGCTTAACCAATTTTATGGGCTCAATATAATCCTGAGGCAAGCAATAAAAGCCTACACATTCTTCTCCAGTTTAAATTAAATATCAAATTAAAGCCTGAGCTAGCAAACACTTCCCATTTAATTTCTTTTTTCAAGAAGTGTATTCAGAAAAAAAATAGGGATTTAAGACAAAGGAAACTATGCAAAATATCGGCAGGTCTCCAAGATGCCCTTCTTATGGGGGAAATATATCTGTGTCCCTTAATAAAGCTTGGAGCAAAATATTGTGGTGCCGTGTACAAAACAATCACACAGCAAAGCCTCTCCGCTTAATATTTTCATTTCCACAGAATTTTTCTAGGAGTAACTCCTAGCAGTGCACCAGTGGTATCTCTTTTATGTTTGACTTGGTGACTATTTTGTAGATTGAATCCTGAAAAAAAAAAAAAAAAACCACTGATATCTCCCTGATATTTAGAAAGCCTTAAAGACCTGGTGGTTTTCTCAGGCCTTGGGTTAGAGTAGTTTGGCCCCTTGTTGGATTTTTTTGAGAGTGTCGGTGATAGCCAGACTCACCCTGGCTTCTTGTCCTATATTCCTTTCTTATTTCTTTTTTTAAAATTATTGTATTGTACTTTCTGTTGTATTTGATTCTATTGTATACCAAGTCAATTTGGAGTTGGGCAGTGCTTAAATTGAATAAATTAAATTAATTTCCTGCTTGGAATAAAATATATATATCCCCATGACTTACCATAAAGGCAAATATGTTTCATTTGAGAGAAGCTGGCAGTGTTACTTTTATTTTTTGAGACTTAAATCAGAAAAAAATCTACCTTTCTTCCTGTCTCACAGAGAGGAGTGCTCAGGAAATATAGATAGAATTACAGAGAATAGTATTAGAGAGCTGACATAGTTTGGGAAGTAAAAAATGGGCTAAAAATGGCACCTGAACTAAAGGAGAAGAGGCAGTGAAAATGTGATGGCATCATGAAAACAGAATGTAATGTTGCAAGTACATCAGACAGTTGAAGAAGAAAAACGGGTATTGGGAGAGTATGTAATGGACAGTGAAGAAGATGCAAGGAAGTCAGTACATCAGGAAGGCTTACTGAATGCTAAAGAAACCAAATTGGCCTACAAAAAAAGACCAAATGAAGAATAGAAAAGAGACATGGCAAGGCAAAGTGTTACATATTAAAAATATGTATATTAAAAAATAGGCAGAGTAGATAACAAGATCTGCCAATGTCTAAGAGCAGAAAAGTTGAATAAAGAGACAGAGGGGTTAATTCTGGATGCACAAGAACAAATGCATATACTGTAAAGCCAGAATTGAGAAGAGAGCAACAGAGAGCAAATGCCATCTCTGCAAAGCTAAAGAAAGAGTGGGCCACCTTAGCTGCTACAGAAAGTTTGCACAGACTGACTACAAATAACAGCAGGGCAAGGTAGCAACAGTGATGCATTGGAATATCTGCAAGAAATATTATTTGTCTGCAAGCAAACTAGTGGGATCCCAAAACAGACAAAATAATAGAAAATGTAAAAGCCAAAATGACCTAGTACTTTAGAATTCAAACAGACAAACACCTGTCACACAATACCCTAGACTTAACAATTGTTAATAAGAAAGAAAAAAAGAATAATGGACATTGCAGTACCTGGAGACAACAGAATAGAAGAGACACAACTGGAGGAAACCTGGAACTAGAAGTACAACTATGGCAAAAGAAAGCAAAGATTTCCATTTGTATCAATTGGTGCCTTGAGTGTAATTTCAAAACATCTCTTGAATATCACTGACATTGCCAAAAATCGTCCTTGATCAATAGTAAAAGGCAGTTTTACTTGAACAGCTTACATCCTATAATGATACCTTTAACATGATGAAAAAAACAGGTCTTTGGGAAACATTTGGTAAATGGACAAAAATGGACAAAAATGCCAAATCCAATCTGTGATTATGTGGTGAACCATAATAATTCTCTAAGCATAAGTTTCTTTGGCCATATTTTTAACTGGATTAATTTACTCCAATTATGATTTTTAGATGTTTTAAAATTGCAATCATTGTTAGCTGTCCTGAGGGCTTCTTTGAGAAGAAGGTGGGATATAAATGGAATAAATGAATAAAAACCTTGCCCGCCTTTTCACACCTTCTAATCCTGTAAGGAGAATTTGTGAGCTCCATAAAGATATTGAAAAAAGTCATTCTGTGTGGTGGCATGTAGTCTGGATTCCCTGGAGGGAGAGGCTGCATTCCAGAGGACCAAGAGACAAAGTGAAGTTTAGATAGTTGGTTGGGAGGAAGAGTCTCAAGACAGCTCCACCCTACAAATTCTCAAAGTACAAATAAGTCCTTGACCCCAAATTTCTGTTGCTAAGTGAGAGATTTATTAAGTGAGTTTTGCTCCATTTTACGACCTTTCTTGCCACAGTTGTTAAATAAATCACTGCAATTGTTAAGTTAGTAACACCATTGTAAAATGAATCTGGCTTCCCCATTGACTTTGCTTGTCAGAAGGTCACATAAGGTGATCACTTGACTCCAGGACACTGCAACTGTCATAAATATTGCCAAGCGTCTGCATTTTGGTCACATGACTATGGAGTTGCTGAAACGGTCATAAGTGGTGACAATAAGTGTGAGATGTAGCAATGCTTGCCTACAATATTTTATAGTTTGGCTACATAATCCTTTGTGTTCTCTTTGTCCAAAGCATCCCCCTTTTCTCAGTTGATGCTACCCCTTTGCCACTTCACTCTTTCTCTGTCTCTCTGAAGGCAGTGGTGGGATTCAGCCAATTCACACCAGTTCGGTAGAACTGGTAGCTAATTTTTTTGTTGCCCACGCCCAGAATGGACTTCCGGAAGTGGCATCCATATAGAAAACTGGTTGTTCACATATTTGAATCCTTCCCCTGTCTGAAGTGGATTCGTATGTGTCATGCATGAAGGTCACATTGTGCTTTATTATATTCATTATTAAGGCAACCTCTACCACGTATGCTAATTAAGATTTAAGGATGTTAATTTAATCGGGAATTTGGGGAACTACATAGAATCAGCTGGATTGAGTTAACTTCGTGCACCATTTAATGTGTTTCCTAAAGGGACCTGGGTGTAATAAGAATCCATCTTGAGTGGCAATCAGAGACTTGCTCCAATTTAAGAGGAAGCCTGAAATAGCCAGACAAGCGGTTTGAAGCACAATGGCAGAATTACAGCTTGAAGCTTTGGTTGGAAAGGGCAGAAGGAGAAGGCCAAAATGTGTATAATTGAGCTGGTTTAGGTATTTGGGTTAATTAAAGAAGAAAGAGCTTCTGATAAGAGGCAAAATGTGATCAGAAATGGGATGAAATAGGTGTAAATTGAGGATTGTCTTGTTGCCAAAATCCTATCTTTTTATTTAAAACAAACATAATCTTAAGTCCCCCAGTTATAATAAAACAGACAACAAACAAACAAAAATATAAACTAAAAGATTACAGGTATACCTGAAAACTCCACTTGCCTCTATAATGCAACAATAATGTTAAAAGTTACATTAATGTTGTAATTTAAGTGCAATATAGAAAAAAGTAAAGAAAACAATTTATCCACCCAAAATCAGTAGTTACTTTGAAGTGCTTGGAGAAATAAAAACTAGTCCATACAGTAAAAAAGTACCCCATGCCACAAGCCAGTTGAACCTTATTATATCTCTCCCTCCTATAGATGGATTCAGAGACTAGGACACCAGGGACCAGTTCCGCAAAGAAAGGTTTTTCCACAGACTGGAGAATGTGTGGTTTGGTGTGCTGCCTGTATCCCACGGATGGGGATTTGCTTGTTTGTGCGGATCGGTTGCTGGGATGCCACGGACTGGTACTGGTCCACGGACCGGGGATTGGGGACCCCTGTATCAGTAGATTTGTATAATCATTTAATCCCTGTAGCCATTTTTTTTTAAAAAAAATAGTTTAGCAGAGATCCCAGATTATTTAACCCAGTTCTAAATTTATCACAATGGTAATTTTATGAGTTTGCTACTTTTTTGGCACAGGTAAGTATGTCATAATGAACTTTTATTTGAGTATTTTAAAACTATTTTGTCTATTTATCCAAAAGTAATACTTAGAGCAGAATAAAGTAAGATAGATAAAGATAATATATTAATAATAATAAGGAATCAATTAAATTATATCAATAATCAGAGATGGAGTTTTTAAAAGCCAATTTATAGCATCGTAGTATTTATATCAGTTTTTTAATTTTTTTAAAAAAATTCTTTCCCTTTCTTCTCTTTCCTCCTTTTTTCCCCCTTTACATGGTTATGTATCTATCTTTGGAACAATGATAAATAGCAATAATATCAATATTAATTATGTTAATAGTTCATAGTGATTGCTAGTTATTTCTTAAGGATAACATAACTTAGTTCATTGAAGTTAATCAATGAATGAAATAATGAATTTTAATTTTATGATAACTAAAAAATCATAAAAGTAATTCATACAAAATGTTATTTATTGAGCATAATTATTAGTCAGTAGAGTCTATATTTTAAATAATTCTGTCTTCTGTTTCTTCATAATGTGGTCATAGTAATGTAATCTAAAAATATAAAATAGGAAAAAAACAAGAACAAACAGCAGTCAAAATATCCAAGCAGGTTCAATATAATTAAAAAGAAAGAATTTCATCTATATTGTCTTTCCTAATGCTAACCCTGCAAGAGCAGAAATGCCAGTGATTTAGGAATGCCAGCTAAAAGGCATTCCTGATTAAAGGTACTCTTCCACAACATGGCCACTCTTCAAATATGAGGACTTCAAGCTTAACATTCTCATTAATGGCTGTAACCATCTGGAGTATTCTGAGAATGAAGTCCACAATATCTCAGTACTCATATTGGGGAAGAAAGGCCTTCAGGACAGGTTTCAAATAGGAATGTATGAAGGCACAGCATGAAGATTACCGTTTGCTTAGGACATGTCCTCATAACGAAACCTCCATCTCATGGCCAGCCCATTGCTAAGGCAGGCTAAAGTTGGGCTACAGTGTTCTAACATGGAACTTATGTCAGCATGAGAATGTCCAGTAGGATAATGTGTGGCTTATGTAGGAGGAGCCATTGGGCTTTGTGATCAGCTGGACCCAATTAGTTCATTGTAGAACTGTTATCTGGTTGCTGGATTTTATGCTTCCATGTTTATTTATTCTATGAATTCCAAAGAGTCTGTAGAGCTTAAGCAGCTGTTTTCTTTTGGGAGGAGGTCTTCAGAGATGGAAACATCGACCTCATATAAGCCCAAATGCAGGCGTTCCAAGAAATCATTATTTTCACTGGTGGAATATGGAAATACTGTAAACTTTAGAAATTTTGGTCCAATGTGAAGTTGTGTACACAGGATCCTATCATTTATATTGCTATAAAAATAGCAAAGCAAATTTATTATTATTACCATAGAAGGGAATTAATTATAGTATATGAATTGGCTATAAAAGTAATTGGATTTGTTTTTGCTGGAACTTATTGTAAGCAATGTGTTTTTATTTTTATATGCTTATTTTAATTGAAACACTCTTTTTTCTGAGCGAGTGGAAATCACACAAATCAAGATTTGTTTTAAACAGTTTTGCCCATAGGAATGTCAAGAATGATTTCCAGTCTCTAGAAGAAGAGGTGCAGGATTACACGTTGGATTAAATAGCTACACTTGCTTTCTCTTAGTTTTATACTGATTTGTTTTAGAGAAATCAAGCAGATTTTTTTGTCCCTCAGATAAAAGATAAAACATCAGAATATTTTCTAGGTATCAGAACTCTTCTTTTGAGTACAGTACTTTCCCAACTTCCCTTAAATTCAGGGCAATGATTGCTAGTAGTTTTCCCCTGGTTGATGTTGCTGCTTGGTGGGGAGGAGAAGAATGGCAGGACATCCATCAAATAATAATAATAATAATAATAATAATAATAATAATAATAATAATAATAATAAACATCTGCCAGACTATCTCATCTCCTTTACATGGATGATCTGAAACTGTATAGAAAAACATCATCTGAAATAGAATCGCTGCTCAACACTGTCTGTATATATAGCCAAGATATTGTAATGGAGTTTGGCTTGGACAAATGTGCCACACTTGCTATCAAACAAGGAAAAATAGTGAAAACTGAAGGAATCAAGATGCCCCACGAAAATAACATTAAGAGTCTGGATGAGGAAGAGTACTACAAATACTTGGGTATCCTTCAAGCTGACAACATCAAGCACACTGAAGTCAAGAAAAAGATTAGAGGTGAATACATCAAGAGAGTGAAGAAGATCTTAAAGTCCAAACTCAATGGAGGAAATACCATAAAGGCAATCAACACCTGGGCAATCCCAGTCATTAGGTACACAGCTGGAATAGTGGACTGGACTCAAGCAGAACTAAAAGCAATGGATAGGCAGACCAGAAAAATAATGACAATGAATCATGCCCTTCATCCACGCAGTGACA
Organism: Crotalus tigris; assembly: GCF_016545835.1. Taxonomy (NCBI): domain Eukaryota; kingdom Metazoa; phylum Chordata; class Lepidosauria; order Squamata; family Viperidae; genus Crotalus; species Crotalus tigris. Next base: position 315,083 of record NW_024096488.1, on the reverse strand, counting down.
TTGATAGACTTTATCTACCAAGGCAAATAGGTGGGCGTGGAATGCTACAAGTACATCAGATGGTTGAAGAAGAAAAAATGGCTTTGGAAGAATATCTGAAGAACAATGATGAAGATGCACTGAAATTAGTATATCAGGAAGGCTTACTGACTACTGGAGAGACCAAACTGGCCTACAAGAAAGACCAAATGAAGAACAGAATAGAGGCATGGGAAGACAAAGCACTACATGGCCAATACATTGAAAAAAATAGCTGGGAAAGCAGATAATAACAAAACCTGGCAATGGCTAAGAGCAGGAAAATTGAAGAAAGAGACCGAGGGACTAATTCTGGCTGCACAAGACCAAGCCTTAAGGACAAATGCATACAAAGTCAAAATTGAGAAGACAGCAACAGACAGTAAGTGCCGCCTATGCAAAGAAGCTGAAGAAACAGTGGACCACTTGGTAAGCTGTTGCAAGAAGATTGCACAGACTGATTACAAGCAGCGGCATGACAAAGTAGCAACAATGGTGCATTGGAAGATCTGCAAAAAATATCATTTGCCTGTAAGCAAAAACTGGTGGGATCATAAAATAGAGAAAGTCATAGAAAATGATAAAATTAAACTGCTCTGGGACTTCAGAATTCAAACAGACAAGCACCTGCAACATAACACCCCAGACTTAACAATTGTCGATAAGAAAGACAAAAAAGTCTGGATAGTGGACGTGGCAGTGCCTGGAGACAGCAGAATAGAAGAGAAAGAACTGGAGAAGATAACAAAATACAAAGACCTACAAATAGAAATAGAAAGACTGTGGCAAAAGCAAGTAAGGGTAGTACCAATAGTAATAGGCTCCTTGGGTGCAATCCCAAAACAACTGGAGCACCACTTGAACACCATTGGCATTGACAAATTCGCTATTAGTCAATTGCAAAAGGCGGCCTTATTAGGAACTGCTTCCATCCTGCGACGATATCTGTAATACCATCAAACATCCACATCTGCCTATCCCAGGTCCTGGGTAAGGACTCGATAGGTAGACAAAATGCCAAATCCAGTCTGAACATCTGGCTGACTGTGCGATGATCCATAATAATAATAATAATAATAATAATAATAATAATAATAATAATAATAATAATAATAATAATAATAATTGGAAGGGACCTTGGAGGTCATCTAGTCCAACCCCCTGCTCAGGCAGGAAACCCTATACCATTTCAGACAAATGACTGTCCATTATATTGCAGTGTACCACACTGACCCAACTCTGTTGCTGAGGCATAGTAAAGGCAACCACTTTTTTCTCAACCTTAGCAACTTTAAGATATGTGGACGTCAAATCCCAGAATTCATGCTGCTTGGGGAATTCTTGAAGTCCATATATCTTAAAATTGCCAAGGTTGAGAAGCACTGCTTTTAATGCCATCAGACTTTCCTCCCAGCACAAGGATGGAAGGAAAGCAAATTACTGTGGATCCATGGCTGAATCTTGATCTCCTGACAAAATATCTCAATCCAAAGATGGCAGATTTCAAGTTTGGGCAAAATCCTTTTGATGCTTCTGAGTAGGGCTGTACAAATGGAGGTGATAGTTATGTGTGATCCTCTGGATTCCTGGTGTGTCCTATAGAGTCTAGACCTTAAAAGAGGCGCTACTGAGTTGTAATTTTAATACAGTGAAAGAAGGAAATGTTTAAATATTCAGGAAGTTCACTTTAATGTTCCGTTAATATTAAGTGAAATGAAATGAAGTTTAGTTATTTCTTGGCTCCAGCTACTTTTTGGATTTGAACTTCTTTAAAGTGAAAGTCCTAGAGAGAAGTACTGCTTGCACCTAGTGTTTAAACACTAACCTTGATAAGTTACTCATAGCCATCCATATGGTCATTTAAGTCTGTTGAAGTGGCTAACATGTTTTTAGTAGCTCAAGTGAGATTCTTGCAATAGATTCTATCAGCTGGGACTTTGAAGTAGAGAAAGGCTCCAGGGGCTCCTTTGCTTTAAATAATAGTTTGGCTCAGACAAAGCATGGCACCATTATAGGAGGCTGTGGAAGCAAGTCATGCACTGGAATGCTTCCCTCACAGATTCCACTTCAAGTAATTACTTCAGCTTTAGTACAAGCCAGATGGCTGCCTCAACCAGGAAGGTTGGTTTGCACTTTTTTTCAGTCTAGGATTGTAAACCTGGAGCATTCTACAATTTTGGTTACAGTTGTGTGCAGTTGAGTAATACTAGATACTGTACTAGATTTCATGAGTTTATAGCCCCCACATCCTGACTATCATGTAGATTGGTTAATCTATGAAGCAAACAGCTAAGGTTCTCTTTATGTTGTGCTTTACAGATGCTTCTACATTCCCTATATGTTATTGCAAAAAGATAAACAAAAGTACGGTAATAAAAATAAATAAATACTCTGAGCTTATACCATTTTACACTTTAAAATTGATTACATCAAAGCACTATTATGGCTGCGGGAATAAAATGAACTTAGCTTTTGCTTCCCTGGTGCTTATCACATTTCCTTTGGAATAATATTATTAATCAGCTGAAGAAAAAAATATATATACTGAAAATAAGCATAAAATGAGCATCTGTTCATTCCAAGTGCCATTGTACTTTGGCTATACAATGTGTCTGTGTGCGTGTGTGTTGTTTTTTAAAAGATTCTGCAGATACCAGAACTGGCTGTAAACAAACACAATATGCCACTGAAAGCTATTGACCATTGTTACTCTTGGATTTTGGCAATGAGGTCCATTCCTAAATGCATCAGTAGTTTGTTCAAATGCAACAGCAGATTTCTGGTTTGAATTAAGACCAAAATAACTGAATATGGAAGGATGGATGGATGGGTGGATGGAAAGGGGGGGGGAGAGGGAGAGGGAAGGAGAGGATAGGAAAATGTCCCACTAAGAAAAATGGTAATGCCTTTAACACAGGAGCCCTTGCCATATTGTAAGATTGGTATTGCAAAGCATTCTCCTCCTAGAAAGTACAAAAAATAGTAAAAATATTAACACATGCTCCTTCTCTTGCCTTGCATACTATTGTTCTTCAACTAAAGGTAGGACAAATATCTGCCAAGAAAAAAATCCAGCTAGGTGGGAACCCTTTTCATCTTTAACTAGTATCAAATAATGTCAGAAACTTCCTTGAAATTGTCCATTTATCCTATAACAGAGATGTCATACTGGCAGCCCACGGGCCGGATGTGCCACACACAGTTCATACCCACCTCAACTCTGCAAAGGCAAAAAAATGTCACAATATGTCATGATATGTCACATGAAGCAATCAAGTTTGACACCCATGTCCTATAATCTTAAAAAAAAACAGCTACTGAAATGCTGTGTTTGGTTTTTATACCTATTGTCTTAATTCTTCTGTCCTGTTTCTGTGCTAGAAATGAATTTATCTGGTACCCCTTGTTTAAAAAGAATTGTCCATGTTTTGGAATTTCTCTGGTGTTCTTGATCTTAGTTGTTGTTGTTGTTGTTAATTGCGAAGTCGTGTCCGACCCATCGCGACCCCATGGACAACGTTCCTCCAGGTCTTCCTGTCCTCTACCATCTTCTGGAGTCCATTTAAGTTCACACCTACTGCTTCAGTGACTCCATCCAGCCATCTCATTCTCTGTCGTCCCCTTCTTCTATTGCCCTCAATAATGTAATGTAATGTAATATCTTAGTTATCATTACTCAAAAGTTTTTAAATGTTAATCTGATAACATTAGGAAAAGAAGGAGAGAATTCTGGTCCTCTGAGTAAAATCTGGGTTCACATTGTGAAAAAATGGGAAGATTATCTTGTATGCCTTACATTTTGCCAAACTGAATATTTGGTTATAAAATTAAGATGCAGACTCCTATTACAAGTTTGAGATCAGAGAAAGATTCCTAAATTCTCCAGCACTGGAGATGGATAATCCACGCAGTGGGTTGAGACTGTATTCCTGGCCAATCAGATCAGTCAGCCAAAGTTGCCACGCCCTATCCTGGACCATGATTCTCCAGTCTTGACTAATCTGGCCATGCAGACAGACCTACAACTTTGGCTCCTGGGCAGGTATAGTTCCTTTCCATTGGGGGGATTTCTTCTAGTAGCTGAAATTGCTTAGTTTAAAAGTTAATTAGAGATAATTTAATTCAACTTAATTGATTACTCAAAATTTCCGGGATAAATTGTAAGACTCAGGAAGTCAGATTCCCTACAGGGGAAACCACCCCCACTTAAAAGGGGGAAATCCCTAACTCCCCTCCCTAACCCAAACCCCAACCACCTTCCAGCAGCCGGCAGCCGCCTTAAACAAACGGGGAGGCTCGGGCAATCCCTCGCGTTTAAGACAAACAAAACAAAAAAGACAGAAAGGCAAGCAATTAGCGAGGGAAGCGGAGGACAAAGGGGACGCATGCTGGGAGGGAAATTGATTAAGGGAAACAGCTGGCGTGCGAAGGAGCAGTCTCTTTCACTCACCAGGCTGCTCAGGATTTTTTAAACGAGGCGCCATTGTCTGCACAGCTGGGAGCACGCGCGGCTCTTTGTTACAACCGCACGTGGCACAGGCAGCCCTTTTAGCACAGGCGCAATAATCTCCTGCTCCTTTTAACACATGCGCAGTAGTCTCCTGGCAGCGGCGGCCATATTTTTGTCCAAACAGGGGATCTAAGGCTCCCTGAGAAAGCTAGGTTCAGCCGCTGGAGTGAATTAATAGGCAAGCAGTACTGGGGTACTAAAGCATCTATTATTCATTCAGAGACATTCAAATCAGACACATAGCTGCTGGTTCCAGGACTTGGTGTCTTCTACCTAAAGTAAATAAGAACCTTTCATAACTAACTGTGTTTAGTTGCCTTTGGCTCCTTCCGGACTTCGGGTCCCCCATTAGTGGCCCGTACGCTTCTGGATTTAGTGGTGGGTTCCAGGCATCCCCAGTCGCGTGCCTGCCCTTACCCACCATAGTCAAGCCGGGTTCCAGGCATTCCCATTAGTGTGCCTGTTCTTATCCGTGCACAGTGACTAACTCTGACAATTTTGCAGAGTCTGCTCCTGAGTTCCAGACGCCCCCAGTAGTGTGCCTGTCCTTACTCAAAGTTGGAGCTCTCCTACTACCTGGGTCCCCCCTATCGCGGCCCGGCATTAGTGGAGAATGGAGGAAGCAATCATTCCCTCCACTGGAGCCCTGCCTTCATCATCTGGAGCACCCGCTTCAGAGGATTCGGAATCCTCTGCAGCCCCTAGAAAGGCTGCAAGGAAGTCATCAAAGAAGGCTGACAAACAGGCAATCAGAAGACACCAAGCCCTAGAAAAAGAGTTCGACAGAGCCCAGAAAAGGGCCAGAATTGAAAATAGGCAGAATGGGGGAATAGGTCCTGATCTACCGCTGGGTCTCCCTTCATCCCCATGGGCCATTTGGTCATTAGGGAACTCATCACAGTCCCAAACAGAGGGTGGGATAGGCGAATTCTCATCGCTCTCCCGATCCCCCTCCCCACGGAGGTTACAGGAAACCCCGAGGACCATGCTAACCACAGCACCTGCAGGGTCGCAGGCAATGGTCACTCCTCCTGCATTGACGGGGGATCTGCTAGCTACCCTAATAGCACAGGCAGTGGACCGTGCATTTGAGGCCAGGGCTCAAACTTCAAAAGCCAAGCGTCTAGGACTTAGAACGAGGCATCAGGAGGAAACGGAGGACCATCAGGACCTCTCCTCCTTCTCAGACTCGTCGGTCTCTGAGGAAGCTTACCTGGACCAGCCAGGTACGTCACAAGGGATTCAAATGTCTGAGGAAGAGGAGGACACCTCACCTCAAGGGCCGTCCTTCAGCGGCCTGTTTAACCCTTCTCTTTTTGTTACCATTCTGCTCAAGGCTGAGGCCACAGCCCATCTGGGGCATGGGACACCAGCGGAGCCTGTCACAGTTGACACGGAGGCTGAACCAACGTTCGCCGAAAAGGTAACCACTCAACACCGCATACCATGCCTGACCATGTTCCTAAACACAATAAGGAAACAGTGGGCAGCGCCAACCTCCCTACCACTTCCTAGCAATGCGGAGAGGAAGCTATTTAACGTAGCAAGGGAGCTAGAGGGAACATTGGAGGTGCCGGTGGTGGATGAACCCATAGGTCCCCTGATATCGGACACGGCCATATCAGGAGATTTTGCTGAGGCTCTTAAAGCCGAGGACCGAAAGAGTGAGTCCAACTACAGGAGAATGCACCAGGCAATAGCTTGGGCTACCAGGGCGACTACCTCCGCGTCCTTTTTCACCAGAGCCACACTTTGTTGGCTCCGTGAGTTACAGGGCCGGGTTCCCATGGAGGATATACGCACTCACCAGGAACTCAGCAAAATGGTAGTGGCCACGGAATATGCGTCGGACGCGACACTTTTAGCGACCAAGTTTTCAGCCAAGGCAATGGCGGCAAACAACACGAGCAGGCGCATCCTCTGGCTAAAGAACTGGCAGGCGGATACCAAATCCAAGTGGAAATTGGCTTCGGCTCCGTACCAAGGGGCAAGGCTGTTTGGTGAGGCACTAACGCCATACCTGCAGAGAACAAGGACAAGCGCAAGGTCCTTAAACACATGCTTAAAAGACAGGACAAGAGACCCGGCTCCTGGGGAAGGAAACAATCCTTTTGTACGGAAGCCAGGGTCAACTACTTTCAAAATTCCCAACCCTTCCAAGCTAGACAGGATAGGGAAAGACAGGGGGACAGACAGAATACAAGACATAGGCAAACGCAGGGAAGACGGCCCTTTCGGGGGAACAACCGCCCCTTCCGCCGTACCAGATGACTCCCACCCAGACCTTCCCATAGGGGGCAGACTAGCAGGGTTTGCTCCCCAGTGGGAAGAGACCACCATGGACGTATGGGTCAGGAACACCATACGTCATGGTCTATCTCTAGAATTTCTCTCAAAGCCCCCGAACCGCTTCCGCCCGTGCCCCTGTCCCACAAACCCAACAAAGAGAAGGCTCATGAACGAGGCCGTTCAGCACCTTCTAAACATACGGGCCGTAGAGCCGGTGCCTATGAACCAGAGAGACCAGGGGTTTTATTCTATCCTCTTCGTGGTCCCAAAACCCTCGGGGGGTTGGAGAGCCATTTTGGATTTAAAAAGGCTAAATTTCTACATAAAATACCGCAAATTCAAAATGCAGACACTACGCTCCATCCTTGGAAGCGTAAGGAAAGGGGATTTTCTGGCATCGATCGACCTCACGGAGGCATACTTGCACATCCCTATCTCTCTGGCTCACCGCCGCTTTCTACGGTTTGCCTACAGGGGGCACCATTTTCAATACAGGGCACTTCCATTCGGCCTGTCATCAGCGCCCAGGGTGTTCACCAAGATTCTGGCGGTTCTGGCAGCACACCTAAGAAACGTACCAGTCAGAGTCCAGTGCTACCTGGACGATATTCTAATCCAGTCATCGTCCGCCCAGCAGTCTCGGGCGGACCTAAAGTTAGTGATAAAACTGCTGCAGGACCACGGCTTCTCGGTGAACTTTCCAAAGAGCCATCTAACCCCAACTACGAGAATACTCCATCTGGGAGCGGTCATAGACACAAAGGAGTGCAAGGTGTACCTATCACAGGAACGCCTCAGCAGCATAAAGAAAGCCGTAAAACAGGTAAGCCGCGGTCAGTCAGTGACGCTGGTCTGCCTCTCCCAGCTGCTAGGGAAGATGATATCGACCATAGCAATAGTTCCTTGGGCAAGGCTGCACTCAAGAGAACTGCAGTGGTTCATGCTCCCGTTTCAGAGACAGCAAATCAGTGCATCCCGGAAGAGGGTAGGCATACCTCTGAGAGTACGACACTCCCTCAGGTGGTGGCTATCTCCAGCTCTCCTCAGGGGGTCCCCCTTCAGGGAACCAGACAGAGTAGTAGTCACAACAGATGCGAGCTTATTCGGCTGGGGAGGCCACTTGGGGACCAAGTGGACACAGGGCCGCTGGTCAGCGGTGGATCTCCGACACAACATAAACTGGCTCGAGCTGCGGGCTATTCACCTAGCGTTAAGGCATTTTCACAGCAGCATAAAAGGCAGGCACGTACTGGTCCTGACGGACAACGTGACAGCCAAGGCCCACATAAACCGTCAGGGGGGCACACACTCTCTCTCGCTCTCGGCCGAGGCCCTCCTACTGGGGGCCTGGGCGGAACAAAATCTGGTCTCCATAAAGGCCGACCACATATCGGGGGAGGCAAAAATCCAAGCAGATCTGTTGAGCAGATCAACAATAGATCACTCGGAGTGGCAACTACACCCGAGGATCTTCAGGGAGATCTGTCACCGCTTCGGGCTTCCCCAGATGGACCTTTTTGCCTCTCCTTCCAATGCCCACCTAACTCGCTTCTTCTCCCGATTCCCATCCAGGGGAGCAGAGCAGACGGACGCGTTACGGAGCCCATGGCCAAGGGGACTCCTGTACGCGTTTCCACCCTTACCTCTCCTTCCGGCGGTAGTACGCAAGATTCTGCGGGAAAGGGCCGAGGTAATCCTTGTGGCCCCTTATTGGCCAAGGAGACCTTGGTTCGCAGACTTGAGGAGTCTCTCCCGCACGAATCCATGGCGGATTCCTCCGGAGAGGATCTCCCTCAAGCAGGGGGAGATCTCCCACCCAGAGCCACAATGGCTACAACTAGCCGTCTGGCTCTTGAACGGTCAATTTTAGCCAAGGGGGCTTGCTCACAGGGTGTAATTAGGATCATACAGGCATCAAGGCACCCCTCCACGAACCGTATCTACGAGGCTACATGGAGAAGCTTCCAATCATGGTGCTCTAAACAGGAATTGTTACTCGAAGGGATCACAATTCCCAAGATCCTAGAATTTTTACTAGATGGCCTAGAGAGGGACCTCTCGCCAAACACGCTGCGCAGGCAAATCGCCGCCCTCTCAACTATACTTTCTGCCAGCCCCGGTGAATCCTTGGGCAAGCATCCCTTAATACGATCTTTCCTCAAGGGGGCTGCGAACATCAGACCGCCAACCGTGCACAGGTATCCATCGTGGGAACTACCACGAGTACTACAAGCTCTTACCAGAGCGCCCTTCGAACCACTCAAAACATGTGACATTCGCTACCTGACCCATAAGGTAGCATTCTTAGTAGCTATCACGTCAGCTCGACGGATATCCGAGTTAGCTTCTCTCTCAACGAGGAAGGACCTGTGTCATTTTCACAGGGACAAGGTAGTCCTAAGAATAGACCCTTCATTCATTCCAAAGGTCAACTCCTTTTTTCACAGATCACAGGAAATAGTCCTACCAGACTTCTGTCCAAACCCAGCTCATCCCCTGGAGCAACAATGGCACACCTTGGACGTACGAAGGGCACTAAGACATTACATTTCGCGCACAGCGGAATTCCGACGCTCGGAAGCGCTTTTCATATCCTTCCACCCCGCTACTAGGGGCCGGAAGGTCTCGTCCTCTACCATCGGTAGGTGGATTAGGGCATGCATCACTGGGGCATACCAGGCGGAGTCCTTGCAAGTCCCCAAGCATATCACGGCCCACTCCACAAGGAGTGCTGCCACCTCAGCAGCATGGGCCATGCAGGCTTCTATTGAAGAGGTATGCAGGGCAGCCACTTGGGCCTCGCCCTCTCCATTCATTCGTCATTACAAAATCGATAAGTACTCCTCTGCAGAGGCCTCCTTCGGTAGGAGGGTTCTCCAGCAGGTTCTAGACCAAAGTTACACACAGGACCAGTCTATTCCCCAACCCAAGGGACAATAGGCTTTGGTATGTCCCACTGCGTGGATTATCCATCTCCAGTGCTGGAGAAGGGGCGTTGACTTACCTGAACGCCTTTTCTCAGCACGGAGATGGATAATCCACACCCACCCTTATAGACTAGGATAATAGGGTATATTTAGTGGAGCCAAAACGTCTTACTGTCAGTCAATGGCTGCGCTCGAGTCAAGACTGGAGAATCATGGTCCAGAACAGGGCGTGGCAACTTTGGCTGACTGATCTGATTGGCCAGGAATACAGTCTCAACCCACTGCGTGGATTATCCATCTCCGTGCTGAGAAAAGGCGTTCAGGTAAGTCAACGCCCCTTTGCAAGTAGATGCATGTCTGCAGAAGGACTCTTAATTTCATCAGCTATGTTCAGTTGTAACTGTGATACTGTGATTGAGCTTAGAATAATTGTTAAGAACAAATAAATAAGTTTTAGGTATCTTCTGTGAACTGGTTTATAAATATCTCTCCATCCAATTTATGGCCAGGTTGATGAATGGCAGCATGGTTAGATTTCAATTAGTCTTGCTGAGTCCAGGAAAATAATTAAGTCAGTAGCATTACTGCCATTGATTTGAAATTTGTGAGCATTTCGTAAAAAAAAATGACTATCATACAGAGTGTCCCAGCTAGTACTGGGAATAACTCCAAGACTGCATGTGACTAGAAATATTAGCTTATGCTTTGGAAAAGTGTTTACATCACATCTGCTCCATAAATGTAGTCTTTATCTAAACAGATGACTACCAAACTTTCACACAGCATGAAGGAAAGTTTAGTTTTCAATTGATAGGTGCCTCTCTTACTCAGAATATTATCCTCTTAATAATAGTAGATCAATGGTTGCTATTTGGGGATGGGATGGGGAGAGTGCATGTACTGTATTTTTGCTGTTAGCCATCTTCATCAAAGTGCCACATTATTATCTACATTTTAGAATAATTTTGTCACATGGCACTCATCTCTTTTATAATAAGTTTATTTTTATGTATTTATTAAATATATTTGCTGAAAAGCTTTGTTTCAGGTTATCATCTTGAGTAAAGAAAGGAGATGTCCAGAATGTGAATATCTGAAATGAAGACTTAGAATGGCTATTTGCCCTATTTTACCCAGGACAGCCCTCTGTTTGATAATATCCCCAAGTTTAGTTCTAGTCTCCTTTTAAGATCAGGAAGCTTAAAAAGGGAAGGCAGGAGCCTTACATTTGCCCAAAGACAACCATGCAGTACCATCAACATCACTTAGGTCTGTAGCTTTCTCAACTATAGGTAGACAGTGGATTGAAATCTATTTACATTTAATGTCTGTCTAAATAGTGTCTACTTTTATCTTCTATTTTTGGTTGTAGGTATGTAGAAATTTCTCTTGTTAATGCAGAAAGAACATATACTACTTTCTATAACATGTATGTTTATGTGGTAGAAACTCATATTTTATGTAGCCATACTGTGCATTAGAAGTTATCTACCTAACATATAGATTTCTTCTAAAATGCACATGTCTATAAAAAATTTTTTAACCAAGCACAGCATATATACCGTTTATGAAAAAAAAATGTATCTTTCTTATCTAGAAAAAAGTAGAAGGGGAATTCACTACTAAATTCTCAACATATTTCTTCATGAAGAAATCTGAGTAACACTGCAAATTTTATTTTTCAGCCTTTAAAAATAAGTTCACAATAGTATATCTTGTTGTTGTAATCATATGATTCATTAAACAATGGTAAAAGCTGCTGTTTGGGGAAAGGTTTATACTATCCTTTTTGATAGTCTGTTTTTTAATATTTTAAAAATCTAACAATATTGAGCTTCCGGTGGGAGGCGACGGCGATGGCGGCTAGCTTTTAGCCGTCCAGCTGGGGAAGTGTCAGAGCCGCGGAGCGCAGCGCGCATCAGCTGGCCCGCGGCTCGGAAATCCCTTCCCGGGCAAAGGGAAGGGACAGAGAACGCAAGAGTAGAGGTAGAACCCCTGAACCCCCTCTGGATTATTTCTAGAGGGGGTGAAAGGAGTGTTCCCTCGGAGCTCTTGCTGATCTCCGCCTCCCAGCTGTTTTTGCTTCCTAGGAAGCAAAAGAAACCGCCGCTTCTATCTCCGTGTTTACAGCATTTTGGTGAGTAATTTTTAAACGGACGGAGCAGTTTAAAGGATTTTTTGTTATATTTTAGGTGTTTATTTTTTTATCTTTTGATTTTTACTATTTTTCCTCCCTTTTTTTGTTATACTAGTGAAAGGATTTAAGATGGCGTTTTGAAACTGTCGGAGTTTTTTTTCCTTTCTCTTTTGTTTTACTTTCCCTTTCTAAGGACTGTTTTTTGCTTCTGCTTTTGTTTTTGGTTTAGAATTTTTTCTTTTGAACTGTTTGCTCTTTTACTACTTATTCTTTGGATTTACTCTGGACTTTTAATGACTATAGTTTGTCTCTTTTTAAAAAAATTTTTTTTTTTTCTTTCCTCCTCCCTTTTTGGCTGGAGGGGAAAGGGAAGTGACAATTGTGCTTTTTAAAATGGCTTCAAAGAGGCAGCAGCCTTCCTCAGCACCTAAGGTTATTTCTTCTCCTATAACTTCCACTGCACAGCTACAACAACAATCTAAACATGTACCACCGGCTCAGCCACCACCCTCCCCTCCTCTACCTGGACTTTCAGTACAAGAGGTTAGAGGCATAATGGGAGAGATTGTAGTTCAAATGAGAGAGGAAATGAATCAATTTGTTTCACAGATTAAATCAGAAATTAAATCTGATCTCAAAGAAGAGATAACGGGGATAAAGTCTAAATTGCAAGAAAATAATAATGAACTACGACAAGATATATTGGCAGCTGTTTCAGGTTTGGCTACTGTGGTGGTTAAGCTCGACGCAAGGCTTGAGGAAGTGGAAGACAAAGTTGACTCTTTGGATGACAAAATTCAAGACGTGGAAAGGAAGGTGGACTCCTCACAAGAAGATATTTTGATGTTTCAGTACAGACAGATGGAGTATGCCCTGAGGATTAGAGGCCTCAAGGAAGATATCAATCAAGATTTGGTGGAGGTGGTCCTTACTGATCTGGCGCTGGCCTTGGATATGGATAAAGGAGAATTACAGAGAGAAGTGGAAAAAATTTACAGACTTAACTCCTGGATTGCTAAGCAGAAGAATTTGCCTAGAGATGTGGTGATCTACTTTACAAAGAAGTCCCTGCGGAATGAGATTATACAAGCCTTTTACAACAAAAGATTTCAGATTGCCGCCCAAGATGTCATCATTCTAAAGGAAATCCCATCCAAAATTTTAAGAAGTAGAAAAGACTTTGCTTTTTTAACCAATGAGCTTAAAGTTAGATCGATGCCATTTAGATGGGAAATTCCGATGGGTATTGTTTTGAGCCATGCTGGGACACGCTACAGATTGAACACAGTTGATAAAGCTAGAGATTTTTATACCTCGGTCCTGGGTGCAGGCTCAACTTCATCTGGTCGGAAATCTTTGAGTGGTAAGGAAGCTGAGCAGCAATCTGAGGCATTAGATTTGGTTTCCGCAGGGATGATAGAAGCGGCAAAGCAACGCCAGATGGAGGCTAAAGAGCAGAGGATGACTCGTGCGGCCTATAAGCGTAAAGAGAAGGAGCAACGTAAAAAAGAGCCCAAAGAGAGTTCTCCTGGAAGTGCTTCACCGCCGGTGGGAGGAGCAAGACCCAAGAGTTATGCAACACACGCAGCTCTGTCAGATTTTGATGGTGTCTTCTCCAGGCTGCGTGCCAAGGGAGATGGCAAAGTTTTTGACCTGGAATGTTAATGGATTGAATTCTCCTCAGAAACGGAAAAAAATCTTTTATTATTTGAAGCAACATACCAATGATGTTATTTGTCTACAGGAAACTCATATTTTACTTAAAGACCAGAAATATTTAGTTAATGCTTGTTTGGGATCTCATTTTATATCTCCTGCTCCTGGGAAGAAAGGGGGAGTTGTTATATATGTTAAACAAAACCTACCAGCTTGTCTGGTAGAATCAGATCCCCAGGGGAGATATGTGATGATTGAACTTGGTATATATGGTAAGAAAGTACTTATAGTTGGACTTTACGCTCCAAATCAACAACAGGAACAATTTTATAATCAGTTACATCAAAAAATAACTTTGCTTGATTATAGATCAGTGGTATTAATGGGTGATTGGAATGGTGTCTTAGATACACTAAGGGATAAGAAAGGTTCCTCTCCTTTTCTTAAACAAGCAAGGCTACCTAAAGCCTTTTTTGACATGAAAGAAGACTGGGAATTAAGGGATTATTGGCGGGAACGTAATCAAGAGGAGAGAGACTTTACTTTTTTTTCTGATAGACACCAATCTTTTTCAAGAATTGACTTTTTCTTGATTACCACGGACTTGTATAATAAAGTAAAGAATGTAAAGATTTTTCCTAGATCACTGACGGATCATAGTCCAGTTTGGATGGAGCTGATTCAAGAGAAAGAGGAAAGAAGATCCTGGAGAGTTAATGAAAATTTGTTTAGACAAGAAAAGAATGTTCAAAAACTAAAGGAGTGTTTAAAGGACTATTTTGCTTTGAATATGTATAAGGGGACTTCAATGTCAATGGTATGGGATGCAGGTAAAGCATTTATGCGCGGTGTTTTGATAAAAATGAATAATTTTTATAAGCGAAATCAGATTCAGAAACGTAGAGAACTTGAAGATGAAATTAAATTAAAAGAAAGGGCTTTGATTTTAAATCCTTCTGATGAGAGTATTAAAGAATCTGTAAAGTTATTAAGGTCACAATTTAATATTTTGATAGCAGACCAAGCTGCAACCAACTTATTATTTATGAAACAAAATACATTTTGTAATGCCAATAAGCCTGGGAGATGGTTGGCTTATCAATTAAGAAAGAAACAGAGACAAAGAATAATAGAGAAAATAAACTATAAGGGTAAATTAGTTTCTCAGAAGGAATTGATTAAAAAATCTTTTTTGGATTATTATCAAAACTTATATAAATCTACTAATATACAAATGCTAGATATAAATAAATATTTAGCTGAGGCAAGTTTTCCTAAACTGACTGAGGATCAGAAATATGAAATTAATGGTTTAATTACTAAGGAGGAAATTACCTCAGCAATTCAACAATTGAAATTAGGGAAAGCACCGGGTACGGATGGGTTAACAGCTGTTTATTACAAAGTTCTAATAGAGGAGATGATCCAACCATTACATGATCTTTTTAATGGTATTTTACAGGGTTTAGAGATTCCTCCTTCATGGCGTAGTGCTTTTATATCATTGATTCCAAAGGAGGATCAAGATCTTACCCTACCAAAAAATTACAGGCCTATATCTCTTTTAAATGTGGATTATAAGATATTTGTAAAAATTTTGGTAAATAGGCTTATGAGGGTGGTGCATCATCTTGTGCATAAAGATCAATCAGGATTTATAACAGGAAGGTATATGAAAAATAATGTCAGACAAATTATTAATTTACTAGAATATTTAGACAAGAACAATCAAGTTCCTGCAGGGCTCATATTTTTAGATGCTGAAAAAGCATTTGATCAATTGAATTGGCATTTTATGTTAAGAGTAATGGAAGAAATGAATTTTGGTGAAAAGATATTACAAGCCCTTACGGTAATATATCAAAAACAAACGGCACAAATTATTGTTAATGGAGGTTTGTCGGAGGTTTTTACAATAGAGAAAGGTACTAGACAGGGGTGTCCTTTATCGCCATTGTTGTTTGTTTTAAAATTGGAAATATTATTGATCAAAATTCGAGACTCTCAGGAAATTAAAGGAATATATGTTAATAAAAAAGAATATAAGTTGAGAGCTTTTGCGGATGACTTGGTTGTTACTTTGTCGCAACCTGGTTATTCTGTAGTAAACTTATTACAGTTGATTCATCATTATGGTTTGGTCTCGGGTTTTAAGATTAACGTAAATAAGACTAAAATTTTACCTAAAAATATGTCGAGTCAGGAGAAGCAGATTTTGGTTAACTCGACGGGTTTTGAGATTGTTAATAAGGTAAATTATTTGGGGGTGATGCTGTCTGTTTCTAATGCAAAATTATTTAAAAATAATTATGAAAGGTTGTGGGTCAGGGTACAGAAGGACTTGAAGAATTGGGAAAAGTTGCAATTATCCCTCATGGGAAGAATAGCAGTGATAAAAATGAATATTCTACCCAAGTTTCTTTTTTTGTTTCAAATGTTAACAATTTTGAAAAATGAGATTAATTTAAATGAGTGGCAGAAGGGTCTCAACAAATTTATTTGGGCAGGGAAAAAACCAAGGGTTAAGTTTAAAATTATGCAAGACTTCCGTGAGAGGGGTGGACTTAAGGTACCAAATTTGAAATTATATTATGATGCGGTGGTTTTAACATTAATTAGTGATTGGGTAAATTTGACAAATTCTGAGATACTTTACTTAGAGGGATGGGATTTACTTTATGGGTGGCATGCCTATTTAAGATTTAATAAAAAAATAGATTGGGCTTTTAAATCTCATATTTTAAGAATTTCTTTACTTAGGATTTGGAGAAAATATTATAAAAGTGATTTTAAAGTACCATTATGGGCTATACCATGGCATGCGATAGAAGGAATAAAAAGAGGGGTTAAAATGGATATGGTGTCTTATAGACAGTTACTTAAATGGGATGGACAAAACTGGCAATTAAAATCACGGGAAGAATTAGCACAAGAAAATTTTACTTATTCTTGGTTCCAATATAGGCAACTACTAGATAGATGGAAGATGGATTGTAAGGTGGGTTTTCTTAGAGAAGATGAAAATCTTATTAAGCAACTGAAGGATCAAAGACAAACCCACATTAAGAGAATTTATGGGGTTTTAGTTGAATTGGACTCAGAAACGGAACTAATTAAAGATTGTATGATTAGATGGGCGCAGAACTTTGGTGAGCCAGTTTCATTGGACACCTGGGAAACTATTTGGGTGAGAAATGTCAAATTTACTCAAGCACAGAATTTAAGGGAGAATTTTTATAAAATGTTTTATAGATGGCACCTTGATCCACAAAAAATGTCTTATATGTATCCTGACGTGCAACCCAAATGTTGGAGATGTGGTTATAAGGAGGCTTCCTATTATCATATTTGGTGGTCATGCAGAGAGATAAAAGCATTTTGGATTAAAATATGGTGGAATATCCAGAGAATTTTTAGAAGGAGGGTAAAATTTACTCCGCAATTATTTTTGTTAGGTATTGTTACAGATTGTGATACAAAGGAGGTTGTATTGATGTTAAATTTGATCACAGCCGCTAGGCTGTTAGTAGGACAATACTGGAAGAAGGAATCTTTGCCTACATTGCAGGAATGGTTTCTTAAAGTAGCTTATTTGGCAGAAATGGCAAAGATTTCGGCTTTCTTAAAGCAACAAACGCAAGAGAAATTTTTTGCTGTTTGGGATAAATGGATAAAATTTATACAATTTAGATTGGGTATACAAAAATATTATATAGTTTTTTCATAAGTTTTATTTTCATATATATTATAGATAATTTTTTATATATATAAATATAAAGTTTTTAATTTAATTTTTATTTTTATTTTTTAAGCCTATATTCTGCTCTGGGAAGCTCAGGGGGGGGGGAAGGGAGGGGGGGTTTTGGGAGGGGTGGGTTTTTTTTTTTTTTTCCTTATATATGTATTGTTTAGTTTTATTTTTTTGTATATGTTGTCTCTTGTTTTGTATTTTTTTTCTTTTTTGTAAAATTTATAAAACTTTTAATAAAAAAAAAAAAAATCTAACAATATTTACCAGAGAGTTAACTTCACAGTGAATTGTGGTTGCACTAAAGAAATAGCTGCAATTAAAGATATTCAACATGTTTAGAATGGACTGTTTTAGAGAGATGGCGAAAAGAATGTTAATCTATTCAGTATGAAATAAAAAGAGTTTAAATATCCTAAGAACACTTCACTGAATATGGAAACACTTTGTGACAATTTTTTAAAAATGTCACCAAATGTATAAAGAAAAATATCAGGATGAAAAAACTCCCAAAGAAATATGAATGGTTGATTTAACTCAGAGAATTTATTCAATCCAAGTTGAAAGTTGAAGTGATTTATCCAACCATTTTTATTTGGCATTTTGATTCAAAATGTGAAATTTGATTAGAATTTCTAAATTGTTTTGGAAAAACAGGCTTGTCAGTTTGACATGACTTTCTGATTCAGATCAAATTTGTTATTTGAATATACAGCACAATTACAAAGTTCATTCAAAATATCCAGAGATGAAAAATGTCAAAAAGGATCACAGCAGACAAAAACGCCAGCAACATAAAGTTAATCAAAGATGCAAGTATTTCTTATACAAGAAAAATTCTTTGACATGTAAGAAGACCAGCAGGAAAATGTTTCTTGGCAGAGAGGCAGCATGAAGAGCTTCTCTAGTTTGACTTTTGTGCATCACATTGGTATTAAAAAGTGTTGACAGACCCAGGCCAAGAAGTTCCTAATGGCTCTGATCTTTCGTAAGGCATTCAAGACCTGGGGTTCGGATTGGATAGTTAGGTTATGTTCTCTTTTTATGAGTTGGGTTTGCAATATACCTGTTTTTGTTAAATTGCTGTTTTTAATCCTGTTCCCCCTCCCAGAGTCATCTTTATGAGTTAAGCAATAAATAGCCATAGAATTAAGAGTGGGAAGTTGGGAAGAACCTCTTGCTGAAAAATCTGTTGTAAGATACACAATTATTGACAAACCTATAGTTGAAGGAGTAGTCCAATCTTCTGCAATATACATTAGCATACAGTATTGGTGGGTTTAGTATTTAATATTATGCAACCTAGGTTGCATATGTTGGACATATAAATTAGAAATGAGGGGAACTGTACTTGATCTCATTTACAGGGCGTCAGGTTTGGGAAGACTGCTAGTTTTTTGGTTTGATTACAAATTGGAAAGAGGACCCTTGCCTTTACATCATAAGAAAGTTATAATTTGTTCATTTGTGTGGACATTCCATAAAGGATATGAAAAGGAAATATTGTCTGTAACAAAACCCAGTCTATGCTTTTAATGAAGTTTGGCATTACTGTTACAAAGTGAAAGTTGATGTAGTTTGAAGACCATGGTGTCCAAACTGGTAATATTAGATAGTACAGATTACAGTGATGGCAAGTCTGTTGGCAATGCTACAACTAGTAAAATAGGCTTAGAAGAATATTGTTGAAAGCTACATGAAACTTTATAAATCTTCTGGGAAAAAAATCGTAGTTGGGTTCTTCCAAAGATTTGTAATATGTTGCTTAAAAGTCAGGTCCAAAACTACTGATTTTTCTGCCATGTTGTTATAAGAAAGTGTTGGTCATGTACACAGGGACACTCTGAACATAAAAGGCCTGCCTAGTTTTCTGAATGAACTAGATATACTTAAGGGCAGTCTGTGCCAAGCTGGCAATTCTCAAAATTTATAGCCAGCATATCTGAATGGATTGTGAGAATTGAAATCCTAACATCTGGAGGATTTCCGGTTGTAAATGATGACCTACCAGAGATCATGGCTGAAGAAACATTGGGTCTTCGTGTGGTTTTCATTCTAACATGAATGTATCTGATTCATGTTTTTATGGTGATTAAAATATATTATAATTTAAATTATTGAAATGTATTTGTATTTCATCCTTTTTCTGAATTTCATTTTGCTTTTCAAAACTGACACATGTATAAAATGAATCAATACAGTCTGATTCCTTAATAGAAAAGATTCCTTACACTCTTTAAAGCTTATGGTTTTCAGTTGCAACCAATACAAAATGATTAATATCCCTTACTGTTTTCCTAATAAATATTTTGTTAATATAGTAAACAATTCCATTGTCTTTGCTTTTATAGGAAATTGAATGGATAGTGGCTTCCTATAGGAAATTGTTTTGGCTGATTGATTGATTGGTTTAGTAACGTGATCTTATACAGGGAAGCTTTTTTGTGGGTTGATGCTCTACTAAATTTGTTGCAGCAGCTATGTAATGATCGCACAATATATAATCAAGCTGTTGTTCCTAGCTTTTCAGTCATTTATCCGCATCTGTGACAAATCTATAAACACCTGTGTATTATTGCTTCTAAATTATAAAAGGCATGCATTGTTAAATGCTTCTTGGGATCCCTCTGTTCAGCACAAGCCACTCCATGAATTCTTTGTAATGCTAAATATGTTTCTCTGGTTGATAGAAAAATATCTGTCAATCACATCATATATTATTCATCTAAGGGTGATTTTTTCATGTTTCCATGTTTCCTTGAGAATCTCATTGTGAGTACTAATCAAGCATATTAGTCTCACCTGAGATCTTTTAGAAATACAGCTTAGCAAAGATTGAACATCTTTGTTCAATCTTTGGCATCTTTATTTAAAGGATTGAGAAGCAGGAACGATCTGTGTCTGAAACTCTGGAAATTGCCTTCCATTAGAATTCCTTCTCAAATTGTAAGGACAATTGGCTGGTGGAGATTAAATGTAACCTGTCAGATGAAGATTGTACTGGCTAAAGTTAACATGATCTTTTGAACATATCTTTGGGTAGGACCATTACAGTATCTTAATATAGAATTTGCTAAATAATCTCATGTGGAATTCAAAACTGTGTCTAGTATTTTTCTTATACAGATAGATCATGATTACTTACATGTTCAAATAATGCAATATTGAATTTAATGTGAACTTAAAATTGATACCAGGTTGCATTTAATGCAGCCCCAAATTCAGTTAATGTGAGTCTAGCTGCACATATGCCATTGAAGCTATTGCATGTGTAACTGCAGTTGAGATTTTAGATATTGTTAATATTCACACATGCAAAATAGAAAAAAGTAAGATTCCACCAGAGGAAAAGAGTACAAATTTTAAACAAGAAGCTTTTGTCAATGTAAGCTTACCTTTAGCAATGATATTTAGAGGGTTTTTTGAATTTTATTTTTCTTTCTCTAATTACTCTGTGACTTTGTTAATCATACATTTAAATTATATTTTTATCCTTTACTGTAATATTTCATTAAAATAGGTAATATAAATTTATGGTTTGCATTTTTTATTGCCTGTTTCTTTTGAGCTGGAACCAATTGTCATTTTTTCCATAGAAATATCACCTTCAAATAATGCTAATTTGAATAATGTGACCGTTTTGTGGGATTCATTAACCACAGTAATTGAGATCTATCTGTACTTATGCAGCCCCTTTGGGGGATTGAAATGGATAACTTTTACGTATGTATTTACCTGCTCATGTAATATGTAAATATGACTTATTGAACTCCTAGCATGGTCTTTGAACAATTCTTGTTTTTTTAAAAAAATCTTTGCATAAGATCACTTGGCATAAGTCTCCCTTTGCTTTTCTCTCTTTTCCTCGGTATCCCTTTTAATATGTAAACTCCTTTAGGTTCTTCCTCCTAAACCCCTGCCCAGTAACGAAGAATTTATTCCTTTTCTTATTGTGTTAAGAATTTCCAATCACATCCTGGATGCAACCATGAGCCAACTTCATATTGCTCTGATCTGGTAGAATCTCAGATTCTTCTTTGGCTGTAAATTATGCATATTTATTGCCAAAAGAAGAGAAAAAACAGAAATATTTTTTTTCAGTGAGAATACTCCATTTTCAGATTGCAGTCCAGAAATTATTGTGGGGTAGGAAATGTTAGGCAGATAGGGAAAAGCAAGAGTCTAGAACTGAGGATATATCCACAAAGTATCACTGGGTTAAATGAAACTTTTAAAAGATTGCTCATTTCTAGACGTTTGAGTATGTCTTTTACTAGAACAGCACTGATGATATCACTAGCCAGGTAATGAAATGTCTGCAAGCAAACAACCAAGCTGAGAGAGCATCAAGGTTGCCCTAGTTCAACTTTGAGCTATGTTGTCTTTCTGTTGAAAATACCATATTTGATCCAGAATCATTACATAGGAAATTATTTCCATCTGCAATCCTTAATGAACTTGAACTATACAGAACTATGAAGGATTTACGTCTGTCATGTTGGAATAGATATGTTTATTAAAGAATAGCACCAGACTAACTTTCTTTTTCCCTCCCTACTCAATGCAAATTAATCCCTTTTAATCTCTGTGTAATGTTGATCTGGCTGCTGTCACCATTTCAACAGCAATGAATTGTTGATGATTATTCTTTGAGTACAACATTTTCCAAAAAGATTGAAAATACTCAGCTTCTGATTTTCTGCTTCCATGTTCAGTGTTTGCACTAATATCTCTAGGTAAATAGGTGGGTAGCTAAGTAAGTAAGTAAATACAGTAGTTTATTGAATAGCCTTCAGACTATTTCAAGTAAGGTGTTTGTATGTTAGTATAAAGAACTAGGGCCTTCCATTATTATTAATAGTTTATTATAGTGAAATTTTTATTATATTGTATTGTTTATGAATTAGGATTTTAATTTGTTTATATGATCAAGTTTATTTGCAAATTGTTTATTCTGTGTTAAAGGGGAGTTAAAACGCATTATATTTGTTTATATAGTTGGTTAATGTTAGTTAGATTATGATTATTATATTTGTTACCCTGTATTCAGCTCTGGGAAGTGGGGGGGGAGGGGAGGGGGCGGGGGGGGGTTTGGGGGTATATTTTGTAATTTTTGTAAAACTTTTTAATTAAAAAAAAGAACTAGGACCTTCCACACTTCTGATTCCATTGGGATCAGTTTACCTGTGGCTGAAGGGCCAGAGGGGTAAATGATAACAGGTGAATCATGATATCCCCCCTGCAGATGATGTCATTAGAGGTCATTATGTAATTATGCCATTTGTGTGATGATGTCATGATACACATGTCATTTTAATATTGTGGCTTATTACAGATGCCATTGGATCTGTAATACTTTGTGGACAGAGTTACCTTGTGGAGGGTGGAAAATTAAGAAAAGGACATACTGAAAAGTCATTTCTTAGTTTCTGGATCAGTTAGAAAAGGAGTTAGCTGGTTTATCTGTTTGTTTGTATATGTTTGAAGCTTCATTTGAATGAAGAAAAGGGGAGAGAAAGAAAGGCCTAGTTTATTGAGATTTTCTAAATCTCCTCTGGATGTGATGGAAGCTGACTGAGCTTCCTTTGGGATTTTTTAAAAAAAAGCAAATCAAAAGAGAACTGTTGCTCAACTGTGTACAAATTCTTGTTCTTTCCTAACTAGCTGGATCAACTGGGCCATTTTTTTTTTTTTTACTTTCTTTGGGGAATTTAGCAAACTTAAAAATACACACACACACACACACACACACACATACACATCAAGTACGTGCATCAGTATTTGGACACTCATTAATGAGGTGTTGAATAATAAGAGGAAAAGAGAAAATAAAAAGGTTTTCCCTCCCCTCTTCTTCTCTGGGTGATTTAATTTGGTGAGAATGATAGGATATTATAATTTGCACACAGATTATTCCAATGACTCAAGATTAGTCAGTTTCTTTCATTTTCAGCATCAGACTGTTATCGTATCTCCCTTCAATTGTTTCTCCAGTTTGAAAATCCAAGTTCCTTTAGCCTTAAGTCTCTGTATCTGAATTTCCAAAATCTTTTGGAAATGAAGTACCCAGAACCATACGCAGTATTTCGAGTGTGGTCTTATCAGTGCAAACTAAAGGGGAATAATAAATACTTTCCACACCTTTGATTCTGTTCTTCATCAATGATTGAATAATGCTGTGAAGATATTATAAGTCATTTATGGGGAAATAATGGCAAAATTAGTGATATATAACTTATTCTTCCCTTTGACTTAAATAGGAAGATACAAATCTGCATATACCATATTTGGTGATTATGATACTTCTTTGGTTCTTGTTCTTAGAAAATCTCTTCATTTTTAAAGTGACATCAGAAAATGGAAATACTAACATAATCCACCAACAGTGGTGAGTAAAATCTTTGTAGAAGCCCACATTTTTTCAGCTACAGACTATATTCAACAAAATATGTGAAAAGTTGCAATTTACTTTGTTACTTGAATGGAAAACATAGCCAATGAAGTTATCCCATTTGTCCAGTAATTACTACCATGATCAGTATTATCAACAATAAAATAAGATGCTATAGAGAAAGATAAGCTCAATCAAGAAATATTTTCCACCAAACACATCATCAGATCTTTCTACTCTCACTAAAAATTGATAGGACTCTAATACTTGATCACCCTGATCAATTTCTTGTATTGCCCCAATTTCTTGCTGTAAAGAACGCATGACAAGACTGCAAATCAACACAAAACTACAATGGCAATTATTAATGAAATACAAAACATACTGCATATTAAAAATACTATTATGTAACAGGAGTTCATTGTCTAGTTTGGTTAATGACTTTTCCTCCAGGCATAAGCAAAGGATATTGCCAATAAATGTTGATCTTTGCTTTGCAGGTCTCAAAAGCTCTTTTGAGTCATAGTAATGCAAATAAATTTCTGCTACCGTGTTTCCCTGAAAATAAACCCCATCCCCCAAAAAGACATACCCTGATTTATGTGGGTGGGCCTAATATAAGCCCTACTCCAAAAATAAGCGCTAATTAGGACCCCACCCACTCCATCCCACCTGCAGGGAAACGGAGTTTGTGAGACTAAAAAAAGTTCAGTGAGACCTTCCAACTTCTTGTAAAGAAAAAAAAAAAGACCTTGCAAAGTTGGAAGGTAAGATTGAACTTCTTTTAGTTTTACGAACTCTGCAGCAGGAGAGAAATGTGCCAGAGCTGAAAAGCAGGTTAGTGAATATTTTTTTTTTTGCTTTCGGGAAGAGGGAGGAGTTGGACAATGGTTTGCCAGGATCTATAGCAGCACTGGGAGGAGAAACGGCAGGAAACGGGGCTGCCATTTCTCCATTCTCTCCAGTGGCGGCGATGGAGGGCTGGCGGAGGGAGGCAGTGGTCACGGCGCAAGCCACCAGAGAGTTGGCGGAGGAGAAGGAGGCAGTGGCTGCCTCCAGGCAGGTGATCTGTGAGGTGGAGCATGAAGAAAGCCCCTCCAGTGCCGCACAGCGGCAGCAGAGCCTTTTGCTGTCACATATCCCTGGCTCTGAAACGGTGGAGGGAGACCAGGTCTACCCTGCTCATCCTCCATGCAGTAGCATGGCAGTCTGGCCTGGGAGGAGAGTGAAAGGGAGCAAGGAATGGCCTGGCTGGGGGAGCACTGAAGGAAGCAGGTGCAGGGTATGTGGGGCAGCTCCACCCCCTCCCCCACCTGCCTTACCTCATGACGGCAGTGGCACGATGTGCCACACAGCCTCCTGTCATCAGCAGCCAAAGTAGAAGTGGCCCAGCAGCCATGCGGACTCCTGCTGGATGGGGCTGTTGAGGCTGCTGCCATGAGGCAAGGCAGGTATCACAGAAAATATAAGACACCGCCTGAAAGTAAGACCTAATGCCTCTTTTGGAGGCAAAAATAATAAAAGACCGGATCTTACTTTCAGGGAAACATGGTAGATATGCCATTGCCTTGCTAAGATCCCCAAATCAGCCATGCAAATGAGGAGGTTGAAAGGATGTAAGCTCATCCTTGGATGATGCCTGCTTGGGATGGTCATCTTTGTTTCCCTTTTAAAACAATGTTTTAAAAACTGCCTGCCAATCTCCTTTCAGGGAACAAAGGAAGGATGCCAGTTTTACTTACCTTCCAACAGTATTTTTGGCCTCATGGCTTTTACCAGACTATTTAGGCTGTGCAAATCTTGAGCCAAATTGGGAATGCAATCCCCAGTTGCAAGGACAAACCAGGTAGCACCAGGATCTGATTTGCTCTGATTTTATGTTTATTATACTTGAGTGATCTTGGATCTTTTGATTTTTAATGTGTAGGTTCTATGCATTGTTGCCCTGGGCTTTGCTCAATTTCATTTGTACAATGTGTTGCTCTGTTTTATTTGTTCATCCTTTTCTTTTCAGGATTTCAAAACATTGTAAAGCTCTGAGCAGCCTTTAGAATGGAATTAATTAAAGACCTAATATTACTTCAAAGTAAGCCAGTGCATTTTGGGGGCAAAGGTGACGTGTTTTGTCCAGGAGAAAAGGCAATACAAGTAGTATTGCTGTAGTATTTCATCTGCTCTGAAGATGAGAAGTAGAAGCTTCTCTTCACAAATCACTTACAGTACACTCAGAAGCTTCTGCTAGCATTTCTAGTAGTTAACTGAAAGCCTTTTTCATTCAATGGAAGGAAGCTTCTGAAGTGATGCAAATTGAAACAATATGGTTGCTTTATTTCAAAATTAGGACTAAGTATAAAGAAACTTTGTAGGGGTGTCGCTCATAAACCTTTATCAAAATATAGTACCCCCTTTGAAAGATGGCTGGGACTTCAGAGAGAGAGCAATTTTCCCAGAAGATTGGTAAGGGAGTTTAAGAGAGAAGCCCTAGCACAGGGGTGTCAAACTGCCGTCCTGTAGGCTGGTTGCATCATGCGGAGGCCGTGCCCACCCCAGCTCCAGCAATGTGAAAAAAGTTGCAATACGTCACGACACATCATATGACGCAGCAAATTTGATACCCTTGCCTTTTACTCTAAGTGAATAGTATGTAATTGCCTATCCTGACAATTTTTGGTACCTTAAGGAACACAAGTGAAGATGAAGAGACAGCATCTAGATCTGTGACGTGTAATGCTTGTGTTATGTTTATTTTCCTGGTGGAGAACAATTTGATGTATATTTTCAACAAGTGTAAATTTGTAGTGGCTCTTGAAGGAAAATTCAGAAGCTTGAAGTAGCAAGTGACCACATTTCAGGTGAAAGAAGATAGATTTATCAGTTCAAGAGACGGGGACACTCTAAAAGGAACTGACAGAGGAAGCAGTTCTCTTAAGGAAAAGAATTAAACAAGGGAGCAAGTTGAGAGAATGAGAGCCACAATCAGAAGCAAGTGCTATGGAAGATATTTTGGCTGCTGGAACTTAGAAATAGTTTTCTGACCTTTGCTAATGAAACAACCTTTCAAGAGGACAAAAAAATAAATGAAACAGGAGATAGGTGGTTGCTATATAAAAGGCAGAGGGCCTTGCAAGAAGAAAAAGATAAAAATTGCAGTATCTGTGATGCATTCTTAGGGGACATTGAAACAAAGATTTGCTTTCTGGACCTATCATAAACTGTAGTGTTTGCCAGGGGCACAGATCAGGGGTATGACACAGCAATTCTAGTGATCAGTCATTCCTTCTGTTATGCTATGTGGGGACAAATATACTACAAAGATTAGATACAACCATATCACTTGGAAGATTTGAAAAACAAATCTTCTCCTGCATCCTTCCAATCCATGAAAGATTGGAAAGGGAAAGAATGTTGCAAGTTTGTTATTAATTATGCAGATAGTGCTTATTTGGTTTTTGGGGCCATGGTCTGAGTTACCTAGTTGGTCAGAATTGCCAAGCTGGAATACAGAAAGATCCATAATAAAAAAAATGGATCATGAATATGGCTGAGTTTGTAGAAATGGTTAAACTGACCTGTTTGGTGAAGGAGGGAATATAATTGCTTCTATAAAAGATGGAAACCCTTTATGGATTTTTTATTGAGAAATATTAAAAATCAATTGGTGATTTTGGGATTTATTGATTTACAAGATTTATTTGTAGGAAGAAGGAAACAATGATATGTAATTTGGCAGGGTAGTAATTACTATGCTTGTGACTGCTGCAAAGAAGGTTGGAAATAACTTCTTTTGATATCCTTTTCTTTCTTTTTTATTATCTTTCACATTTTTTGCTCTTTTATGTTTTCTTTTCCTACCTTTTCTTTTATGTTTTTCTAATTTTTTAAAATTATGTAAAATCTTCTTAAAATAAAAACTAATTTTTTAAAACAAAGAGTTACCTAGTTGTAATGTCCACTATGCAAAACCCTTGTTATATGAGCTGCATTTGAAGCCTGTAGGGCAGGCATGTCAAACTGCTGGCCCATGGGCCGGATGCGTCACGCTGAAACCGCGCCCACCCCATTGCTGGTAATGGGGAAAAGGTTGCGATATGTTGCACGACATCACGTGAGGTCACGAGTTTGACATGCCTGCTGTAGGGCATGGGGCCCAGAATTATCTGTTTCTGTGGGTTCCACTGTATTGGATTTGGGAGGTCCCCTTTGGGAGTCTTTTATCAAACAGTGCCATCTTGCAGAACCATGATGGGCCTCCTCTGTTACAATGTTTGCACTACAGCACAGCGCCTCTCCTCTGAGAGTTAGATGGCCCTAACAGCCATTCTGAAAGGCTGTTAAAATTTGGTTCTGTCCTTAAGGGGAGAGTCAGAATGTTAAGGTGGCTCAATATACATGTGTTTATTTTTATGGAATTGCTAAGTAGTGTCTTGGTTATTTGTTTCTTGTATTAGATTATTTTAATTGGCTATGAGTTTTTATATTGTTTTTGTTTGGACTGTTTGCTATCCAGAGTTATGAATTTAAGATGAAGAGCTGTGTAAATTTTCAGAATAAATACTGGGCGTGTAATGTATTTCAGCTCAGTAGAATTGGCAAATATACAGTATATCTGGCTGAGGCATAGTGAGTTTGATCAGGAGAACTTTGAAATGAATTCTTTGAGGTTGAGAATGAAAACTCTGAGATAAGATTTCATTGTTTGGGCATTGTAAACAGGCTAAAGCTGAATCCAAACCGAAAGGAGTTACTGTATGTCCATCATGGCTTTTATTTCCAATTGTTTTTGTGAGGGGGGGGGGGGAATGGGATGAGGCATTGTTCCTGAAGCAGTAAGGTCATGACATGGGGTCCTCCTGGACTCACAGCTGGGGGACAGGTAGAAGCTAAGGTCCGAGGGGTTTCCAACCAGTTTTAACTAGTGTAACAGTTGTAGCCTTAACTGGAATATAAAGACCCTGCAACAATGATTCTTACTGGATTTTGTTTTATAGGTTTACATATGTATTTTTGTATTATTAATATTATATTGTGGACACTTTAATGTACTGAATGATTAATCTGTCAGAAGTTGTTTGGTTGCAGTTTCTAACAATGAATGGATGTATGAATGAACAAATGAGAAAAAGAAAGAAAGAAAAGAAAGAAAGAGAAAGAAAGAAAGAAAGAAAGAAAGAGAAATGTTGATGTAATAGGATATATTAATCTACTCTATAAAAAATGAAGACACTCTGGGAAACCCAGGCACTATGATCCATCCTAAGTTATAGAAGCTCATGAGATAACTTTAGACAATTCACTCTCTCTTAGTCCAACCTACCTTATATGTTTGTCTTGCAAAGGAAAATAGGAGAAGGTAATATTGTATATGTCATCTTGAGTTGCTGAATGAAAAAGATAATAAATCTAATAAGAAAACAGAGAAAAAAACACTAGTTCAGATAACACTTTACATCACATAACACTTACAATGTGAGAAATAAAATAAAACTTACTACAATAATGGAAATTTAATACACGGTAATAGTATGGCATGAACCCTGTCAGTCAGATAAAGAAATTGAAAAATGTAATTTGTTCAAAAGAAATAGATGCAATAGAAAGGGATGTGGAGTTCTACTTTGCATTAACAGTAAGCATACCTCTGGAGTATTTGATTTTCTCTGATCTTGGTTGTTTGCTTGTGGATGTTTCATTACCCAATTAGGTAACATCATCAGTCCATATATGTAACCCTGAGCTACGTATATTCTCTTCTGTAACTAATCATAACTGCAAAGACTTTAAAGTGAAAGAGCTTGGCAATCATGTAGAAGCCATCTATGTTAAAATAAGTGGAAGAATCAATAAAGCAGTACTATTATTTCTGCCTATGATTGCTTCCACAGCTAAGGAGAAGATCTGGATGATCTTTCCAAAAGCAACATTTTTCTCTTTCAAAGAATTATGTAGTAATGGTGTTGAAGGGTTTAATTAATCTACCATATGTTAAGAGACAAACTCTCAAAATATGATCTTTCTCGGAACTTCTTGATTTGTTTTGCTGACAACTTTTCCCTTCAAAGGATGAAGGAAATTACAGAAAGATCTACTATCCTTGATTTGATACTGACCAAAAGAAAAGGCTATTTCAATGCTCAGTTAAGTACAAGGAATAATGAGGAAAAGAACCATACAATGCTGCAGTTCTTGATTTTAAGGAAATAAAATCTGCTGAATAGATATTTTGGCTCACTTTGCACATTGGCTTGCTATCCAATTTGAAGCTAACTGGACAGTTTTAAGCAATGCTTCCACACTTGTGGAAGTGGCTGGGAATAATTCACCTTGGCTGAATATAATAATAAAGAATAGTGATTAACTAGATGTCTTACTAGGGGGAATGCAAAGTAGGGAATAATAATTTCTCAAAATGTACACTATTGTGTACTCTTTGTAAGCTTCAGCTCTTTGGCTTCCACAGGTCTTTCTATTTCTTGCATTCCCTTGTCTCTTTCCATGATACCCTGCTAGATTACACTGCCTGTGGATTCAGCAGCTGTGTGCCCCTCTCTCATTCTCTCTGTCCCCCCCCCTTCTCTCTCACACACATACATGCATTCAAATGCACTCACTATTCATTTGTGGCATATCCTGTTGCCATTGGAAACCTAAGAAAGAAGTGAATATATCCTCCAACTCTGAGGCTTTTTCTTCCCCCTTTCCTCTCTTCCCCTTGCAGGAGACGAAGAGCTTAGCAATGAATCCATTGGAGCACCGATCCATCAAAGAGCCAGATCAACGAGTCACAGATCGTACCTAAATGTGATTAAATATCCTTCTCTTCTAAAGCTCAGAAGGAACACGGATTTACCTGGCATAGCTTTTTTACAATTTGATGTTCAAAGCACAGCATTGAGGTAAGAGAACCTTCTCCTCTGGCTTTTCTTCCTCCTTTCCTTTTCCTGTTTGCTTTCCATACAAAGGCACATTGGAGGGAGAACTTACTCTTTACATACTGTCTGCTGAAAGGGTGCTTAGTCCAGAGGTTGCTTGCCAGTCTTCCTTAGCAGTTTAGCATGGAACTGTGGTGTACAGGGGAGAGGATATACAGTCTACATGCAATCCAGAGATCTATCTTTTCTCTCCCTTCTTGTCTACATCTGGCCTTCTATGCCCCACTCTTCACCCCTGCAGAGCACACCCCCTCTGACTTTCTCAATCAAGCAGCATTTTGTTTTGTGTTTGATAAGTAAAGAGGTGACAAGTGCTCATTATGCTGTGTAAATCTGCAGTGCATTTGGAGAAATACAGCAGGCCATTTAAAAAGCCCTTTATTAGGTGCAGGCATTGGCAGTTCATGAATGATGTCCCATTAGTGTATTTGGAGGTATAAATTATCAGAAGTTGAATATGTGCTCTGGAATCATCTTTAAAAGATAAAGCTGGAGACCTCAAGACCCATCTATATTGATATGCTTTACCTTCAGAGTTGTTAGGTGATACTTAGAAATATAAACTGAGATCGTTGCCATAGCAGTGCTTTGTTGTTAATCTTGTTGACACATTAGTTTGTCTCACCATTTGTTGGCACTGGAAGCAAAGTTTATAATAATTTGTACTTTAAATTTATAAGGTTGCCCAACTCATATTTACTCTAATTGGCAGATAGATTAAAAATAAAGCTTGCCAGATTAGTTTAATAAAATAAATAAATAAAAGAAGAACAGAGCTACCAGAAATATACTAACCTATTGCAGGTAGATCCATAGCCTGACCTAACTGAGAGCCAAATTTTCAAGGCTCATTTAATGGAATAACAGGGTTGGATCCATTTGGATCTCTGAGGAATGGATTCCCCCAGAGGAATCATAGCTCAGTGACATTAATGTAAAATGTATTTAGAATTAATCTGTTTATGTAAATTTAACGTCCTCAAGTTTTCCTAGAGATGAATAATATGTTTGTATCAATTCCTAATTTTTCAATGCAGATCTACATCTTACATGATGCTTCGAATATTTTGGGTTAGTAGTGGTTGTACAATGAAACCTTCATATCTTTAGAAATAATTGTGATTTATGTATGTAGTGAAAGTCAAATGATGCTGCCTTATAATGAATTACTCTGTAGGTCTACCTACTCTACTAGGCTTTCTAAGTTTTTACTTCATTTTTTGCTCTGCTGTCTTGTTGTGCAGGATCTTAAGACCCAATTGTGTGACTTAATGATCACATGGTCCAGCTTGGCTCAAGTCAGTTATCCAACATTTGTGTGATTCTGACGGACTTGTAGGATATTTATAGGAAGAACGTTCTCCAACTGAAGCAGTACCATCTATGGCATTCTCAGCAGTTGGCACAGAAGCAATTTGTCTCTGACCTGGATAGGGAGAAAGAGATTGATAGAGAAAGAAAACAAAAAATGTATTCACTACTTGCTTTAGTTCCATTCTGGTGGACCATCAGATGAGAAAAGCGGTATTAATCAACAGCAACAATGGAACATTATCCCACCTCTCCAAAGTTTGTAAAACTCTTTCTAGTAACTCACCTGAATGTCTCTACATTTAGACTCATGGAGTAAAATAGGCAGTTGGTTCAGGAACTTTTATAAATAAAGTTACAAAATTATTAGCTTACAGTCAATTAATAAATACATTGCCTAGAATTGGCAGAGGATGGCTGCTGAGAGGCAAGTTCATCTGCCTCTTACCTAGCACGCTGATGTTCTAGGTTTTACCCATCCAACAACTTTTTTTTAATCAAGATAGGGAAGGGAATTCAGGTAAAAATATAAGATAGAATCTGTCCCATTCAAAATATTCCTACTCATGCTTTTACACTATTGGAGAATGAAAATTTGCTGCTATCCATAAGGACCTTCCATTCAGTATTTGCAAAATAATAATTGCTCCCAAGTTTTTGTCTTGTGCATGTACTGTGGCTAATGCTTAGAGTGTGGCTGTAGAACTTTAAAATCAATAAATAAAGGCATACTGAATATTTCAAGGCTTGATTAGGTATTAGCAGTAGAGTACATTGTTCTATTCTTACCTCTGTTCAGGCATTTGTCAGAAAAAAAAATCAGGAATAGCTGAAAGAGTTTTCTATATCCAGGACCAGTATCCTTCATGCATGGCCCTGATGTTGAAGCCTCTGCCCAAGACACACTGAAAAAAAGTTCTTCAGTAGACTTCTATTTGTGTTTGCTTAGTAGAAATCACATGCCTGAGAAATCTACCTGATCAGGGTTCCCAAGCATGCAGAATGCTTGGATTGTGTTCACATGCCAGATGAACATAAGTAAAAAAAAAAAATAAGTATCCTACAGAGCACTCTAGTCAACTTGGGAAGGTTAAGATACAACCCCATTTTCCTTCTGTGTGACTCTGTGACCCTATATTTTAGTAAGATATAATGAATGAGTAGAGTTAGGGTTCCTCACAGAAGGACACTTATTCTACTTTCTAGATTGTGTTCTCTCAGCAGGAAAGTAGCAGGAATTGCTTATTTTGAAGCAAAACTGTAGTGCTGGCAGAGTGCAGTGCGGCTGCATCATCATCATCATCATCACTAGTATTAGTATTATGGTTAGGGACCTTGCTCAGGCTGAGATTACTATTTTGCATTCTTTTCTCCTTCATGGTATGAAAAGGATCTCACACTTGAGGTGAATTCCTAAGCCTAAAGACATATATATTCTTGACTGCCATCCTTATCTCCTGTCTTCTTATTCTATCTCTTAACTCCCAAACCTTGAAGCTTGAATTTCAGCTGCTTCAAACAGTTATCTCCTTTTTCTTGTTTTTTGACAAATCACCAAGCACAGTGATAGTATAAATAATAACAATTTGGCAGTTAATGGCAGAACACAACTGAGTTCTCCTGCAGACTGTTCATGCTGGGCTTGCTTCTCAGCAGTAAACTCCACTTGCATGCTGTTGACCTTTCCAATTGTCATCTCTTTTGAATAATAGGGTTATTATTAAATGCAGGTTAAATGCTGTGGCCAATGATGTCATAAGCAGATTCCTTTAGATGCCAGGTAAAAGCTTGCTCTCAAGGCCAATTTAGCCTGTGGCAACTTCAGCTTTGAGGCAGTCTGTGAAATACCAGTTTGCATAATCACCAGAGCTTTTGTACTTCTGACATACACTTGAAAAGCTGCTATCGCTGATCACATTGGCTTTGGATTCCGCATGCCATAAAACATAGAGGCAATGGTGTCCCTAAGAAGACACATCTACAGGCATATAGTCTACTGTCAGAGGATGGAAAGGAGAAGATCTAGGTTGTTCAGCCTCACTCTGTCACTTGATACTGTTTGTCTAACTTCCTGGTAGCTTACTTGCTATGATATTGAATGAAATCATTTTAAAAGAATGTAATGTAAAGATGGAAGGGATCTTGGAGATCATTGAGCCCAAGCCCATGCCTAGAGTCTTCAGATACCAAATGAAGCAATTAATTTCATAGCTCATTTGACTCTTCTTCCAGATTTCTGCTTATTTAAACAGGCAAAACAAGAGGATGGATGAAACTTTGGGAGTTAATGACTGTTAGGATAGGAGATAGAGTGTAATTCTCTAGGTTGTAATTTGGCAACCATGAATGCCTGAGCCATAGTAATGTTATTAACAATTGTGTTAACATTATTAATATGAAGTCACTGCTGCTAATTTTTTAACTGGCATATGCATTGAGTTCTTCATATGCACTAGTTCTTTCCAATAACCTAGGGATCTCATTAACATCAACTTTAATTAAAAATCAATTAATAATATTGATATTATCAACAATAGCATATTAACCATAGTCACAAATAATGTGCAAAACTAATATAATGCTTTACAATTGGGAAATGATGGAGAACAAAATTTAGTATTTTTTCCTTTCTTATTGTCTAGGAACTGCTCATCAGTGATACATCTTTTTCTATAATTAGGAGTTGCAGCTTGGGCCAACTTCATGTTCACACATATATTTTGCCTTCTTGTAACTAATCAATATGCTTGAATCATCCTTCCCTCTGCTTCCTATGTTTATAACTATCTTCCTCTTACTCAGTTCTTTCTTTTATTTCACTTATTATTACGTTTATAGAATGCAGAATAAATTATAGATAATTCTTAATTCTGGTATTAGAAGATACTTTTTGTATTAAACCTTTTCCTTATTTAGCTCTCCTGACCAGGTAGATCTTCTGGAGAGAAGCACCTTTCTATAGTGTATTTGTCACTCTCTGCTTCTGATGCATTATGACCTGCTCTATTTGCTTCAGTGTT
Organism: Crotalus tigris; assembly: GCF_016545835.1. NCBI lineage: Eukaryota > Metazoa > Chordata > Lepidosauria > Squamata > Viperidae > Crotalus > Crotalus tigris. The sequence goes on along the minus strand of NW_024096488.1, from coordinate 280,147 downwards.
TGACAGGTTTCTCTGAACCTTGCCTTCCACATCTGGCTTTGTTGAGGCCTTGAGCAAGGTCCATCTGGCCTCCTGAGGTGATAAAAGTACAGCCAACAATTACAAGACTTTCAAGAGAATTAAATGTAGTACTTGTTCCAATAAGGCTGATACTCAATTGAAGTATTTTACTTTCAGTTCAGGCTCCTTCTTTCACTCCTCCTGGCCATGTCTGTTGTCATTCTCTGATTGCTAGTGCCGATGTACAAATAAGGTGGAATAAGGTTCCATTAACTCAGTGAAAATAAGCTCAATGGTCCTGATTAACACCTTATTCACTGCTTATATCTTGATATAGAGATTCTCCCCATGTCTTATGTTATCTTCACAGCAACCTTGTGACATAGAGAGAGAGAGAGCTAGGGTGTGAGAGAGGTGAACTATAGAGGGCTTTCAGTGATGGATGACTTTGGCTCTTCTCCATTTGATGTGCATCAAAACTGGAGAAATAACATTTTTTTTAACAGAGCTGATACCGTTTGGCCAAAGATAATTGTGGGCTAAGTGTATGGACATAAGGCAACAATGACAGTATAATATCATTCTCAACTCTTTGGATATATCATCAAGTTCTATGGTCTGAAATAATGGTACCAAAGAATGAAAGGCTCCTTTTCTATACATTTGGGCAGATAAATCTAAAGGTTAAAATAGATGATACATTTTCACTAATAATGATATTGTGGGGTAGCAAATGGCTGTTCAGCTAGTGGAAGGGATTGGCAACATTGCCCACTAATTTTTGAATCATTGTAAGCATTTTATGATTTACCATTTATTATTATAAATATAACATTTTTTCTGAGCCATAAAACCAGTAGCCTGCCCATTTAATCTCTGCTCAGGATAGTTCTGATGTTTCAAGTATCAGCTTTTTATCTTTTAATAACTACCCTAAAATGCCAAAATAATAGTAATATAAAAATAGTAGGCTATATTTTCAAAGGTGTTTTTAATTTCCTCGTGGTTTGAAATCATTGTCGCTTGAATTAGTTGCAACATAGCATACATTTCCTCCTGGAAAGTATTTGTTTTTTCTTGATATGTTCTTTCTGCAGATCTCTGATGTTCCATGATAGCCAAAAATCAAAGTTTTCCTTTCTCTGTTGCTAAATCATTATGACTAGCAGCATTGTTCTATGCATGGTAACTCAGGGCTAATGTCAGTCTAAATGATGCAAATAAAGTAGTGGGATTCAGCCAGTTCGCACCAGTTCGGAAGAACCAATAGCTAATTTTTTGTTGTCCAGGCCCAGAATGGACTTCTGGAAGTGGCATCCACACAGAGAACTGGTTGTTCACATATTTGAATCCTACCACAGAAATAAAGGACTGTTTGACAACCATGCAAACTGAAAATCTTTGAAAATCTTCATACTGGAAGATTTGATCTCTGAAAACTCCCAAGAAAATCAGGCATGCAAATTTTCCAAATGATGGAAGCATTAACCAATAGCACTACTTTTTCTGCCATCTAGTAAAATATAGGACTTGAATATTATCATCAGTCAAACAGATTAGAGCTGGAAGGGACCTTGGAGATCTTCTAGTCCAACCCCTTGCTGAAGCAGGAGACCCTATACCAGGGGTAGGCAACCCAAAACACTCAAAGAGCCACTTGGACCCGTTTCCCACCAAAAACAAAACACTGGGAGCCGCAAAACCCTTTTGATATCTAAAATGAAGCTAACACTGCATATATCCTTTTTTACCTTTATTATAGGTGTGTGTATGTGTATGTGTATGTGTATGTGTGTGTGTGTATGTGTATGTGTATATGTGTATATATATATATACACACACACAGAGACACACACATACACATTAAAAATAAAAGTAAAAATATGACTCTTGGGAATATCCATACTATTAAAACAATGATCACCAAGAGAATGCTTTAAGAGAATAAAATTACATACACACACAGGTAAAAAAAGGATATATGCAGTGTTATCTTCATTTTAGATGTCAAAAGGGTCTCTCTCTCCCTCCCTCCCTCTCTGCCCTTGGTCTGCCACTCCTCTTTCCCCACTCTCTCTCCCTCCCTCTCTTTCTCTCTCTCTCTTTCCCCCCCCTCCTATCTGCTGCTCACCTGGCAAGCTTCAAGCTGTTGTCCAACAACCTCCGGGGTAGGCAACCTCGGCTCTTTTATGACTAATGGACTTCAACTCCCAGAATTCCTGAGTCAGCCTAGCTGGGCTAGCTAGCTCTCTCCTGCCCTTCCTGCTTCCTTCAGAGACGCAGCAAAGGGAGGAGCTCCGCCCAGAAAGCTTTTCAGCTCCTTGGAGAACACTGTGAGTGCACTCTCTTTTACACACACACACACACACACACACACACACACACACACACACACACACACAGAGAGGAGAGAGAGAGAGAGAGAGAGAGAGAGAGAGAGAGAGAAGCAGGGAAGTGCAATTGCCTCTCTCTGTCTCTGTCTCTCTCTGCAAAGGCAGAGGAGGCTGGGAGCCACAGGGGAAGGTTCAAAGAGCCGCATGCGGCTCCGGAGCCGCAGGTTGCCGACCTGTGCCCTATACCATTTCAGACAAGTGACTATCCAGTCTCTTCTTAAAAAGACTGAAAAAAAATGAGAAAGAAAAATATTGCTGGATCAAAAGAAATGGTTATATCATTCAATTTTCTGTACTTTTTTATTCCTGTGCCCCAGTCCATTATTTCAAAGGGAGCCCTCACTTCTGTGAATTAGTCTGATCTCTTATCAAAGCGATCCAAGTTAGTGAACATCATGGGTTCTTAATTTTGTGCAAGGTGAAGAAATATTTCCCTTGATTCTCCCACCATCCAAATTCATTGGGTGACCCTAACTTTTATTATTAAGAGACAATGAAAAATACTTTCTCTACACAATGTATAATTTTATATATTATTCATAATGTCCCTCCCTTATATATTTTATAGTACTCACATTGTTTTCCATCTTATATTTTGTCATTTCTTTTTCACATTTTTTCATACATTCACATAAGCAGATACTGATGCTGTGAATTTCCCCCCAGTTCCTCAAAGTTCCCTTACAATGTCTCAAATATAATACCTCTGTCATTTCTGTAAGCTTCACTGCTTTTCTAGTAACAGCCATTTCATCAATCACAAAAGTAAAAGGAACGGTTGTTCTTTCTTTTTTATTGTCCTTTTCTAGTCTGGAAGTCTTTGATCCTCTGTAGTACTCTATAATCTGACTCAAATTTCTTTTATCTCTCTCTCTCTTTGCAACATCCACCAATCTCATCACTGAAAGTCTAAACATTCTGCATTCCTATGAAAGTATTATTTTATTTATTTAATTTCAAAAGCATTTTAGCAAAACTATAAGATTTCAAATTTGCTTTCTTATTCCAGTGGTCTCTTACCCATCTTCACTTAGCTCCTGTCAACCTAGGAGTTCGAAAGCATGCAAATGCGAATAGATAAATAGTTACCACTTTGGTGGGGAGGAAACAGGACTTCATGACATCATTCTGGCCATATGACTGTGGAAACATCTTCTGACAGCACTGGCTCACGGCTTCAAAACGGAGATGAGCACCATCCCATATAGTCGGCAACAACTAGTGGAGTAAAATCTGCAGGGACTATTTTCCTTTCCTTTCCTTACTCCATTTAAAAATTTCGTAGACTGAATTGTTAGCAAGCATTTTGCTATTAAATTTAAGTTCTTTAAATTCTTTAAATTGTTATTTAATTCTTTGTTCTGGAATGCAGGATCAGTCACCAGCTGGTCTTATTTAGACCTGCTACTCAGAAGATCTCTTTTAGCATTACAATAGTTGTAATTCTAAAAATGCTTTAGAAAGTGAGGTTTAGCAAAGTCAGTGTCCTTACAGTAACCACTGCAGCTATGAGCATGTTGTCTTTTTCAAGTCTCCCAGCACTCAGATTCATAAGCTGATCACAATTCTGCAGTCTCTTCATGAGGAGCGCCTGACTGGAATGCAAGTGGACAATCTCTTGACCTGCCTTGTCTGGAGAGGCTCCATGGCTTGGGCTTGTCCCCTGCCATAGGTCTTCACCATAGTGTCACTTTTGCTCCTAAGACACATCTTAGTCCCAGAAGTCCCTTCCACCATACTTTGTACTAGCTGCAAATCTTTGGTCATCTCCAAAGGCAGTTCTACATGGAGCATATGACAATATGATTGCAATTAGAGTACAATTTACCAGAGTGATATTAAGGCACACTGGTCCAAGGTGGATTATAATTGGTGTACCAACTGAAGCTGGGCAAAATTCCCTTTAGTCATGACTTCCTTTAGCAGAAGTCCTGAGTTCAGGTAAAACCCCAATTCACAGACTACTTCCTTCATAGTGCTTTTTAAATGGTTATAGGGTTTTTAAAAAATTTCTAAATCATCAGAATAATTTTTTAAATTATTATTTGATTGTTTGTAAAAATGAGAGTTTCTGTTTGGTTAAGTATGCCATTCAAGAAGGAACAAAAATACCAAAGAACTCAATGTTGTATAAATTCTGAAATAAGCCTCTGTTAACTCAATATGACTTCTGAAAAATATGTGCACAGGACTGTGATCTAAATCTGACAGTAAGACCCACTATGTCCGTTCTTCCTTCTTCTAAAGATGAGATTGTGGTGGTTTGGGCTGTTTTTCTTCTTGATTACAGGTTGTTCAACTGCTCAAATTACAGCTCCTATTGTCTTTATGATGGGGAATAAAATAGAATACAAAAGAAGCAGGTGCACTTGCTACAGAGAATGCATGTGTTTGCCAAAAATTTATGAAAACAAGGTAGTGAAAGCATACAGAGCTTAGCTTTTGCAATCCTTTCCAATTCTTTTTCCGGCAGCAATCATAGAAATATCTGTGCAATGAAGTGATGTGTTGCATCTGTATGTTCATGTACGTGTGTTTGTCTTTCTTCTCATGTGTTCCAGTTCTTTATTATGTTATGTATGTGTGCATTGGAAAATATACAATTGAAAAGCATGGTTGCATATGCTTCGAGTCAAGGGACTGGAAAAGGAGAAAGGCTTAGAGTAGATTACAGCAAATGCCAGTATTCTGAACCTCTGTCCTACTGCTTTTCCGAAAGTTGCATTTGGGGCAACTGGGGAAAAATTTGTTTCTCTCAATTCTCAGCCAGCTCTGGCTTGTTTTTGAACTCATTGTTTCTTTTGCCAGCTTTCATCCCAGTCCTCACTCCACTAAATTTGGTCCCATTCTTTCCAATTTTTGGAGAGTTACTATAGGTAGTCAAAGTTATTCAAAGTTACAACAGCGCTGAAAAAAAGTGATTTATGACTATTTTTCACACTTATGACCATTGCAGCATCCCCATGGTCACGTGATCAAAATTAGGACACTTGGCAACTGATTCATGTTTATGATGGTTTCGGTATCCCAGGATCATGTGATCCCCTTTCGTAGCCTTCTAACAAGCAAAGTCAATGGGGAAGTCAGATTCACTTAACAAGCACATTACTAACTTAACAGTTACAGTGGTTCACTTAACAACTGTGGCAAGAAAGGTCGTAAAATGAGGCAAATTCACTTAACAGATGTTTCACTTAGCAACAGAAATTTTCGGCTCAATGATGGTCATATGTTGAGGACTACTTGTATATTGCTGGACAAATGGCCATTCTCTAGACCCCCTTTACCTGACTTAGTTGGAAAGAATACCGAGGTGGGAAAAGAACCTAATTTCTGGATTTTTTTTTTAACAGCAACTTCAGTCTGGGTTATATCGAAGGGGAGGAAGGAGGACAGTTTAAGAATGGAATCAGTAGCATCCTAAGTCACTACTCAACTCATTAGGAGATTGTTTTTCTTCCATACTGTTTCTTTTTTTTCCTCAGCCCAGCCTGGATCATTTTTGCATCCAGTCTTTCTTGTTGTTGTTAGATTCTCCCACAAAGCCACATTTCTGTCTGGGTTTTAGAGTTCTATTGTGAGCGTATGGGTTGACAGATAAACAAAGCATCCTGAGTCCATATATTCCACATTTTCTTTCTTTCGTACCATTGGGTTAAGGAGAATAAAAAACTAAAGGTGAAATATAGGAGAATGGTAAAAGAAAAAATCATTGCCAATTCAAATACATACAGGAATCCTAATGTATGCATTTAGAAGAGAGATTTATGTGTGGAAATTTTGCAAGCAACTATTAGCCAGAAATGCAGGAAAACCATGGGAAATGCAGTGCTTCAAAGCTTAAAGGCAGCTATTCTCAACAGCTGAAGTCTTAGAACTACAGTGGTGCTAAAGGGCATCTTACTAAAGCTTTTGAAGTAAAGTTGGAAAGAAAATAATTTCCTCCAAATATTTATGTGAATGTACTCAATTTGAGCAAGATTTCAGCTACATTGCCCTTGCTCACTTAAATCAACACATTACAGTTTAAAACTAAAAAGAAGTGCAGAAAAATAGGAATATTAGGTAATAGTGTTCAATAGCATGTATATATTTGAGGAAAATGCAGAACAAAATTCAATCTATTGGGGAAAATTGCTTCAAAAACGACTTACCAAAATGCCTACGTTGTATGCAAATCTTCATGCAAATATTATGAATATTATAGTGTTGAGTAAGAGGAAGATCCTTCATGCCTATTTTAATAAGTAGGTACAATTGAATAGGACAGATTTATCCATCCCTGAAGTAAGCTGTTTGTGTTAAGAAAGGTTAGAAGTTTTTATAGTCGTGACTTTTTAAGCTGCTGTTGCTGTACTAACACTGTTGTCACTTTTTATTTCATTTCACTTTGCTGTGTAGTGTTTCGCTGATCTAAAATAATCTCTGAAATGTTTCTCACCTTTGGAGCCTCTTCTGTGTTAATTCCCTTTGCCATATAGATACTGCTGCTTTCTCTTAATTGCTCTATCAGCACTAGCTGTACACTCCCAACTCCACAAATCATCTGGGGACATTCAGTGTTATGGCACAGATGAAATCAAACATGTATGAACCAAATGAGTGTTCAAATGGAAGATTAAGACAAATCTCATAAGAGCTGCAGAAATATTTTGATATTTTTTTTCTAAAGTGTGGGGGTAGTAACTGTATTTCATAGTTTCAGGCAACTAGCTATCACAAATTGTCTAAAGAAATAAACCAGGAAGTGATGCTTTCTTGGTCAAAGTTGAGAAATGAGTAACAGGAAGACCATTTATAGCAATTATGTCTTTTAAAGGCCAGGAGAGTATACAGGCCTGTTAAAGAGTTTGCTTTTTTGAAATTCTGCCAATGGCACAAAAAGTTCTCTCCCCCATCTCCTTGTGATGAATAAAAACAGTGAAATAACTTAACAGATAACAATGGGTAGCAATTATTTTCTCACTTCCTTAGAATTTCTTGCAGCTTGCTTGCTTCTGTGTTCTCACTCCCCCACCCCTCCCACTCATAGGCTCATTTGCTCTGCCTTTTTCTCTTTTTGTCTCTTTCCCTTCCTGTATCTCCCTATTATTGACCCTCCCTGCCACCCCAGTTTTCTCCGTCTTCCTCTACTTCCCTTCTAATCCACTTTTCTCCACAAATAAATCCCTTCATATTCCTATTAGCATGGTAGTTTTCCTTTCCCTGTCCTCCGTGCTCTTCATTTACTACCTGCTTCTCAGTACCCCTCTAATCACAATATTAAACCAAACTGTCAAAATGTCATGTAACACTTAGAGTCATGAGAATAGTTGACATATGAATGTTGATAGATAGACAGACAGACAGACAGACAGACAGATAGGATAGATAGGGATGATAGAATAAAATATATATTCAGGTGAAATGCTCCCAGTTCTCTATTAAAAATAAATGCTTATGCTCTCACATAATTCTGAACTGTGATTTTGTCAATATAGTCTCACACTGGTTTTCTATTTTTCTTCCAGGATAGCATTTATTTATTTATCATTACATTTACACTCACACACAGCTGGTAAGCTAATTGATGGTGCTGTACCATACAGCCATAAGTACTGTTAAATCATAACAAGTTACACCAGTTAAAATAGCATTAATATAATAAAAAAGAATCAAGTATTGCAAACCAGCCATCATAGAAAGTTATCCAAGTGCAAAATTAGGAAGGGAATGCTTCCCTATTCAGGAGCACTTCTCCCAGTAGGAAATGTCCATATTCTCAGGGGAAGGGAATCCCACAAAGTTGTTGATAATACTTTAAAAGCCCTGATTCAGATTGTTTCTATCTGGCCTTCCTTTACAACATAGGCTTATAATTTACCTACAGAGGAGATGGCAAAATCACAGTTGATGATATAATGGTGGAGTCCACCTTTAGATAGGCAAGAGCTAAGCAAAAAAAGGGATTTTTTATGTTAAGCAATGTGAATTTGGTGTGAAGGGTAGTGAGCAACTAGGCCAGGGGTCATGTGATCTCAGTGGGAAATACCACACCAAGACATCATATTTTGGATTTGTTGCACTTTCTGGGTTTTCTTGAAAGGCATCTCCATGTGAAGTGCATTGCAATAATCTGTTCAAGAGGTAACCAAAACCCACACATGGAACACAGAAGCTAAGTAAATTGTGTCCAGGAAGGGACAAAATTGGGAAATCATATGCAATTGAAGGAATGCACAGTGCTCAACTCAGAATTCAGGGACAGCAGGGAATTGAAAAGTCCCTCCCAGTTGTGAGCCTGCTCTTTCAGGAATGCACTGCTAAGCACAACAGGAGAACACCCACTCCTTTAGATGAAAAGAGTTACTGAAAACAATCAAATCCTTGGACTTTTCTTTTTCAGTTTAGTTCAGAGGTCCCCTTTTTGGCACCAGGGACCAGTTTTGTGGAGAGAGGTTTTTCTGTGTGGTTTTGTGTGCTGCCTGCATCTTGCAGATGGAGCTTTGCTTGTTTGTGCGGACCAGTTGCTGGCATGCTGCAGCCCGGTACTGGTCCATGGACCGGGTATTGGGGACCCCTGGTTTAGTTGACAACAGAGGCCAATGTAAGAGATGAAAAAGGGAGGCAGACCTGGGTATCGTCCCTTTATAGATGGAAACCAACTGTACACCTCCTGACAATTGCCTCCAGTGGCTTCACAAAGATATTGAAGTAGATATGGAATAGGCTAAAGGCTGTCCTGGTTTGTTGCTGTGGGCATGTGAAGACCTTCCACAATCTTATCAAAACAGTCCCTTGAGTAGTTTCCTGTAGAAAAGCCTTATTTTATTTCTGTTAGTGCACCAGATAAAAAGGTGTGTAGCAATCTTCCCTAAATGTGTGCCACTGAAAATTTTTGATAGAAGTCCCTCCATCCAGCAGGTTAATATGATGAAAATTACCATATATCACTTTTGAATAGGGTGAGATTGGAAAAAGTAGCTCTATGGAACAGAAGCATCATCACTTGACAGTTAAAATACTTTCTCCCTCATTTAACTTAATAAGCACTAGAAACATTTTTAATGTAAAGGAACAAAAGAGAGATTCTCAGGATATTTCCTTTATATTCCTGGATAAAACTTAATACTGTCTTAATGCTATATATGCATGACTAGAATAAATGTAAATCTATAAAACTGTTTCTCTCTCAAATGGGTCACTTATTTTAGCAGGAGGTGAAGTTGCTCAGCTTTGACTTGTGTTGATGCCTAGTTTAACTAGTGATAGCAAGGCTTGTAAATAATATGAATAGCACGAGGGCAATGGCTCAGTAAGGCTTCTGCGTGCCAGGACTGAGGCAACTGTTCTGCCTCAAGACCCTGTTTGTTTGCAAAGAGAAAGGGAGCTTGTGGTTTTCCATTCTAAAACAGAGTGAGGATTCAATAGGAAGGACTGGGAGGGATTCTTAGATGTTTCTCAACAGAGGAGGCATGGAATATGCATGCCAGAAGTGCAAAGGGAAACCCAGTACCAGTCCCAGGTCTTTGCTGTGAACCTAGCAGAGGAAAGTAGCAAACAATAATTAGCTGCATAGCCATTTAATAAAAGGATGAAAGTGGGTACATGCCTTCCTCAAGGAAATGGCAGAATAAGCAAGAGGGAGGGAGGAAAAAAAGAACATACATATTTCTAGGTGTGCTATCTCCCTGTTCCTTACCATTTCCTCTGATTTTTTTTTCTCCCTTCTTATCTCTCTCTCCTTCTTATACTCACTCCCTTTTTGTTTTTTTCCCCCAGCCTTTCCTCAACTTCCCCTTTGACCAGACATTGGCATTAGCATTTCCAATTTCCTTTAATTTTACAAGAATTAGTTATGGCATGCAGCAAAACTGCATTCCATTCATGCACACACAAACCTTATTTTTTTCTCCAGAGTACCTCAGAGGGAGGGAACTTACATTTATTTTGTGTTTTATTAGAATCAGGAGATGCTATATATTCAAGAATCAAAACTTTGGAAAATGTGGACTTGATTCAAATACCAACGTTGATTCTGTAGTCCTTCCACACAACCCCCATCAGCATATTACTTATTTCTTCAGTATAATTTTACAGGGGGTAGTAATGATGCTATTGCCATTGTTAAACTAACTGGGAATCAAGAACCCTTGCCACTCTATTTCCCACCCAGCTATTTAGTTCTATGCATTCCTTAGATAAGAGCCTCAGTATAGCCCTTCAAATAAACCAGTGGGGGGGGAATAACCTTGAAAACCTGTTTCTTCAAAAATAGCCATGGAACAAAAGAATAATATTATCTTCTACCTTCTAGGGAAAAAGGTTTGGCTCTAGTTCAGGGGAGAAAATCTTTCACCTATCAAGAGTCTCCCAAAATAACATCTTATCTCAAAACTGGCGATGTCATACAACTTGCATCAAAATCTTAATTCATACCTGAATGACACTGCAAAATTCTAACTTGCCACTTTCTGCTCCCTGGTGGCAACTGTAAAGTCCTAGGATGGCCTATTTTTCCACAACAATCCTATATAGAAGTTGCCAGCCTCTTTGCTTTCAGTAACTTCACCAATATAAAGGGCTGTATCACAATAGCATAAGTGGATGAGTGTTATTAATGAAGTTGATGATAATTATGATATTTACACAAAAGCCTCCACAATTTCATTACGTCCTTCAGAATGGCAATCATGAGTCAGGAGGAAGTTGGGTATTCATGTGTTTTGAACATCCAACAGTACCCAGCTTATTGAGCTGGATGGTATAAAAATACTTGTAAATAAATGTCCAGCACACTGAAATTGTGATGGGGAATAAGGGAGGTTTCTGAGGTCATATTTACTGCCCATTATACCACATTACTATTATTGATTTGAGGCAACAAGGAGTGCATATTTGTATAAAAATGTAATGAGTTCTGCTCATGTCTGATAGTGAAAATAGATTCCTTGGTTCAGAATTCCCTAGTTCTGAGTAAATGTATTTGGTACCCAGTTCCAGGTAGAAGTTCTTAAGATTCTAGTAAAACATCAGTCTAAAACTAATAAATAGACCAGACACCAAAATCCTGCTTACTTCTAAAATAAGGCAGTACATCACAGCGGCAGAGCCCATATACTAACAGCAAGACTTTTATTTTTTTAAGTGTGACTGTTTAATGTACCCAAACTACACCCATGAAAAAAAGGAAAATGTCAACAGTGTTGAAAATGTCTATATTTTTCTGATATTTATCAGTCAATTAGTAGAAGGCTATTCCCACTCACATAATGCTCAATAGCTACTAATTGTTAAGAAGGGGGAAAGAAGAAATATATATTTAAGGTCCTTTTATTGTATTTCAGTTGTGCAATCATCCTGAGATGACACAGAGGTTAGAACCGGTTATATTTATCATAGATCAATTAACTAGATTCAAGCTTGAACAGCTCTTATGGATATGACAGAAATGATATGGGAGAGGGGGGGGGATCAAATTCCAAACTAGCCAGGAAGAGAAAAACAGATGAGATTAGGGATGAGATGTGGGAATTTAAGGTTGTAGTCCCTCCTCCTCCTTCAGTTTTGTTTGAGACCAAAATTTACTCTTCAAGAAGGGAAGGAATTCAGATGGGAAAAATGAATCTATGAGTCATAAAGCAAGTTTCATTATGAAAGTACCAGCTTAGTCCATACATATGAGCTATCTGTAATTGTAATGTATAATGGCAGGATAAAGTTTCAGTCTTAGCAATAGGGAGAATGAGACAAGAGCCTCAGGCAGCTGTTTGGGGAGTATTATGGAACAGGAAGCGTTTTTTGAGTTATTTAACATATTGTTATTGTATTTCTACTATCAAGGAAGGAGAAGGGTGCTTGTGAAGGGTTTTTTTTTTTTTTTGCCTCAGGTCCCAAAATAACTGTTTTGGGTATTACACACTTTTGACTTTTGGGTAGAAGATGCTATATGTTTCTGTCCCTCAGGTGGGAAAATGTCGGCCGGTTCTCAACAGGGCAGAAAAAAAAATAATAAAGCAAGTTAAGATATGGAATGGAAGGTTTGCTGGCAGCAGGGTGCACAATAGAATGAGGCTTTGTTGATTTTCTGATGTTATTAGTAGCACAGTTTTTATTTTCGAGAAACAATCTTCAAGAGCTGTGTGACAGCTGCTGCGTATGACAGTTGATGTTAAATCTGGGATTCCAAATTGGTAGTTACATTCCTTGTTAGCTCTCAACTAATGAAGTTACTTTGGGTGCATGTGTATATATGTCTGTTTATCTATCTCTCTATCCTTGATATGGAAATCCAGTTATACAAATATAGGAAATATTTCATGGGAAATAGAGGCTTTAATTACGCCTTTAAAGATAGCATCGGAATGGATGACAGAGAAGAAAAATGTTCTAGGTGCCAGGAGACTGGAGTAGAAGGCATGAGGGCAAGTAAGGAGAGAGAGTAAAAATGCTCTAAGATTAGAAAAAAGCTACATCCTGATTAAAATTCAGCTAACACCGTTATACAATACTATAATGTAACATTGCCAGAATAACTTAGAATCTGAAAGACATTATGCTGAAAGACAAGAAAAATACACAATTTCAGAAAGAAATGGAAATTGCATAATAACCAAGCAGGGTAGTAGCTGGTGAAATAGTAAGTACATTTAACATTCACATCCATTAAAAAAATTCAGTAAAATAATATATTTTCACTAGGCAGAACTAGTATCAGGGCAACCCAAATTCAAGTTCATCCTCAACCATGGAAACTCCTGAGTGACCATTTTTTCCTCACTCCAACCTATTTCAACAGCTGGGCTCTTTTGGGGACAAAATGGAGAAAAGTTCTTCATGTATGCCTCTAGGACTCCTTGTGGGAAAGGCAAGATCTAAATCAATAATAAGCAATAAATGATCTGTGCATTTGACTCCCCAGTTCAGTACATAGACTGCATTTTGTTTCTTTACTGTAAGCTTGACTTAACCCTATTTTTTTAAATCATTGTTGATTTTGGCCTGCTTAATACAGGTAGTCCTTGACTTACAACAGTTCATTTAGTGACCATTCAAAGTTACAATGGCACTGAAAAAAGTGACTGTTTTCCACACTTACAACCATTGCAGCATCCCCATGGTCATGTGTTCAAAATTCAGTCACTTGGAAACTGACTCATATTTATGACGGTTGCAGTGTCGCGGGGTCACATGGTCATCTTTTAAGACCTGACAATTAAAGTCAACGGGGAAGCTAGATTTACTTAACAATCAAGTTACCAATTTGACAACTTCAGTGATTCACTTAACTGTGGCAAGAAAGGTCATAAAATGGGGCAAAGCTCATTTAACAAATGTCTCACTTAGCAACAGAAACATTGGCTCAATTGTGATCGTAATGAATGACTGCCTTTGCAGGTCTGATCTTAATTTTAACTGGGTCATAAAGGGGAGAGACCCATTGCTTATTGAGGAGAGTTTGTAGAAGAGACTGTAGGCTGAAGTCCCTGAGATTTTTCTTCCCACCTCAGCACTGAATCTGCAATTGATTCAGTGCTGAAAGACAATCAATGGCAGTAATGGTGCCACATTGTTCATCTCAAAGCTCTGATTTACTTCTGTTCATTTCTACTGTTCATCACTGCCTGTAAAATTCAGGTCAGTGATGTATATATAAGATCAACCCTCTCTTCTGTCAATTTCCTCTAAATATTCCAGGCACAAAATAGAGGTCAAGTAACGGTACTCTAGGGAGCATCTTCACCCAAAGATATTGAAAAGCAGTCTTAAGGAAGGGCATTATTTTGACAGTGAAGCACAAGACACATGGTATAACATATTGTTTCTTTGGAATAAAGCTGAAACTCCAAGATTAACTGGCTTGATTCTCTGATCTTCTTTAGCCAACTTTAATGTGCTGATTGAAGGGTGGGGTGTCCATGGACCCCCCACACAAAGAATTTATAATTGGTTATCCATAGGACAGTTTTTGCTCTGCGTTTGTCTTGGATTCATTGTGGCATAGCTGCAAAGCTAGTTAGTTTTGTTAGTCAACAACCTCAATATTCAGCACTAATCTGGGGTAAAATATTGATAAATATTAAGAGTCGGGGCAAAATATTTTCTTTTTGCTTTCATGAAGGTATAGATTAGCCCCGTGTCTGCTCCATTCAAATCTAAATTGTATCCAAATATGTGTGTGTCTTGTTTTCTCTGTCTCTGTTCTACTCTGATGCAAGATGGAGAGAAATTGCCAGAAATGAAGGAGCATGGGAAGATAAGGCGTGAAGGAGAATCACCTCTTCTCACCTATGCAATGTTTTTGCTATAAAACTTGTGTTTTCACTCCATTTTTAGACTGAGCAAACAAACTGACTGTTTCCATAACATCTACTTTGGCTTCAGATGTTCCCTACTGAAGCTGAGGGAAGCTGAGGCAGTGAGCTGTTTATCACAGTGTTTGTTCTCTCAGTGCAAAAACACAAAAATCATTAAAAATTGAAATCAAAGTCATGGAAGCAGTATGAGAAAAGAATAATACACATTTCTATTCTTGGTCAAGCTAAAAGTTCATTTAGCCTGGCAGTTGTCAATCAGACCTCTGTAAAACTCACAGGTAAAGTCTGTGTGTGAGAGAAACAGGATCCAGTAATTTACCCCAGCACCTAATGCTGAACTCATGTACGTAATGAACCGTGATGGTGCAGTGGTTATAATGCAGTATTGCAGGCTAATTCTGCCGACTACTAATAGTTTGATTATCACCAGCTCAAAGTTGACTCAGCCTTCCATCTTTCTGCGGTTGGTAAAATGAGGACCTAGATTGTTGGGGGCAATATGCTGACTCTGTAAACTGCTTAGAGAGGAATTTAAAGCACTATGAAGTGGTATATAAGTCTAACTGCTACTACTATTGCTAATAAACAGGGCTAGATTTATCCTCAATTAAAATGTTTAATCTCCAGTATAGATCCATATCCCCTGTATTAAGCAAATATCATTTAGGAATGTGAAAATGCATTATTGCTTTCAGCTTGAATCATGTAATTGCTATTTTATTATAGAGGAACCCAATGCCAAAGGATTGTGGTGACTTGCCTTGGGCTATATATTTCAAAAGTAAAAATTCAATCTTCCCTCATTTCGGTTTTTTTTATGCCAATGAAAATATACAGCAATAGAACAGCCTAAACCCTTAGTTTATAATATTCATATTTGATTTGCCATCTAGTACATACTCTTCTGCAATAGGTATAATAAATAATTAAATCCATCTTTATTTTGGGGAAGACTAAAAATGACTTCAGGGTGTTCAGCTTGATCTTCTCTAATCATTACTATGCTCCAAGTTCATGATTTTGAAGTGAGAAAATCTAGAGAGTTTGAAGCCACTGCTTGATAAAGCTTAGAAATGGGAAAGCTTTACAAGGTTACCTATAATCACAATGACAAACCACCTACACTGCTCTTTCTCCCTCTGTATGTTCATTTCATTATTTCTCTTAGGCATGAATGCATATTTCTTCCGCCATCTCCCCCAACACTCAAACTGCATCTCCTTCTGTTCCAGTTGATTTTCAAGTGGAATAAATTAGGGTGGGGAAAAGAAATCCAAAATGTGAGCACAAATAACTTTTGATTTTGGGCTGCAGAATATGGAGAATGTTAGTGCAGACATTTTTTTTCCTCTTTCAGTATTAGTCATGGAACAGCAAAAAACGTTGAAGAGCACATTTTCTGTTGGGGGAAGTCAGTGCTAATTTTATACCTGCTGAGGTTTAAAGGCCTGAAAATTCAATTATATGATTATTGAAAATAAATTGGATTTGCATGTAAATTTTCTACTCTGCAGGAACTAGCACCTGAGCTGGACATCAGAGTCCAAAGGTTACTTGTTAACTTTTGGTACGGTTTCTAAAATTTCTGTCAGAGAGACGGATCTGCACAGTAGAAAAGCCACAGCTTGTGAAATGTGTCCCAGTATTACTACTTACAGTGCCATGAAAGCAATATATAAAAGGAAGGAAATAAGGTCTTGAGAGGATAGAAAACCAAAAACTAGAGAAGTTGTTGAAAATTCAGAATGTCACATATACAGTAGGTTAGACCTGTTCCATGATAATATTGTGGGTTTGTCAGTATTTGTGTTAGAAGCACGTACAAAACTAACCAAAGAGTGCTTCTGGAGTGAAAGGATTTGCTGGTGACAAAACAGTTGCCCAGGGGATGCTGAATTGCCAAAAGTAATGCAATCTTTGGGGAGGTTCCTTTCATGTCTCCCAATATTGTGGGTGTAGCTTAGGAAATACTGTGATAAACTATGGATTCCTACTAAGGACTCTCCATGACTAGAGTGTGAATGGACAATGATGGCTGAACAACGATAACAGGAACTTGGATTTCTGTCCCTGTTCTTGAATTATCTGGCATATTATTTAAAATTTAGAGAAAGGTTTGCAACCTTTACGTTTCTTCCATTATTTTGTGTAACGAGTGAAAGACCAAACTAAGCTTGGCATTACATAGACAACGACCCATTGCCTAGGCTCCTAGGTTCATAACCATTACATATACATGTAGAGGAACACATGCATGCATTCATGCAAATCATTTGAGGGGGGACGGAATCACTGTTCACAAGATACTATTATTCCTGTATCCCTTGTCCACCCCCCCAAATCTGTAATTACAACCTAACATTCCAAGCAATGGAGGGGGAATTTGAATTCTTCAAGGCAGTTCCCTCATTCTACAAGTACCATTTTTTTGTTGCTAATTTATGATATAGCATCCTTCTGAGTTATCTGAAGAAAAATCTAACTGTGATTGCAAGCCTCAAAGAAGTAGAAGTAGAAGCTATCAGAAAAAAAAAAATGCTGATATCCTCCTGAAAACTAAAATCGCAAATGAGAGCTTTTCCCTTCTTTCATTTCAGATTCTCTCACATTCTGGCTCAGAATCTGCAGTGATTCTCTGATTTCCTCCCTGTCTCTTTGGCATCCCTAACATTTAATGAGGGGTGTCTACAGTGTGTGGTCAAAAAAGAGAAGATGGAGGCCACAATGATGCAATTAAAGCTCTGCTTGTTGTTTTTAATCTGTGTCACAATGCAGGTAAAATTTGGCAAAGCTTCTGCCATCTTGATTTTTTTTACCCCTGCCAAATGTGCTGGGTTACAGCTCCACAATTCCCAACCAGGTTCATGATATATTAATCCTAAACCATGTGATTAGAATCTGATGTACAGACATTATCTGTGCATTTGATATTCAATGTAAGCTCTTGCCTTCAGGTCTCTGCCTCAGGAGTTTACAGTCTAATGTTTATTACCACACCTCTCTTTCTAAGAAGAATTCTGCACTTGGCATCTCATGAGAGTGGGTAGAAACTGGAAAGAAAGCAATGGAGATACATAAAAGAGAAATGACAGATTGGAAATAAAAGCATAAAAGATTCTTCACTCGCTCTTTAATTATCCTTTCCTCAAAGCATATTTTACTTCCTGACAGGAATATCCCATGAGGATTGAATTATGTAGGGAGAGACAGAAGCAGATTCTTTTTAAAATAATTTTTATTATAAGAAGATTTTATATAAGTTAAAAAATGCATCAATATATAAAAAAGTAAGAAAATAAAAATGTGAAAGATAATAAAATAAAAAGATATCCAAAGAAGTGACTTTTGGTCTTCTATACAGTACAGCAATTACAAATCTAATAATTGTTATCTCCACCCTCTGAAAGTACACATCACGGTTGCCTTCTTCCCATAAACAGACCTTTTTCATCAATAATTCCTGAAATCATGTGTTTATTTTTATCCATTTTTAGCAAAGTATCCATAAAGGTTGTCCTGTCTTTTATAAAAAATAATTGTAATTCCCATCTTAACCAAGCAAGTCAATTTAGCCATTTCTGCAAACTCAGCCATTGTCACAATCCATTCTTCCATTATGAGTGCTTCTGTATTCTTCCATTTTGGGGCATATGATAGCCTTATTGCAGTTGCCATGTATAAAAACAATTTTCCATGTTCTTTTAATTGACTATTCATTAGTTGGGACGTAGTAGATTATATATTGTGACTGAATATTGTTTCTTTGATGGGCTTGCCTTTGATGGCCACGGTGTGATGAAAAGGTTTATGCTCTTTTCTATCCCTGATCTCATTTTTTTTAAATCAGCGAAGTCCCAGTTGATATAATTTTCATCCTTTAAATTTGCATTAAGATATTCTAAGGTTTCAGAATAATTGGAGTCTCAGAAGTTATAAAACATAAGGTTTGGGGAAAAAAAGGATTTTCAGGAACAGAGATAAATATCATATGTAGGTATTCTGAGTAGAGAATCCTTGTACACATAATGGCAAGGATGGATGGATGGATGATGCCATTTTAAAATGATATATTTTTTTCACTCTGTATGCAGAAGCTGTATCAGGTTTTCTCAGTATCTGGAGGTTTGGGGATAATTCCCAACCAGCCTAACTGTTCTAGAATTGAAATTGGGAACAGATATTAGAGATGCATTAAAGCAATATCTAAAGTAGATCACATGTCTAACTTTATAGAAGGCACTTCTATATTTGAAGAGCTGTTTTGAGGACTGTTGAGCATAAATCTAATATAAAAACCAAGAATAGTATCAAGAAAGGAGAATTATGAAATTGTCTTGGGGAAAAAATATCAGCCTGGATAAGGAGTAAACAAGTAGTATGGGCTTAGGTATTGGACCTATATTTTTAAACCATTATACTTGTAACTGTAATTCTTACGAATGCTTGCCTTTGCACAAAATTAGAGGATCTTGGAATGGCTGCTTTGACTTAGGAAGTGACAGTTTTAAGTGTATTGGAAGGGCTCCAGCCTTGAAATTGCATCCCAGAAAAAGCAATTCCTATAGCAATGGAGGGAGTTTGTCATTACATTGTCACAATGCTATTCTGATGACAATTCCCCCCTACTCACTCATCCACACACAAATGCATGCAAACACATATACACTTATACACCATTGTTACACTAAAGAGGATGGTGGTAATAATATTTAGATTTATCTTTCAATTTGTGCTTCAAAATAAATATGACAGTTGCAAAAGTTGTTACGTACTCATTAACAGCACCAGTACACTAGCAACAATCAGATATTAAAAATAGCCTATTCAAACTGTTTGTTACAGCACAGTGGATATAAACTAGCAAAGATTAATCATGGTTAAACTATTGGAAATCAATAGAACTTAATGAGTTGAGTCAGAGTCTTATTCTGTTATTGTGAAGCTTAGTCACATTTAATTTTTGCTGGGCTTTCTCCGAGGCTTAAGACTAGAGTCAGTTGCTCTACAGATGTTAAGTACAAACCCTTCTTAGCAACTTCTTTTTAATAAAATAGCTAAGAGTCTTAAGGTCCCTCCCCCTACATACACACACCATATCCACTTTTAGTGAATGAAGAGATAACGATATTTTATACTCTGTAACTGAAAACAATCCTGGAAGCACTTTACACACTGACATTACTGTAATGATGAAAATGCATTAAATGCATTTTCTTACGTTGTGTAGATGAAGAGATACTGACTTCTTTGCCTCTTCCTAATTGCTAGTAATTTGTTTTCTTTTATGAGGGCTTTGAAGCCAGGGGTCATTACAAGGAAAACAGCCTGAAGTCTCATAGAGCTGATACTTGAGATCTTTGCTTGGAGTTTCTTCTAGATTGGTTTGTCAGTACATTGCCAGGACTTCACCTCTTGTCATCATGCAAAAAGTTCTGGCATGGATATTTGTTAAAATAGGCCAAAGAAATTTAGTTTCTAATTCTCCTTATTAATCTCTCTGTTCTATTTTCTATCTTCTGTAGTATTTTTTTTATTTTTGTGTCCTATTGTGATATTGGGGTATTCCTTCAGTCTTTGTTGCACCCCCTGTTTTTTTTCTTTTTGAATTCCTTTTGTAAAATTATATATTCCATTTCATTTTCACTGTTGGGGGCACCAATTAGTATCTTTTTTTTTTAAACAAAGCAGCAACAGGGATTTTTTTTTATGGACACTTTCTACTTTCTGAAATAGCCCAAGTTTTGAATATCCACTCTTGTCATGAAAAACAGTCAATGCCTGCAGGACCAGGGAGTTGTACCCCTGTCTAGCATCAACACAATCTGAAAACATCTCCAGGTTATTACATCAGGTGGCATTTATCTTCTGCCTTCTGATGCCATGCAGGAAGATTTTCCAACTTTCAGTAGTGGGATAAAAGAGACAGTTTGTCAGTTATAGCTTCTTTTGCCAGTCCAGCAGTGTAAAGGGAGATTTATCTTCTGCTAAGCATTAAATGTGAGGGGCTTGCTGTTAGAAGCTGGTAGCTCCATCTTTTATTTCCAGCCTTTCCTGGTTCCTGGATGAGTCCTTGAAAATAGTACTTTTCTTCGGCAGCTTTCTTGAATGCTTTGTTGATTTGGGTGGGAAGGTATATATTATAATGTTTTTTTTTCCTTCCTTCCTTCCTTCCTTCCTTCCTTCCTTCCTTCCTTCCTTCCTTCCTTCCTTCCTTCCTTCCTTCCTTCCTATTGTGAACCACAAATCACTTCTTGATAAAGAACTGCATTGAAAGCCACAGGACTGCCTCTAATTTGTAGATTGCAGCCTTCAGTAATTTATATTGCAGCACTTAGAAGCAGCTGGAGTAGAAATGCAATTGCATTGCTTCTTGTAGGTTATAAGACATGGCTCCTCCAGGGTGAAGGTACATCTGCATATTTTCTGAAATTAATACACTAATTGGTAATCTGTTTTTACTTCTCTCTTCTTTGAATCTCTTCTCTGATACTGTCTAGGAATATTCCTTAACAAAGAGCTTTGCCCGAGAGTCTCTCCACTGTTACCATAGCTGATAATCTGCAGTGGCTGGACAAGGCTGCATCACACTTCCCATAAATTTATGTCTGCAACACTGAAAGGTTGTGACGCAATAATGTCATCCTATCTGCTTATGCTACAAACAAGTCTAATAGAAATCTCTGGAGCAGAACTGTGCAGTGTATTATTTCCGCTACATTATGGGAATCTCCAGCTCCCATATTTGATGGCACCAGGCTTGTTGCCCTGCGTTGCAGCCTTGAGGCTGGGAACACAATTGTGGTGCAGCATTTGCAGGCAATGCCTACCAAGACTCTCTCAGGTAATGGAGGGAATTTCTGGTCAAAAGTGGGGATGTCACATCCAGCTTCATTCTGTAATATAAGAAACACAGATGGATCTTAATAAGCACCCATGAACTGGAGTTTGTCATGTTACAAACTGATTGTAGATTCCAGAGAAAATCCTAAAAGCTTTTGATAATAGAAGTTTAATGCACTTAATGCCCATGGAATTAAAAGTCTCTAGGCACTCTCTGCAAATGGATTTACATCACAGAGATTAGAAACGGTAAGAAAAAAATGGTGTCCAGGAGACTCAAACGATCAGCTGCCCAGAGGCTTCCTTGGAATATCTCATAATACTTTAACTCAGTTCTGTATCCATGTGATCCATAGTCACAATTTCAGACACATATGCATGTGAATGCAAATCTTTGCTGATTTCTCTATGCAGGCAATTGAAATGACTTTAATGGCAGCATTTTAGTTAACCAATACATATACAGAGTAAATTTATATAATAAATTAGAATACAAATAGAATATGAATGCTGATATCTTAATGATGTTTATATGATTACAGAGAGAGGGCAGATTTTTTGTAGTCAGCCCTTTGCCCCGTGTTTAACTATAGTTAGTATAGCCTCTTAACTATGGAAGCAACATCAGATGCAGGATTAACATTATGAATAAGATGAGAGTCTAGTTAAGGAAACTTAATGGTTCAAAGCTTTCATTATTTTTACTGTCTAATCTGCTGCTTTAGAACTATTTATTTTTAAATGTTGTTTGTGTTGTTTATTCCAGGATTCTTTTGCTTACATTCCATTTGATTTTATGTTCTTTTATATTGCATTGATTTTGGATAGACTGTACTTTTGTAAATAGGTAATCCATGTACAACCACACATAGTACCTGCCTGTGTAGCTATCTCTCCATTTACCTTGCCTTCTCGTTAAAGAGACATATTCATATTCACATACCGTTTAACCTTAGACAACCCTTTATGACTTGGTTCCTGGATATCTTTGTTAATATGTCCTTAATCAGATTTGACCTGTCCAAGGCATCTGTCTTGGAAGAAACTAGGGGTGGTGTCCCATTTTGGGGAAATGAGGGCTGGCCCTAGAGGTTTTCTTTCTCAGTGCTGCCCTATATCTGCAGAAATAACTTCCCCCAGAAAAGATATTTTAACTGTTGACAATAGCCTTCCAGAAGCTTAATGAGACTGAGCTATTCTGGAGGGCACTGGGGAGAATTTGACACACACAGGATGGTGTGCTTTGATTTGACTTTAATTTAATCTATTTTTAAATTATATCTATCACAGAGGTTTATTCTTGTTTAATGCTATTGTGAATTGTTAAGAGCCATGAAATGTGGCAAGATATGCAAATTTATCATCAGTCTTGATTGTCTGTCTTCTATGCACACATATATACATAGGTATCAATCTATATGCTGTCATTTTTCCAGTAAGTTGGACAAAACGTTCTAAAATTCCCACCCAGATTAGCTGGGAATTCTGAGAGTTGTAATCAATTTACATGGAATGTATTAGGTTAGAGAGCTGTGCAATGCATACATGGAGGCAGAAACCCCAAATTTATTGTCGCTCTCTTTCCCCCCCCTCTCAGTTTCTACTTGATTTTCTGAAACACAACTTAAATTCCAGAATTATTGTTCCCAGCAGATCATAGACAATGTTTGTACAGATTCTTTCTTTTGTATGTTCTAATGTTGATCGAACACTGTTTCTGCATATAGTGTTTTGTGGACAATGCCCCATACCTCTATACAGAATCCATATTTTATCAAAGAACTTAGAAGATTGGAGACTAGCAGGATCAGTGTGGATGGTTCAGTCTAAAATAATTACACACTTTTATACATGTATTAGTTGCTATTCTCATATTCAAAGTTATTCTTTTTGATCTCCGCAGACACAGACACTCAGATGCAGTACTGTGAATTTTTAGTCTTGAATAAGAGGAAACCAATGGTTTTCACCAGAAGTTTGAAAATTAAACATATTTGGGCCAATAAATCATGAGCATGCAAACTTGCATTTGGAATGTGGTCTGCATGTCTACTTAATTGGCATCCTTTTTTTTCAAGCTCTCCAACCCAGAAGGAAAGAGCTGCTCCATTTTTAAGATAGATTTTTAGAGGAGGCTTTGAAATTGTAGCTTGGGTTGTCTAGGATTTCCTTTGCTATTTTGAGAAGTTAAAGCACTATTATTAAATATAGTGAAGGTATCAGTATTTCATTACTGGCTGTTAAGTGGAAGAGAAAATGAAGATTTCTACTGCGACTTTCTTCTACCTGTTGAAAGAGCATAGATATTGATACTTGCAGCTCTCATTTCCATATGTATCCTATAGCCATTGTTCTGTACTGTGCAGAGGTGTTGCAGAATAATAAACTCAAGCTCTGCTTTAAGTGGAGTGACCTCAAGGGGATAAATAGTTCAAATCCCTTTTCAATTGTTTTATCCCTTCTTTATGCGGAAAGAGTCAACTTAAAAAGAAAGATTTTTTTTAGAGCAGAGACCTTTTTTCATTCAGTAGTTTTCTAATGAGCATTGTTGATTTTAGGAACAGTTTGCTTTGTGCACAGTGATTGAAGAGGGGAAAATAATTAGTTTCCTAAAATTTTCCTCTCTTTACTTGCACTTATATAACCATACAGTTTTTTTGGCATTTCATACCTATTGATCATTTTAATAAGTCATAATTAAAATATTTTAAAGCTGACATATATTTTTCTTTAGTACCTGTCTCACGTGCAGTGATGTTAGCTCTTCTAAAATGAGCCAGAAGTTGGTTATAAAACAGTAGTGAGGGGACATTCATTTTTAGTTCCCTTCTCCATTAATTATTCATTTTCTATTTTCCCTCCTATTCACATCACAGGGAGGGATAATAATGATACCAACTCCATGAGACCGTGTCGGTGCTGGAAAATTAATGAAAGAGTTTGGGATCCCGCAAATCTATTTTCGGTCATGCCCCTTTAATACCCCTTGTTTCAATAAGTTATCTGTGGAAGTACCACAGAATTTGCATACTGACAATGTACTGTATCTTTTTCACTGAATTGCAGGTCCACTATATGATACCTTTACTTGAACCTGACTTGGTTTAAGATTGCTTTGGCTAGCAAAACATAATTTAACACAATTGAGTCCTGTTAATTCAAGATAGGAAATGAATGGCACATTCAATTTTCTTCCTTTTGTTTCTTATTCATTTTGTGCGCACACATGCTCAAACACACACACATTCAAACACACACACACACACACACACACATCCCTTTAATGCCATCAATAAATATATATAAATATATAATGCAATTTCCTTTTGGTGTGAATAATATTATAAAAAGCACAGAAAAAGTAAGTAAATGGTAAGAAAAAGGAGATATAGAGTTTATGTTAAACCCATTCCATGTATATTTTCCTTTCCTTTTTAACTTTGTAGACCAGGCCTTGCTTTTCTTCTTTAAATTTCTCATATCAATCTTATTTAGGATCTCATCAGCACCACCCAACCATGACTTTCTTGTATTTATTCTTTCATTCTTATATTTCTTTTACAGTGCATAATCTTCATTCTTTCTCACTATGTGATTTACTAACTTCAACATACCTCTATTGTAACTGGTCACACATGTTTATATTCAGTCCACATCCATTCTTGACCCTATTTCTTTTTGTTATACTAGATCTCTGTTTCTCAACCTTGATAACATGAAGATGCATGGATTTCAGTTCATGTTGGCTAGAGAATTCTGGGAGTTGAAGTCTACATATATTCATGTTGTCAAGGTTGAGAAATACTCTACCAGACACTCCCAATACATTCAACTTACTTATATATTTTTCCTGATATCCCAACTTCATATAACAATATGAGCAGAAACATGGTACAATAGTCAGCCTTTTTTTGTTTCTTTTTGCAGGCATTTATTCCTCATAACTAAACTACATACCCCCCCTTGCTTTGATTTTTCAACAACATTTGCTGAATATCGCTTTACATTTTCCTCTTTAATAAACATTCAGTCAATTTATATACATTCATCTACTTGCTTGAACTTTTTAGCGTTATATATGTATGCATGCATGCATTTAAAGCTTGCATGCTCATCTTATGCAACATGACCCTGATGGTTTATAAACAACGAAAGCATAAAAACCAACACAGAAACTTTTGACATCCCCCAAAACAACATTCACAAAGAACTTTAAAGGTGGTTCCTCAATTTACAGCAGCGAATTGGGACTGGAATTGCTGTTGCTAAGCAACATGGTGATAAAGTCTGACATCACATTTCTGCACCACTTAGCAATGGCAGTTCTGGCAATCCTGGTTGGCCTTATTAAGTGAGGACTTTAAGCCAGGACCTTGTGTGACTTTCTGTCGGATTCCCCATTGTCTTTACTTGTGGGAAGCTGGCAGGTAACATTAGAAATCATGATCATGTGTTCACAGACACACTGCAGTGGCTGGAAGGACCATTCATAAGTCCCCATTATTGGACTCACTGGAGAAAATCACAGAATACAGAGAGTAGCAATTAGATGTAAAACAACTGTGGCAAAAGTAAACAAAGATGGTATTAATAGTAATAGATGCCTTGGGTCAATCCCAAAACATCTGGATCACCACTTAAATACCATCATCAGTGACAAATTTGCCATTATTTTATTACAAAAGGTAACTTTACTTGGAACAGCTACATCTTGCAATGATATCTTTAATACCATCAAACAACATCTGCCTATCCCAGATCCTTGGAAAAGGATTTGATAGTTGGATAAAAATACCAAATCTATAAACATCTGGCTGACTGTGTGAGCTAGCATAATAATGTATGAAATGTGTATGCTACTGGACTGTTAACAACTCTGGATGGCTCACAATAATCAATCAAAGAAATTATAATAAAAAATAATTTATTATTTAATCAAGCAAAGAAATAAGAAGGCATGTGTGAAGAAATGGGGGGTCTCATTCTTTAGGTCTTTATTGATCTTTTAATTAACAGCAGAGTCAGGGGGGCATCTAGATCTCAGGGGCCACAGAGGAGCTGCACTTCCAGGGTCCTGAGAGATGACATTATTTAATCAAAGGAATCCAAAATGCACCAAGCCTGCAGGATGGAATCAGTCAGGCAGATATTAAGGGAGACAGGTGGTCTCTCAAGATATCCAGACCCTATGCCATTTAATTTCACCAAAGTATTTCTTATACATTTATCCATAAATACATTAAACATTCAAAGCAACCTCACTCATCCTTGTGTTTTTCCCTGCTCAATGTCCAGTTGTTCACTAAGTATTTCATTCTGATGCATGCTTGTCAGTCTCCCAAATGACCAGACAGGAAACATGAGAAGATGAGCTAACTGTACTTTATATTAAGGCTACATTAACAGAATCTTGCAAGTCTGAAAGTACATATCTCTCACTGTCTCTTTTTGCTGCTTTATTAGTTTTTTTCTCTGCCTGTTACTAAATTATGAGCTCCTATTCCTTTTATCTGATCGTTTTCTAGGCTTCATCTCTTCCCCTGCCTCCCCCCCATCTTCCAAGGTCATTCTCACATTCAATGCAGTGTTTAACTTCTATCTTGTATCTCTCGTATCCCATTCAGCAACTTTCTTCAGTTCTGTATTTGGAATTGATTTGCTATTTTGCAGGATGAAGGAAGGTGCCTTCTCTGTTGCAGCACCTGACCTATGGAATAGCCTTCCCCCAAAAAATTTGGAGGCCCCTGCTTTTCGTGGTCTTCTGGAAGGCTATCACACTTGGACTTTTCTCCCAAGCACTAGGACCAAGATGTTATGGAAGCCCATTATCTCTGGGTATGCCTTTGTTATAATATGTTGTGGTTCTTTTTGTTTTTCTGGGATTGTTTTATTTTAATGGGTTATAGGTTTTTAATATTGTCTTTGTATTAATCATTGCTCTGAAATATGTATTCAAGATGGATAGTAATATATGTTTCTACAAAAATATTTATTCAAAATATTTCATAATTTAAGCCTTATCAATGTACAGTAAACTTGCCTTATGACACCAATTCATTTTTCAAAGACTAGTTAAAAATTAAAAATCTGATTCCCCCCTCCATCCTGCATTATTGCATTGAACTTCCCAGTTTTATTCATTATTCCTTCTCATACCCTTTGAATCAGAATGTTGATAAACATCTTCTCTAGGTTTGTGTGCATGTGTGTATATGCATGCCTTCAATTCAGTTTTTAACTATGTCTCTGCCTGGAGTAGTTCAGCAGTTTTCTTGGCATGTTTTTTTGGAAGTGGTTTGCCATTGCCTCCTTCCTAGGCCTGAGAGAGAGAGAGAGATTGGTTCAAGGTCACTCAGCTGGCTTCAAGAGTGAGGCAGGATTGGAACTTAGTCTCCTGGTTATTAGCCTGGTGCCTTAATCACTACACCAAATAGGTGCTCTACTTCTTCCTGCCTCAACAAATAAATCTCCTTTTTTAAAATATATAATTGTCATAAAATATCTAAAATACTTCTTCCAACATATTATCACTTTGTTTCACTTGAAATAGTTCATTACTTTTATTTCAAATATTGTTCATTTTGATGGAGGTTCCTTGTATAGCCTTTTTCATTTACTTCCCAGAGAGTTTTTTAAAAAAATCCCACAAAATTATTAATTTTCTCTTTTAGTTTTATTTCTTTGTTCTTTTGTTTCATTGCATTCTTTGCCATTATCTTTTCTGTTTATATGCTGTTGAATTATAGCTTTTTCTTATCCAAATAATTTTTGCAACAATTATTCTTTTATGCATTTCTTTCTCATCTAGTTTTTTTTACTTCATCATTCTACCAGACATCCTCTTGAATTAGCATAATCTCACACACTGAGTGTGGTGTTCTGTAATATAATATTTTTCAATCTTTTCCAAGCAGTTTTCTTTCTTACAGCCTTTGTTACATCCATTCATTCTGTTGGAATATAAACAGAATCCTATTAATATCTTTAGGCGCATGACTAGTAGTTTCTCTTTACCTTTCACACCACATATTCACTTTTTTTCCATGTCCATTTTTCTTCAAAATTTACTCTTGACATTACCAAGAAATGTTCTGCCACATTCAGGTTTTCTCTTCACTTTTCTCTTTCATTATTTTTTTGATTTTTCATAATAAACAATCATAACAGTTTTTGGATTAATTCCTTTTCTACTGATATGGATTAATAGACTTAGTCCTAAATTACATATCAAAGATTATATCAATTCATACTAGATCCACTCAGAACATAACTATTTTTGTTTCATTCATTTAATTTGTTAATTCTTCCATGACACTTCACAGTTTTGTACAATGCAGTACTCATATGAGATGTAGCATTTTCTGCTAATGATAAGGATAGTGACAACAATGACTCTTTGTGTGTACAGTGTATATACTTTCCCTTATACTTTCTGGTGTCATATTAACTCACCATTGTGGAGAAAACTGAAGGTAGAAGCATTTGACTTAGCTTGACTGCAAGCAAGCCCAAAGAACATTGTAGTCTTTATACAGTCATAATATAGCAGCTAGCATCACCATATTGAATGGAAATGATGAATGTCTTAATCCAAAATGATTGGGCTGTGCTATTTTTGAGAAGGCTGTGCAATACAATCTGACACTTGTAGAAGGATGGGGAAAAGCTTGGGATCCTACCCATATATATTTTTGGTAAATGCAAACATCTCTTTTGTATATAAAGCTGATGACCCAAATGACTGTATTTTGTGCAAATCAGTTACTTTCTTATTTCTGCCTTTTCTTATTTTTTTATTTTCTCTGCCTGTTGGCTCACCAACTCACTGCTCTTTAGATTCTGTTTTGTTTCTTTTTGAAATACAACATTCCTTTCATCTCTTTTGATTCCTTTTGTCTAATTCATTTTTTTAACTGCTGCTACACACCATGCTGAGAATTTGCTTACTCATTTCGCTCAACCCACTGAAACTTAGAATTGCTCAGGAATTACATTGTTCAGATATTATTTGAAATTTGATTTTTTTTTCATCTATGTTCTAGTATCCAACTAGAGTCAATAGTTCACCAGTTTTCTAGAGAACCTCCTCTCCTTCATGAATATATATTCCACAAAAGTTATATACTTCCTGATTACTGTACCACTTTACAATGTGGTAGCTTTTCTCCATGAAATAATAAAAAAAACTTGTTAAGTGTCTTTTATCAGGATACTTGGATACCTGTACTTATTTCCCATTATTTGGCCGATCTCCTTGTAGTCTTCATTATTTTATGTTATGCACTAATAGTATCAGATTTTTAAAAAATTGCTAAATACCATAAGATTCACAAACTTCCTCCTCTAGCACACCTGGACACACATTAAAAATGTATTCTAAAGTTATATGCTGCTTGACATATTTCAGTTTCATCCAACAAAGGAACAGCAGTATATTGCTGTATTTTTCAAATATTTTCTGTGGCACATTTGTAAAAAGATGATGCCATCACTTCAGAGAAACCCAGGTTTATGTAGGAAATCTCTTGAAGAAATAACATTTGCATAGTCATCTTTATGTAACAGAGCAATTGTCTGAATTAACTTTTGAAATCTAAGAAATTACATACTCTAGAAATCTGTGTTTCACAAATGCCAATATTTCACCTGAATCATGTGGTTTTAATATTGAACCAGTATTTGGAAGTCATCTAGACCAGTGGTTCTTAACCTGGGTGATATCGCCCCCAGGGGGCGATTTCATTTTTCAGGGGGGCGATGGAATGAAAAGGGGTGATGTGGGGGCGAAGGAATGAAAAGGGGGCGATATGGGGGCGATGGAGCAAGAAGTTTTGGGGACATTTTTGAGACTGCCCCTGCAGCTCCGAGCCTCCTCCGCCATTTGGAGAGAGAGAGAGAGAGAGGCACTTGTGCTTCTCTCTCTTTCTCTCTCCCCCCCTTTCTCTCATGCAGATTTGCCCCCTCACAGGGCTCCTGGTTGGCCCTGAGCCTGGGTGCTCCGCCTCCTGGGACAAGCGCAGCCAGGAAGTCCATTTCCCTGGCTGGCTCCATCCCAAGTGCACATGGCCGGGGAATCGCGCAGGGGATTCCCGGGATCCCCACTGGGAGCAGCCCACCAGAGCCTCAGCCTAGTGGGCCAGCCTTCCTGCAAGCCGCGGCCCTGAGGGAGAGCTGCCCCTGCGATCCCCAGCCGTGGGACTGTTGGCCCAGCTGGCCGGGAAGGCGCGCTGGAGCCCTGGCTGCTTTGAGAGGTGAGTAGAAAATGGGAGGGAGAGAAAGGGAGGGGGAGGCATTTTTCAACCTGACCCGCGGGAGCGCCTCCTCCTGGGGTCCAGCGCCGGCTTCCTTGCCCTCCTCCTCCTCTCCTTCTTCCTCCTGTTGCCCCCCGGGCAGCAGTCCTGCCTGGGGTGCCAGCTGGCGGGGGCATCGCTACCTGGGTGACACTGATGGGTCGTGGATTCCTGGGAACGTCGTGCATTGTGGAGCGGCTCCAGCTCCTCCAGCAGCTGATGGGGGTGTTCTACAGATGCCCTGCAAGTTAAGCCCGGGGACGCTGGCAGCGTGAGGGAAGGCTTGGTGATGCAGCTGACGGGCAGGGCATTCTGCAGATGTCCTGTGGGCCTGACTTGAGCTCAGGGATGCCAGCGGCATGTGGGATGGCCTGCCAATGTGACCGTGAGTTGGGGCATCCCTCCAGGCCTGGCAGACAGCGGAGCTGGGTGCCTCCAGCGGTGATGGGATCTTCTCCCCCCTCCCACCCCTTAGGTGCCCTCTACCTTTCATTCTCTCTCTCTCTCTCTCTCTCTCTCTCTCTCTCTCTCTTTCTCTCTCTCTCCTCACCTGGAGAAAGAAGGGGGAGGGAGGGAGAGGAAAGAGAGAAAGAGAGAGGGAGAGGGGAAAGAGAAAAAGAGAGAGAGAAAGAGAAGAAAGAGAGAGAAAAAGCGCAAGTGCCTCTCTCTGCCCCCCTCTCCTCACTTGGAGAAAGAAGGAAGGAGGGAAGGAGAGGAAAGAGAGAAAGATAGAGGGAGAGGGGAAAGAGAAAGAGAAAGAGAGGAAAGAGAGAGAGAAAGCGCAAGTGCCTCTCTCTCCCCCCCTCTTCTCACCTGGAGAAAGAAGGAGGGAGGGAGAGGAAAGAGAGAAAGAGAGAGGGAGAGGGGAAAGAGAAAAAGAGAGAGAAAGAGAGAGAGGAAGCGCAAGTGCCTCTCTCTCCCCCTCTCTCTCCTCAGCTGGAGAAAGAACGGGGGAGGGAGGGAGAGGAAAGAGAGAGAGGGAGAGGGGAAAGAGAAAAAGAGAGAGAAAGAGAGAGAGGAAGCGCAAGTGCCTCTCTCTCCCCCCTCTTCTCACCTGGAGAAAGAAGGGGGAGGGAGGGAGAGGAAAGAGAGAAAGAGAGAGGGAGAGGGGAAAGAGAAAAAGAGAGAGAAAGAGAGAGAGGAAGCGCAAGTGCCTCTCTCTCTCCCCCCCTCTCCTCAGCTTGGAGAAAGAACGGGGGAGGGAAGGAGAGGAAGGAAAGAGATAGAGGGAGAGGGGAAAGAGAAAGAGAAAGAGAGGAAAGAGAGAGAGAAAGCGCAAGTGCCTCTCTCTCCCCCCCTCTTCTCACCTGGAGAAAGAAGGGGGAGGGAGGGAGAGGAAAGAGAGAAAGAGAGAGGGAGAGGGGAAAGAGAAAAAGAGAGAGAAAGAGAGAGAGGAAGCGCAAGTGCTCTCTCTCCCCCCCTCTCTCCTCACCTGGAGAAAGAAGGGGGAGGGAGGGAGAGGAAAGAGAGAGGGAGAGGGGAAAGAAAAAAGAGAGAAAGAGAGAAAGGAAGCTCAAGTACCTTTCTCTCCCCCCCTCTCTCTCTCACACACACACACACACACTGAGTGGGGGAAGAGGACTGGCAGACCAAGGGCAGAAAGAGGGAGGGAGGGAGGGAGGGAGAGAGAGAGAGACCCTTTTGACATCTAAAATGAAGATAACACTGAAGATATATATATAATAAAGGTAAAAAAGCATATATGCAGTGTTATCTTCATTTTAGATGTCAAAAGGGTTTTGTGGCTCCCAGTGTTTTGTTTTTGGTGGGAAACGGGTCCAAGTGGCTCTTTGAGTGTTTTGGGTTGCTTACCCCTGCTCTACCCATACAGTGGCGCGGCATTGGCCAGAATGGGCAGTGATGGAGGGAGGAGTGCTTCTTTCAAAACATTGCATGCTGTTTGTATGTCTCTTTGTATTGTACAGTACTTTTTTAGCGTGCACTCCAGTTCGATATTATATTTTCTTTGTGTCTTTTTAATCCTTTTTACAGTGTGCGTGACTATATATACTTTCCTCAAATCTTAATTTAGTTTCAGAGTTTTTGTCTTGAAATTCTTAGTTCCTGCATTACGGTTTGTTCTTATGCCCTTTTTATATTTCTTTTTGCATCTTAAATTTCACTTGTAATTCAATCATTAAATGTTACTGTTTTTCTTTTCGGGCATTTCACTTTCTTGCAATTGAATTTTGTTTTCAATAGTCATTACATTTAAGTGTCTTGAATAAATAAGATAATAATGAAATACATGTATCACGAAGTTTGGGAATAAAGTGACTATTGGCACCAAAATTTTTCACACAATTGAGATATGGGAAAAAGACTGGAAATAAATTATTTGCATCGAATGTCCTGATGACAATTTTAAAGAAAACAAAAAAAGTGTTTGCATAAATTGAAGAATTATTTCCTATGTTGTGTTTGAGAGATTATGTTGGGGGAGGGGGACGATGACAACTTCCTCATTGGCTCAAGGGGGCAATTCGTTCAAAAAGGTTAAGAACCACTGATCTAGACTACCTGCTTAGTTCACTAGTCTTGCATTTACAGCATGTTTGCCAGATGGCTGTCTCTCCTCTGCTTAAATACCTTCACCAAAAGAGAGGCCATCATTTCCTGAGGCAGCCTATTCTAGTTCTGAATATCAATTGCTGTTCAGGAGTTTAGCTTAATGTTTAGTTGAAATCTGCCTGGTTGACACTTCCATCCATTTGGCTCTAACCTTGCCATCTGGAACCTAGAAAACAAGCATGCTTCATTTAATTTATGATAGTCCTTCAGATGCTGAAAGTCTTGAAATCCACCAGCCTTTGCATAATTGTAACTATCAACATCTTCTTTTCTATGACTTAAAGTATTTATCCCTGCGGATTACTGAAGAGCATCAATAGCAGCAGTTAGGCTCTATAAAAAGACCACCTCTCGTGTCTTAAAACAGAATTGAGATAGTCAAAGGCATCAAGATGAAAGTCACAAAAGCATAACTTTTATGCTCCTTTGTCCATGCATGTGAAGTTGACATAAATAGAAAAAGTGTGTGTGGGGGGAGGAGGATGACTTTAACTGCCCTGGTGGCACAGTGATTAAAATGCAGTATTGCAGGCTAACACTGCCCAATTCCAGGAGTTCGATCCTGACTTTCTCAAGGTTGACTCAGCCTTCTATCCTTCTGAGGTCAGTAAAATGAGGACCCAGATTGTTGAGGGCAAGATGCTGATTCTGTAAAACCACATAGAGAGTGCTGTAAAGAACTATGAAGTGGTGCTTAACTCTGAATGTAATTGCTATTATTATTACTGCCTTTTTGTGTTTTTGCCCTCAACCCAACCCCATAGATGCTGCTGGTTTCCTTCAAGTCAACTCATTTCCTTCTAGTGGTTTGCTTTTTTGTGGGGGGGGGTTCATTCCCCAGGTTGTCAGCCCCACAAAGATTAGGTTATCAACACCACTAGAATTACCTTTATTGAGATTGGCTATAGTAGCAGAATGTTGCAAGTCTGATCATGCTGCATCTTTTTCCCTCCCCAGCTTTCTTATATCCCAGTGAATCTGGGAGGGTTTTCCCTGACCTGTTTCTAAATAGTAACTAGTTTCTTGGGGTTAACAATATTTCAGCCCCCTTTGCCTCTATAGCAGTTACTATAGCAGTTCCTGCATATTTCCATTAAGGTCATTTTCCTTACTCTCTACAGTCCAGCCCTGGGGTAGATTTTCTTTTAAGTACTAGCTAGACTTAATACCATTTAATTGTTTTGAGACCAGCCCAAGTTTAACTAGGTGCACCCACCTTTATGTAAACATGGTACATAAAATATTCCATCCCTCAAGCTTAAGGACATGCCAGGCCTATGAAG
This sequence comes from Crotalus tigris, assembly GCF_016545835.1. Lineage (NCBI taxonomy): Eukaryota > Metazoa > Chordata > Lepidosauria > Squamata > Viperidae > Crotalus > Crotalus tigris. The sequence continues at coordinate 245,474 of NW_024096488.1, read as the reverse complement.
GAAGTAGAATGGTGAAATAAGCTGGAGAATACCAGGCTGAAGAGATAAATTTTAAATCAACCAATCCAATTCCCCCCTCTCCTCCCCCCCCCCCGAAGCTCTTATTGTCCCCTGGTTACTACCTCAAGCCAGGATATACTTTCTGTTTGCTCAGTAGTTCTCATCCCTAGGTTTGGCATGGTTTTGCTTAGGGATTCTGTGTCTGATTTATATATTTGATCTCCTCCCAAGGAACACTATGCCTGTGTTCATTGGGTTTCATGATTAGGGATGAGGAGGCTTAGTCACATCCCAGCACACGGCATACACAGTGTTCTTCCAAATGAATGTTCCATAAGCAAGATCTGTGTTGTGAAGAAACATCAAAATGATGAATAGTCCCAAGAGGCTTGTACATATACACATCTACACCCACATTTTTTAAGAATGTCTTGGTCATATTCAGGAAATTATGTTAGTAAGCCAGTAGCCTATGAGGCAATTTCAGTGGGACACTTGAGGTTTGACTCAAAAGTTAGCCACTAACATATTTGCTACTTTGTGTTACGATAGTACTAAAATCAAAAGGAGTCACTTTACGCCATGGTAACTTGCTGATAGCCAAGAACTTTATGTGCAAGTCCATGCAGAAAAATATCCCATTTGTGTTGTGAAATATCTCTCACCTCTGTTGTGCCTCCTTACCTATTTTGTCCTGTGAAGAAATTTTCCTTTACCAATGTTTCCAAAGGAGAAAATAGGTTTGGTGACATTCTATGGTATGTTGCATATATTTAGTAACAAAATTCCTAGTGTTTTGTATATGTATTTGTATTTGCACTCCCCAGGAATCTGCAACCTCTCTGACTTTTCTGACTTTATTAGATATCTCCTCTCTTTAGGCCTTTTCAGAAATGAATTATTATGGGCGAAGAAACTGCCCTGATTGAATTATGTGAAATGTTTTCCTTTCCTTGGAGAAATCAATAACAAACATCTTCCCAATTTCTCTTCCTTCAAATCATATAAAAAATGGAAATTTTAATACTAACCACTGTTTCATCTGCCATCTCCAAATCCAGAGTGCAGAAGAAGCAAGCAGAACTGCATATTAAAGGATCAAGATCCAACCTTCCACCCTCAGCTCTTCAGCCATTTTCAGTGGTCCATTTCAGCAGCCTCCCTGACATGTATTGTCCATCTTCTTGTCCCTACCATATAATCACAACCAGATCTGTTCAGTTCCTGAGATCAAAGCCCCACTCCCTGTCTTATAATCTGGGCTGCAGAAGAAGGATCTGCAAAACTGCCAAAAGCCTGGGACTCATTTGAAGCTTTATTAGAGTTGCCATGGAAGATCTAGGAGGGGAGGGAAATCAACCTTTGCAGCCCTGGTGATGATAGAAACCCCAACTCTCTTGGTGGAAGGAAACACACCCTCTCTTGACTTCTTCTCCCCAGACCTCCCTCTATGAAGGCAGACTGCAAACTGCTGGCTTTGAAGACCCCTAATTAACATCTCATGTGTCCAAATAGTGCCCTTTATTATGATGCAGGGATGCTTAGTAAGAGAATATGTAGCCTGGGTTGCAGGATAGGATTCGTGGCAGGGTCTCTCTCCCTTTCATGGCAGGGGTGGGGATCCTGCCACAAAGAAACCTTTCCCCCATAATTCCACTTTCTTGCAAAGAGAGAAAGAACAGAATTTTAGAAAGACATATCCCAAAGATGATCAGTACTTTGGAAATGATGATGCTTCTTTGCTCCTTTTGCTTTTATTGCAGTGTAGAATATTTGGGGAGACAGTTTTTCTCCTACCCTGATCTTGCAGCATATGTGCTCAGAGGTGGGGGGTCATTACCATCCCCACCAATACCTCTGGATGCCTGCATGTGCACTCAGAGGGTATTAATTAATGAGAGGAGAACTGATTAGACATTAAATGTTTGTTTTCTCTTCTTCCCGTATTCATAATTGAGCAGATGGACACTCTGGAGTCTTGGGATGACAGGCAGCCAAAAATCTAATTGGGAATGGAAAATCCTTTCGGCCTTTTGGTGCAAAGCAGGCAGCAGATAGTTCTCCAGTGTTTACAAACAACACATTCCAGTTGCAACAATCCCTTGTAGGCTCAGGTAGAAGAGGCTCAGATATGTTGGATGCGTTTCCGTGTGGCAGAATGAACAATACATAAAAAGAGCTGACAGATTCGGTAAGGGATTTGGTGGAAAATCATAACCCATTATGGGAAAGTTTCTGGTTTTAAGGTAAATAACAATAAGATTAAAATATTACCGAAAAATATGTCTATGAAGGAAAAGGATATGTTAGCTAAATTAACAGGTTTTGAAATAGTGAAAAAGGTTAAATATCTGGGAGTATATATTACAGCTTCTAATGTTAAATTATACAAAACTAAGTATGAGACATTATGGGTAAAAGTGCAAAAGGATTTAAATGATTGGAAAAAATTACAATTATCTTTGTTGGGGAGAATCTCAGCAGTTAAAATGAATGTTCTTCCAAAGTTTCTTTTTTTGTTTCAAATGATACCTATTTTGAAAAAAGATGCCAATTTGGATGAATGGCAGAAGGGTATTAATAAATTTATCTGGGTGGGCAAGAAACCAAGAGTTAAGTTCAAGATTATACAAGATGTACAGGAAAGAGGCCGACTTAAGGTGCCTAATTTGAAATTATATTATGATGCAGTGGCTTTAACATTGATTAGTGATTGCTTAATTTAACAAATATAAATATACTTTCTCTTGAGGGATGGGATTTACTATATGGATGGCATGCATATTTAATTTATGACAAAAACGTAGATCAGGTTTTTAAATCCCATATTTTAAGAAGTACTTTATTACGTGTCTGGAAGAAGTATTATTATAGGTTAAATTATAAAATACCAATTTGGGGGATTCCTGAACACGCGATAGAGGGGGTATCCAGGGGTGTGAACTTGGATAGGATTTCTTATAAGGAATTACTTAGATTGGTAGGGAGTGATTGGCAATTAAAATCGTTAGTTGAGTTAAAACAAGAAAATATGGTACAATTTTGGTTTCAGTATAATCAATTGTTGGTTAGGTGGAAGTTAGATCAAAAGGTTGGTATTTAATGGATGAGAATTTGGTAAATATAAAGAGAATTTATAATGTTTTAATAGAAATGGATTCAGAAACAGAATTAGTTAAAGATTGTATGGTAAAGTGGGCTCAAAATATTCAAGAACCGATTCTATTGGATACATGGGAGGTAATTTGGGTTAGAAATGTAAAATTTACCCAGGCACAAAATTTAAGAGAAAACTTTTATAAAATGTTTTATAGATGGTATCTGTATCCTAAAAAGTTGTCTTGTATGTATCCTAATTTACAGCCCAAATGTTGGAGATGTGGTAATTTGGAAGCTACTTATTTTCATATATGGTGGACTTGTAGAAATATAAAAGCCTTTTGGATTAAGATCTGGTGGAACATTCAACAGATTTTTAAGAGAAAGATAAAGTTTACCCCACAATTATTTTTATTGGGTGTTATTACAGATTGTGATATTAAAGAAATTAATTTGATGTTGAATTTGATAACAGCTGCAAGGTTATTAGTAGGGCAATATTGGAAGAAGGATTGCTTGCCTACTATAGAAGAATGGACGATTAAAGTGTCAAATTTAGCAGAAATGGCTAGGATTTCTGCTTATTTGAAGGATCATTCATAAGAAAGATACATTTTGGTCTGGAGAAGATGGATAAATTATATTCAGAATAAATATGGGACTAAAAAGTTTCATTTAGCTTACGAGTGAATTTTAAAGTATTATTATGAAATTATTATTATTATTATTATTATTAGTATTGTTTAACTATTTGGGGACTGTATTGTTTAATAATTAGGATATTAATTTGTTTATGTTCTCATTATTATTATGTTCACTTTTAATCTGCTTATATTTATGTTAAAGGGGAGCTAAAATGCATTATGGATTTGGTTATGTATATAGTTGGTAATGTTAGTTAGATTATGATTATCATATTTGTAATCCTGTATTCAGCCCTGGGAAGTGGGGGAGGGAGAGGGGGGGTTGGGTGGGTTAATACTGTAATTTTTATAAAACTTTTTAATAAAAAAAAAAGAAAAGAAAAGAGCTGCTCTGGACTGGAGGTGAAAAATCCCATCTTTGAATCAATAGTCAGCACAGAAGAAAAGCTGCAAAATAGTATTTGGCTGCTTTTGGGGGAGGGGGCAGTAGATAACATTGCTAGCTAGGTTAGTTACTATCAAAAGGACTTCCAGCTTTTGGAATGGTTGACATAGTAAGTTTTTGTGACCAGAGGCAATTATTTATAGAATTCCCCCAAAGAAAACAAGGAAGTGACCTTATCCTGAGTTAGACTAATTAGTTTTCCATTAATTTCAGTACTCTCCATGTTGATTGACAGCAGTTCTCCAGGGCTCGTAGAAACAGATTTAAGTCACCTTCTGCCTTTAGGTTTAGGCAACCCAGTGCCCTCTGGATTATTGGGTCACATTCCACAATCCTTAACATTGGCTGTGTTGCAGAGATTGATGGGAAATTAAATTTAGAAGTTCAGGGGAACAAGGTTGCCTGTTTCTGCCTGATTTTTTAAAACAGAGAACCTGGCACTTTCTGCATAAAAGCAAGTGTTTCACCACTGAGCTCAATCACCTCCCCATAAATGTTTGAATTTGGTAAAACATTATGCAAAATGTTCAGTTCTTTTAACTCTAATGATGATATTGGCTTAAAACTAATCAACATGAATATAATTTTGTCTATAGCTCTATGTAAATGTTTCCAATTCTATTTTATTCCCTTAGGTTTTCAATCAAGTAAAATTTCATTTCAGAGTTTGATTCCTAAAAGAATTACTTTAGACAATTTAATTCAGCTGGTCAGTGGATTAATTTCTCAAGATAAAACACAGTGTTATCTTCATTATGCTTTTGATACAGTACATTGACAAAGTATTTTTTTTTTTTTGCTTGTCTTTTTCCAGGTGTATTCATGGCAGCATTCAGCTATGATTTTTTTTGTTACTCTATGCCTTCGTTTCAGAATACCGGTAGTTAACTTAAATAATCAAATTAAGATTCAAGTTTTAGCACATGTCGGCAATAGATTTAACAACACAAGGTCATATGTATGCAATTTTTAGGTGATCAAGTACTCGCTTTATTGTTTTATTTAAGAAATTGAAACTATAGAGGCCAGGTATTTTCTGTAGAGACTGTGTAAAGATGCCAGATATTTTCCACTTATATTCATTTTTTTAATGAGTGAGTCCTTATTTTTTAAGCATTTCCTACCTCAAAATGATGGTCAACCATACTATTGATCACTACAATTGGAGGTAATTGAAATCTGAAAAAGTTGCAACCCTAAAACTCAATATACAGAAGCATGCTGATAAATTATAGCAAGAACTATTTTGAAGACATTTAAATAGTACACTGTTTTCATTATTCAATATAATGACAAATAACCATCACCTGTCAACTTTTGAAATACCCTTGAAAAGTTACTGAAAATCCTCTTTTTCTATTTGCAAAAGATTGCTATTTAATTATCTTGCTTTGCAATACAACTAGAGGGAAGGTCAATCAATAAATTTAACATTTTTGTATAGCTTCTACGAAATCATTTCTAAGGCAACTGAGAGTTTCTCTTTATTCATACATGCTGAGCATCTTGCAAGAAGACCTGCCACTCAAATAAGCTAACTTAATATTTGCAGGTCCTGAAAGACCTGCTGTGGCACCATCTGCCTAAAATAGGAGGAAGCAGGGCTAAGTGGCAGGTTTCCTTATCTCCTTTGAGAGTATCTTGGATTTGGGTGTGAAGGATTGCTGTCTCTTTTGGCACACACACTGGGCATAGCGGATCTTTCTGGCAGAACAATTGGGGATGCCCTCTGGGTAAGCTACACTGCAGGAACTTGGCATGCTATATGTGCACAAACAGAAGAGTAATTCGGAAAGGAAGAATATAAATCATGGCAAGACTCAGCATGTAGTTGTTAAGTATTTTCCAGTTCTTATGACCATCCTTGCAATTTCCTAGTGAGGTTGGCCATGATCATTACACTGTGCAGATGGAGAGCTAAAATTAAAAGGATTGCTTGTCCAAAGCAATTCATTTTGTCCATTGCTAAGCTTGAATTTGAATCAAAGTTCATCACTGTTCATTCAACCATCTGGTAACCCTCATACTAATGCCCAGCTCACATCATCAGGCTAATGTTGCAGTTCTTCCTTAAAATAGAAAGCTGAGGAAGTTTCCTTGTGGTAGGCAATGTAAGAATAACATTCTTGTTTGTATTTTTTTGAAAACATATTTTATATATTTTCTGGCACTGGAGAGAGAAAACAATAACATAATATTTATAGCATCTCATTAAATTATGAAGCAAAACAGAAAGGTCAATTACATGACAGCACATAAGTAAAGGAAGAAATAAAGTTGCTGAAGTGCTTTTTTGTCTTTGAAGAATGATGAGATCAGTCCTCTGTTTAGGCTGAAAGGGGGAAAATGCTCAGCTGCTAAATGCAACTGTTTGAAGGTCCCCTAAATTCTTTCTAAAAGAGGAGTGGTGCTTTGCCCCAATACTGTCCAAGAGTTATTTATGTCCATGTGACCTCAGTCCGCAATGCTTGTTATATCTGGGACTACAGTACAATAGCCTTTTATTTACTTATTACAGTTTGTATGCTGTCTACCTGAGCAACTTGACATATGGTATTTTATGAACCCCAGTAATTGAGTATGTGAATGTTAAAGAAATGTGTTGCTCACGTATTAGAAGCATATATTGAGGAATGGCAGGTGGATCTTATAAGGCAAGCATGTCAAATTTGCAACATCACGTGACATCATGTGACATATTGTGACTTTTTCCCCATTGCCAGCAATGGAGTGGGCACAGTTTCAGTATGATACATCCGGCCCGCAGGTCAGCAATTTGACATGCCTGTTATAAGGCATATAGATATTGTAACTACTGTACATTTGGCGTGATATATATGTATAATGGGATGGGTAGATGACCCTGTATCTTTAAAAATGGGTGATAACATGGCTATTGGATATTCCGTACAAATGAACAATATGAATGGGATTTTGCTCCATTTGGATAGTTTTCAAACAATGTTGTGGATATGCACAGTTAGATCTGTTATTGCATATTTAATGTGTGAAGTTCTCACATCCTCCAACACTATTTGGAGGTTATGCATATTGATCAAACAACACACATAAGTTTAGGAGGAAAGCCATAGCTCAGTGATGGAGCATCTGTGATGCATGCAAAAGATTTTAGATTTAGTTTCTGTCTTTTTACTGTACAACTGGGAAAACTTCTTGTCTGAGGCTATTATTATCAAAATATTATTTGATTTGTATTCCAACTTTTTGTCCAGACAATTCAGCTGCCAATCAGTATAAAATAACTTCCCTTATCATGATCTTCTTCAGATGTTTTGAGACTATAATGTCTATATCCAGCAAGCATATATGAGAATTTAATCTAATATAATTGGAAAGCAACAAGTTGCAGGAGACTTGTTTAGGCAACACTGAGACTGGTGGACAAATGGTCTGTCTCAGTATGAAGCAATGGCTTTCTAGATTCTTGTATAATTTCCTGCTCATATTGATAAGAATATGAGCAGAACTTAATAAAGGCTGGTGTTCTGTTTTGCATTGTAGTCAACCAATTGCCCTCAAAAGTCCACAAGCACAAGATTGAAGACAGTGGATTCTCTTAATGTTGAACCTCAGTAACTTACACACAGGGAAATCTGATCTCTAAATCTTGAGATAATATATACTTGTTATGATTAATTGCTGCTTATAAGCCTTCTCATTCTTGATAATATCTCTTTAATTTTTCTGTAATATCCCTGTAAAGACACTTGAATTAGAAGCACATCTAATCTTTTGGTATCAAATTCCATAGTTTAGATTCTGAATATTGGTCACTTTCCTTGTGTCATCAAAGTATGAATGTAAGAACTCCAACTATCAATTTATATAACTCCAAAGATGAGTCTTCTTCTGAATTCATTGCACATATTGCAAAAGGAATGGAAAAACTAATAAGTAATCAAAAATTACAGCACTTGATGAGTCTATGTAACAAATGCAAAAGAAGAGTAAGAATGACAACAGCCTAACATGCTCCACCACTTCCAGTTGACTTAAAGTATCTAAGATATTAATAAAAAGCATATAGTTGGATTGCAGTAGTGGGGATAAAAGATTGACTTGAATTCAGTAATAGGACAACTATTGCTTCATTTGATCAACCAGCAGAAAAGTAGTGTGCTCAGTCTCTTTAACATGATGAATCATACTTTTACATGTCATGATTTACAGGTATCCTGATTATTCTTGTTCTCAGTTTAACTAGTATTTCCAGACTGAGGTGGGACAATGTTTCTCATCTCTTTGTATGTTATGATAAAAACGTTTCTTCTAGATGGTTTTTATATGTCTTAATGATTTTTAAAGACCCAGGTCAGGCCAGTTTTTATTTTTTTATATTCTGATGATGATGGAAGTTTATTTTTTAAAAAAAATGTAAACTTTTTTAAAAATTTGAACTATGAAATGGTTATTTTGAAAGCTGCGCTATTTGGGATGGATCACTGAGAGCAAGTACAGAGTCTACAATTTGGAGTAAACCTAGAGTGATGTGACTACTAATATTATCCTTAAATATACCATGGCCTGCAGTTTTCTTCTCTTGTGAAGAGGCTTATTCTCAATAATTTCTTTGCTGATGCTTTTGCATTTACTTTATTATTTAGGAGACAGATGTTGCTTTATATAGTACTTTTTTCATGACTTTCATACCTTCCTGGTTGTCCACCTTTCTTAAACAGAAAGACCCCATAAGGAAATATCCTATTGCAACTAAATTATGGTAAACAAGGAAAGCGCCAGGTTATTCAATAAATGATTGTACAGTAAAAGCCAGAACATTTACTCCATTGCCAATAGGTATCTAAGTAAGTGGTTGGTCATTCAAGCATACAGACAGCAGGCCATCATTCAGCAATTCAAGGTGATACCCCAGTCTTCATTGTTGCATGTTTAATTGCTTTTGGTAACATTAAGAGTAAAAATGGGAACAGGAAGCAAAAAACAAAACAAAAAGCCAGAAAAAATGCCCTCACTCTTTTCTATGTCATTACCATGGCTTCCTGTTTACATTACTAACAAAAGGCATTAGGCATGCTACAGATTTATTTATTTATTTATTTACAAATATTTATATGCCTCCCAATCCCAAAGGACTCAGGGCGGCGTACAAAATTAAAAACAGTCATAAAACAATAAAATAAAATAATCCAGTCATACCGCGAGTCCGATCATATCCCGGCCCACCGAGGACATCAGCCCCAGGCCTGCCGGAACAGGAGAGTTTTAACGGCTTTCTTAAAGGCCGGCAGGGTGGGAGTAGTTCGAACCTCGGGGGGAAGTTGATTCCACCAGGTCGGAGCCACCACAGAAAAGGCCCTTCCCCGAGGGCCCGCCAGCCGACATTGTCTGGCCGACGGGACCCAAAGGAGGCCCAATCTATGGGACCTCATCGGTCTCTGGGAGCTGTGCGGCAGAATGCGGTCCTGTAAGTAACCTGGCCCTATGCCATGAAGGGCTTTGAAGGTGATGACCAACACCTTGAATTGCGTCCGGAGACCCACAGGAAGCCAGTGCAGCTCGCGGAGGATAGGTGACACCTGGGCGTACCTTGGCGTGCCCACAATCACTCTCGCGGCTGCATTCTGAACCAACTGCAGCCTCTGAACGCCCTTCAAGGGTAGCCCCATGTAGAGCGCATTACAGTAATCCAGTCTTGAGGTGACAAGGGCATGAGTGACTGTGAGTAAAGCCTCCCGGTCCAAATAAGTCCGCAACTGGTGCACTAGGCGAACCTGTGCAAAGGTCCCCCTGGCCACAGCCGATAGATGTTGTTCCAAATTTAGCTGTGAGTCCAGGAGGACACCCAAGTTGCGTGCCTGCACTGAGGGAGGTAAATTTGCCCCCCCCCAGGACTAAAGATGGACCATCCAGTTGACCTTTGGGAGGCAAGACCCAGAGCCACTCGGTCTTGTCAGGGTTGAGTCTAAGCCTGTTCACCCCCATCCAGACCCTCACATCTTCCAGGCACCGGCACATCACGTCGACTGCTTCACTGAAAGGACACGGGGTGGAGATATACAATTGGGTATCATCAGCGTACTGATGATACCTCACCCCGTGTCGCCGAATGATCTCACCCAGCGGTTTCATGTAGATGTTAAAAAGGAGGGGGGACAGGACTGAGCCCCGAGGCACCCCATAATCGAGGCGCCTAGGGGTCGATCTCTGTCCACCCGCCAACACCGACTGCGACCTGTCAGAGAGGTAGGAGGAGAACCACCGCAATACGGTGCCGCCCACCCCCACCTCTCCGAGACGACGCAGAACGATACCATGGTCGATGGTATCGAAAGATTGGAGCTGCATTTGCACTCAGGACTTTAACTTGACCTCTTGGTCCTGCATGCTGCTCAGAACATGCCAACACTTCTCAAGATCTTTTCAGAAAGTGAGATTATTACCTTCTGAAGATGCGGAATGCAAGAGTAAAAGAAGAATGGTTCGGAAGAAGGCAGAATCCATGGGGATATCTTACGCAGGAACTGTCTATCTTGCCTATACCACTGTTCAAAGGGCTAATTTGTTCAAAGAACCTTTGTTAATATGACCTTAAGACCTGTGGGTACTTTCCATCCATGATAAGATCCTGACTGTGCACATGGTTACTATAGACCAGTGATAGACCTGTACTATAGACCTTTTAGAGACCGAGTGCCCAAGCTGAAACCCAAAACCCACTTATTTATCACCGGGTGCCAGATGGGCGTGGCCCACTGGGTGGGCATGGCTGTGGTGGTCATGGCAGACTGGGTGGGTGTGGCCAAGATGGGCATGGTCACCTCGATTATTGCTCATGGGGAGCGATGCCTGTGGGGGCTGGGCAGGTTGGGGGAGATCCAGGGGGTCTCTGGCAGGTGGCGCGGTGGGCAGGAGGCTCGTCCTGCGGGGTGAGACAAGGTAAGGCAAGGCAGGGTGGGGATGCCGTTGTCACAGGGCAAGGTGAGGCAGGGGCCAGGATGGCTGCTGCCTGACACCATCGGCTCCCATGCACAGAGGCCAGTGAGTGCATGGGGGCCGAGGGTGTCCGTCAGCAGCTACAGCCTGCCATGCTGGGATGCATCCGGCCACATGGGACCTTGGAAAGTTAGCGGGCGGCTGGTTGAAGAGGGACAGTTGCTATCTCCGGGGCATGGCATGCATGCCCACAGAGAGGGCTCTGACTGCTGCCTCTGGCACGCTTGCCATAGGTTTGCCACCACTGCTATATATTTAAATTTCTCACATTCTCCCTTTGTTATGGTGTTGCTCTGGGCATTATGGAAAATATAATGTTTTCTCCACATTGGCCTGCTGAGAGCCCTATGGAAAATACAATACAAATGACTATCTGCTGCTGTGAGCATGGCATACTGTAAGTCATACTATCACTAGTGACTAGAACAAACTGGACTGCAGAAACACTGAAACATCAGGACCTGTCCAAGTGATTTTGGTGCTGAATCCAGCCTTGTGTTAAGTGCAATACCTGATCCATAGTCAATTTAAGCTAGTTTGTAGCTTCAGAACTCCTCTGACTTGAAACATGTTAACATAATAATATAATAAACAAAGGGTCCCTTGAAGCATCTGCAGGCTATGATTTCCTTATTACAAAGTAAATACCTAAAAACCACAATCCTTGACTCCTGTGCCTCACTTAAAACAACAACAAATAGGGAACCCTTTTCTGGAGCTTTTAGGAAATCAATATTCCGGCCTCCCTCAAGTTTGTAGAACTGGGATAGGCTACTCTTTGTTGATGCTGCATGTTCCAATTTACTGTTTCAAAACTGTTTCAAAACATCTGGGAATTAACAACTTATAATTGTGAGAGGTTTGTGAAAAAGCAGCTAGAAAATAGGATATATATATATATATGTCACAACTGTTGCCCCCAGTGGCCAGCAGTGTTCTTGAATGAAAAAAAAGAAAAAAAAAAGGAGTGGCAAAATTAACCTGGTGGAACTACTTCCTATTTCACTGCTTTTATTCCTAAAATGCATTGCTTTGGCAGCAAAATGTGTTGTTAATTCTGATGCTGGCAGTTGGGAGAAGACCTATAATGGCTCCCTGTTCAGCAATTTAATGGCTGAGGTGTGCATTTCTTCCTTGGCAGGTGGCTGGAGGCAAAGAATTTGGACATGTATATTATTGATAGTGGGAAGATACACAAAAGCTTACTGTGTTTCTAAAGGGCCTTGAGTTCTCATACTTCAATTTTGCTGCAACTGGGGGCTGCTGCCTCCTCTTTTTTTCTTGGCTCCAAGGGCCACAAGAGGCAAGCTGGTGATGTAGAGTATTAATTAAATGTAGGATTGGTCTTGGTTAGAATTTGCATGAGAAATCATCACAGAAAACCAAGGCTGTACACTAGATTGAAAAATTGAGCAGGGAGGGGATGACAAACTGAAAAAGGCCATAACAAACTACTTGCATAATGTTGCCAAGATACAGTAATTGCACTGAAACCAGTAAAGCTTTCAGAGCCCCATCCCCCAGGCCCAAGTTTATATTCCTCATGCTTTCATTGAATTTCTAAGCCAGTTTAAAAATTATGTTTTCCACTTTAAAGTTAGTACAATCCAAATTCCACCTCCAAGCCTTAATATTGGAATTCAAAATGTCTTTTCCTGTTTTCTCCCAGGAATCCAATTCTCAGCTTTCTACTGGCTGCTTACGTGTAAACACAGTGTATCTCAGCATGACTGTCTGCCAGTCTGGATGGTATACAGCTGCTTAAAACCCTTCATTGCCAAATATAATGATAGGAGAGAGTGTGACTGTGTTTCCTGTGTGCCAGATTGAACCTAGACATCCACACAGAAGCATAGTTAAGGCTTAGCTGATGGCAGGATATCACCTTAACAAGATTTCTCTAGCTATGACAGCTATCAAAAGGTGTGGAGACAAGCATCAGTAGCAGTCATTTGGTGATTTATGTAGTTAAATTATATGCGTGTGCATGTTCGTGTGCAGGTCTATTATACATGTACACATGTGGATATGTCTTAAGTGGCTATTTATTTATTAAATTTATTTGCTGCCTATCTCCCCATTAAGGTGACTCTGGGCAGCCTATATTGTTCAGAATCCCTTTATGTTTTTGGGACAATTTTATTCTCTCTTCTTAGTGTAATTTTGACATGACAGCCAATCTGATAAGATTCACAATTGTTTCAAATTTTCCCATTTCAAGACTATGTCTCCAACTACCATATTGATCTATAGAGCCCCAGAGGTTTAGAAATGGATTTGTAATCTTTGCAAGAGTGATAAATGTTAATGACTTTCAAAAATACCTTCAGAAATGGCAATTGATATACCATAGAAATTTGTATGATGAGAATTTCATCATGATGACTGAATTAGAGTATGTGGGGTTTTTATAGGGGAGGTCTAGCCCAAGTCAAATCTAATTGTTTAATAAGTTACTCATACAATTATCCCAGATATTCATTTAAACAGATTGAACAAATGGGGTGAAGGGATATTATTTTTCATACTAGCAGATCAAATCTGAGATTTCTTTATTGATAAAATGAACAAATAATTCCAATGGCAAATAAATACAAAATATTAAAGGGGAAAATGCATTTATACTTTTACAGGGCTTTTTTTGTCATAGAACGCCCAGAACGGAGTTCCGGCACCTTTTTTGGATGGAACATTGTAGGGTAGGCAAGGCAGGTTGTTTGATGTGTATGACTTTTTTTTACAAAAAAGCACTGTACATTTATATATACATTATGTATATATATACATATCAAAACTTTTATATATAGCCATCCTTCAGATGATCCATGGTGATTTACAGTATAATGACTTAAACCAATCAAATCAAGAAAGCCAAGCTAGTGTTTGTAATTACGGATATCTCTTTAGATGGCAAATGCTGTACAATACTGTTTCATTAGCCTTCTTGAATGCAAACAAGGAAAACACCATCTGGATTTCTAGGAGGAAACTATTCTGAAGGAGTGGGACATCAATATAAAACATGTTTCCTACTAACTTAGCCCCTTCCCCTAATCTCACAATTAGAAAGTTCCTGGATAATTTATCCACCCTGGATAAATAGATAGGAAGGGTTAGTTTTACTTACATGACAATTATCTGCGGATATCTGGGAGCCAAACCACAAAGGGCTTCATGAAAAATCAAAACCAGCACTTTCAACTGTACTCTAATCTATGGTAAAGCCAATGTAGTGCCTTTAACACAAAGGTTACATGGCTGCATCAGCTCTTATTTGCCAATAAGCATAGGCCATCGCATTTTGCATGATCTGCAGTAAGTGGTCTCCAAGGGAAACTTCATATAAAGCACTTTGTAGAAGTCCATCCTAGAAAAAATCCAACCTAAGTGTCATCAGTTTACCAACTGGCAAGAACCAATGCATCAAACAATATGGGTACAATTTTGAGCAACACATTCTATTCAGTGACATCTCTGTTTCAGCTGGCCAATGACGGCACATAAAAGAAATACTGCAATGCATTCTTGCAGGTTATAGAGTTGTATCCATGACCTGATTCTATTTTAGAACATTAAGAATGCGAGGTCTCCCCTTTCCAATCATTTCTATCCTTTTATTCTTGCAGTGATGGCAAAGATTCCAGTTTGGTCTGCAGTAGTGAGTCACTCCTGATCTATATGCAGCCAAGGTCCGTTCAGAAACATTTGTCCAAATGTAACTATTGGTTGATGAGAATTTTCAGTACGGCTTCACTGTTCCCTGAAATGAAACCTATTCACAAAACATAAAACTATATGATTTGAATTTCCCTGGGAAGAAATAAAGAGAAAAAAGTGTGCATGAAAGAAAGAATAATAATAATAATATAGCAACAAAAATATTTAAAAATGCAATTATTTTGGCCAAAGAGAATCATGCAGCAACTGCAGAAAGAATCACTTTTATTGAGCTTGTTAGCATTTGCAAGATAAAACCTAAATTTATGCCATTAATTTGCATATATTAGATTTCTTTTCACTGCTACTGGTTTATAGTTTCTGTGGATTTTTTTGCAAATGTGTGTGTTTTCTTCTTTCCCTGGTATTAATTAACACTTGCAGTACTATGTGTGTGTGTGTTATAAAACACATACATACCTAATATATCTCAACTTGACATGGTTTTCAGCTATTTAACTCTTAATTGCCAAATATTTCCTACATGCCAGAAGATGATAATGCAAGCTTGGATCTAGACATCTACACATAAACATATTTAAAGCTTAATTGATGGTAGGACCTCATGTTGAGAACAGCCTATGGTAGTTACATAGATTCCAATGTAGACTCAGGCATGGATAGGAGCCATTTGATTATTTAAAATTGCTCCTAAATGGCAGCTGGCCTATATGTGCGTTGTTATGCCTGATGGACACCAGGTGTTAGATGTCACAATAAGATTATCAAGCACAGAGAGGTGGGCATCATATTTTGCTGCCTTGGGATTTGAATGCGATCATTATAGGCAGTATTAATTTTGCTTTGTATCACAAAGTTTTTCAGGAGGATATCAAGCAATCTGTTGGTCAGTTAAAGGGCAGTGGGTCCATACAGCAAGACAATCATCTCTGAGCTAAAAGTAAGTCTATAAGAGAATGGCCAGAACAAATGGCCAGACCTGAAGCTGACAATTCATGCTAGAAACTCTTCAAATTTTATTTTACTAAAGGAATTCAATGTTGAAATGGATTCAGTTGCCTGCACTGTAAGGTGAGAGAGTGAAGACCAATTATAGAAGCATTTGGTTATACTGTAGCTATTATCTTTAAAGTTATTATATAAGGAGTAACTGACTCATAGAGAACAGTTAGTTTTTACAGTGGTATTTTGCAAGTTGCATGACTTTGTTTATGACATTAATGTAACCACCAAACTCTGGTGTTTTCACTCAGACTCCCCTTATAGGTCAATAGGACCCATACGAAGTTCTGAAAATATTCATAGGAGAGATGCAAATATTCAGAAAATAGAAAAGGATGTATACTTTCTCACTGTAGTTAGGAATACAATATTTTTAGACTGTAAAAACCTAGACGACCACTAAGTGGAAGCAAAAAAATACAGAAAACACTTAAAATTATCTTATGGAATAACAATTATGAATCTAGTTATTTGTAACAGTCTGATTACTGGCTAATAGACTACAGTGGATGGTGGATATTTTCTCAGTGGGAGTATATGGCTAAGAAATAATTGGTAATCTCTCTGAGGGTTTGAATGGAAGACTTATTTCAGCATGCAAGATGATACAATCCCCTCTCTTGCATTCCCTGAGATAAGAGTAAATAAAATGTGTGTGTATGTGTGTGGTGTGAAGAGGCAAAGGAGCAATTATAATCCATATACAGGTGCCAAAGAGAGAGCAGTGGCTTAGCAGGAATCTGGAAATAAGGTGTCCCCTTCTAATGTAAGGAAACATATCCCATGCCTTGTAATTATGCTCTACAGTATTTATAAATAATCAAGAGTTGGGAGAAGGTTTCTCCAATGATCTCTACTCAAACAAAGCTGAAGTTAGACTGCATGTTCCTAAATTTTTCCAGTATTGGGATTTCAGTTAAGTATAGTTAAAGAAGTAAGAATATGCAACATACACAAAGGAAGATTAAAAACAATAACATAAGAAATAGGTTAGGGAATGATCTCATTGAGAAACATCAATAGCATAAAAGGTGAGTGGGGTTACAACTCTCACTTCCCCATCAGACAGAAAAGACCAGATCTACACATGAAGGTCCAATTAAACTGATTTATTGCTAAATAGCCTATGCACAGGAATCTTGTCAACTAATAGTTTGCACCTTGGAATTAAATAAGGGTCTGTGGAATTTAGGGGTTGTACTTAGTCCGCTGGGGCCAAGTAGGGATTCTAGGCCGATCCTTCTTTTAAGACCATTTCCGGGTTCTACAGCTTCTCCTAAATTTTCTCAGGGTCTCGGACATCTGAGCTCAGGAATAAATAAATAATTTCTTGGAACAGGCAATATTTGGTACTCAGATGAGAACTAAAGAACTGTAACTTGCTGTACTGTTTAAAATACAAGGCTGAATCTTTAAACTAGAATTACACTTAAAAAAAATGAGTGGGGTGCTGTGAGTACTGTCTCCCCTCCTCCCCCCCAAAAAGACAGTGAATGGAGCCATAACAAAAGGATTTGGTTTCATATCATTCATATGCATACATAATGAGAATTAAATACACTTGATATGATTATTCACTATGTCTGTCTGTTCTGTCCTATCCTATCCTATCCTATCCTATCCTATCCTATCCTAGTCTGTATGCCTATATGCTTACATATAAATAAATTAATTAAAATTTTATATATTTTTTTCTATTCTGACACTTTAAACATTACTATAATTGGGGCTATTTATGGATTCATAGGATTTGAGGAATAAAACAGTACAAAAATATCTCATTTAAATCCATCCCTATTTATTAAGGAAATGTATCAAAGTAAGCAAGCTACTCTTGATTTCATCACATTCCTTAGCAAAAGTTATCAGGGATTATTTACTGCTAGACAAAGTGAGGCCACCTCCACACTCTCTGCTTCTCATCCTTCTTTTTCTTCTTGTGTGCAAAGGCTTGAAATTAAAAAGATATTGCAGCATAAACGTTTTTTTCTCTAAGCATGCTCTAACTTCATACTGTATATTTATAAGCTACAACATTATTCTGGTGTGTGTATTTGTGTGTGTGTAATATATATATATATATATATATATATATATATATATATATATATATATATATATATATATCTTTGGTTATTCGGGTTTTCTCCCGCGTAAAATTGGAAGTATCTTGGCAACATTTCTACGAAGTCCCATTCGTCATCTTCAGGCTGGTGTTTTCAGCTTCATGCTTTGAGGATGGGACTTTGTTGAAACGTCGCCAAGACACTTCCAATTTTACACGGGAGAAAACCCGAATAACCAAAGACCTACATACAAACACCCGCAAAAACCTCAGAATATATATATATGTGTGTGTGTGTGTGTGTGTATGTGTGTGCATCTACAGTGGGGCAAAAATGTATTTAGTCAGCTACCAATTGTGCAAGTTCTCCCACTTAAAAAGATGAGAGAGGCCTGTAATTGTCATCATAGGTAGACCTCAACTACGAGAGACAAAATGAGAAAACAAATCCAGACAATCACATTGTCTGATCTGGAAAGAATTTATTTACAAATTATGGTGGAAAATAAGTATTTGGTCACCTACAAACAAGCAAGATTTCTGGCTCTCATAGACCTGTAACTTCTTCTTTAAGAGGCTCCTCTGTCCTCCACTCATTACCTTTATTAATGGCACTGTTTGAACTTGTTATCAGTATAAAAAACACCTGTCCACAACCTTAAACAGTCACACTCCACTCCACTATGGTGAAGACCAAAGAGCTGTCGAAGGACACCAGAAACAAAATTGTAGACCTGCACCAGGCTGGGAAGACTGAATCTGCAATAGGCAAGCAGCTTGGTGTGAAGAAATCAACTGTGGGAGCAATAATTAGAAAATGGAAGACATACAAGACCACTGATAATCTCCCTCGATCTGGGGCTCCACGCAAGATCTCACCCCGTGGGGTCAACATGATCACAAGAACGGTGAGCAAAAATCCCAGAACCACACGGGGGGACCTAGTGAATGACCTGCAGAGAGCTGGGATCAACGTAACAAAGGCAACCATCAGTAACACGCTATGCCGCCAGGGACTCAGATCCTGCAGTGCCAGACGTATCCCCCTGCTTAAGCCAGTACATGTCCGGGCCTGTTTGAAGTTTGCTAGAGAGCATTTGGATGATCCAGAAGAGGATTGGGAGAATGTCCTATGGTCAGATGAAACCAAAGTAGAACTGTTTGGTAGAAACACAACTCGTCGTGTTTGGAGGAGAGAGAATGCTGAGTTGCATCCAAAGAACATCATACCTACTGTGAAGCATGGGGATGGCAACATCATGCTTTGGGGCTGTTTCTCTGCAAAGGGACCAGGACGACTGACCCGTGTACAGGAAAGAATGAATGGGGCCATGTATTGTGAGATTTTGAGTGCAAACCTCCTTCCATCAGCAAGGGCATTGAAGATGAAACGTAACTGAGTCTTTCAGCATTACAATGATCCCAAACACACCGCCCGGGCAATGAAGGAGTGGCTTCATAAGAAGCATTTCAAGGTCCTAGAGTGGCCTAGCCAGTCTCCAGATCTCAACCCCATAGAAAACCTTTGGAGGGAGTTGAAAGTCCGTGTTGCCCAGTGACAGCCCCAAAACATCACTGCTCTAGAGGAGATCTGCATGGAGGAATGGGCCAACATACCAGCAACAGTGTGTGCCAACCTTGTGAAGCCTTACAGAAAAAGTTTGACCTCTGTCATTGCCAACAAAGGATATATAACAAAGTATTGAGATGAACTTTTGATATTGACCAAATACTTATTTTCCACCATAATTTGCAAATAAATTCTTTCCAAATCAGACAATGTGATTGTCTGAATTTGTTTTCTCATTTTGTCTCTCATAGTTGAGGTCTACCTATGACGACAATTACAGGCCTCTCTCATCTTTTTAAGTGGGAGAACTTGCACAATTGGTGGCTGACTAAATACATTTTTGCCCCACTGTATCTATCTATCTATCTATCTATCTATCTATCTATCTATCTATCTATCTATCTATCTAATTATACTAAAAATGCGAATCCTGGGTATATTCATGTTGAGAAAAGTAGTTGAAAATCGGGATAAATATAAAAACAGATATTTAATAAACTAACAACTGTTTGATAAACTTAGCTTTCGTCGACTAACTGCCGACGTCGTCAGAGTGGAATGCCGGAGGTTTGAAAGCCTGCTCATAAGACCGGCAGTTTGTGCGCTCTGCTCATAGAACGCATCACCGGTCTACCTGCCTCAGTTCACCGTATTGCTTCTAATAGTCTTGCATCCGTTTGTATACTTGTAAGCTCAGGGATCACCACCTGATCACCGCAGTTAACTGATGAAAGCTAAATTTAACAAACAGTTGTTAGTTTATTAAACAATTGTTTTTATATTTATCCCGGTGTTCGACTACTTTTGTCAATATATATATACATGGGGTCACGATGGGTCGGACACGACTTCGCAATTAACAACAACAACAAATAGAGATAGATAGATAGATAGATAGATAGATAGATAGATAGATAGATAGATAGATAGATAGATAGATAGATAGATAGATAGATAGGTGGGTGGGTGGGTGGAGAGAGAGAGAGATCTTATTTCTAGAATAAAAAATAAAATGTATATCTGGTTATGAATTCTTGTAGAAAACATAAGAGACTTTTACGAATTCCAGAGGGTTTAGCAGAGAGATTTATTTGCGCAAGGTTCAGAAGCAGTGAAGACAAGCAATTCTGAACGCTGAGGGAGGGTTCAAACTACAGTTTTATACATTTCTTTTCTCAGGAACAAAGGGGCACACATAGAAATCTTCATTGTAATACATCAGATTCATTTCTCACGTATTAGATTCATTTCTCACGGGCACATATTAGTGATACACATTGTATTACTTTAGGTTAGTTTCTCACAGGCATACAATGGACAGTTATGCTATATACATTGTTTCCAAGTGCAATGTGCATTTGGTTAGTCACAGATTGCTAACACAGTTTTATTCCAATAATAATGTAGACACATCATTTTAATGATTTTTCATTATTATTATTATTATTATTATTATTATTATTATTATTATTATTTCACATTATTCTATATTATTCTACTTTATTCCCCCCTTTGGAAGTTTTCTTGCTTAAACTTCCATTCTACCTCTGATTCAGGATCTTTAGTGGGCACCATTTTGTATTCCCATAAAGCTAACATTGTTTCATGTTTTGCAGTTAATTGGGCTGTACTTTCTGAGATTCTTTGAATCATCGTTATAACACAAGGGAGTAAGCAGGGAATCAAAATATATCCTAGAATTAACAATACTGTTATAACTATGATGGTTTGTAGGCCTGGTAACTTTGGCCACCATCCTGAAAATATGTCTTCCAGGTTAAATCCTTTCCAGGTTTTCACCGGAACATGAGCTAGTTTGACCATTCTATCTGTTATGTCCTTCAACACATTTCCACTTTTATCTACTTCGATGCAACAGTTTGTTAGGTTGAATTTTCCACATACCCCTCCTTCTTTGGCCAACAGATAGTCCAAGGCTAACCTATTTTGCATAATATATGTCCTTGATTTCACATTTTCTTTGCCAATTCAGTTAGTCCCTTCACATCTCATTAGTGATTAACTCTACCACTGCTTATAACCTAGTGAGCCTGTTGGGCATATAAATAGGGGTATGGTATCCATACATTCCATCCGCAGCCCAAGTAGCCAGGCCATAAACTAGGATAATGCGGCAAGATGGCCATTCATTTTTTTGCCAAGTGATTCCTGCGCATTAGGTGTATGCACTTGGTTCCTTTTTTTGTCTTATATTGCCAACTTCATCATAGATGGGAACTCCAAGAATTTGCTTAGATTTAATGGTAACAGAAAAAATCCTGGTTGAATTATTCCCAATACACAAGATCCACACCAGTTCTTAGGTAGTTGTCCGTACGCCATTTTTCCACAAATCCAGTACATTCCATCTGGGGCTAGCCAAAGGAGACTGGTATTTGTGGGGTCTTTTAGATATGGCATCCGAGATATGTTAGTAAGGGCATAACGATCCATAATAGTGGTTTCGTTGGTTCCAGACCACCATTTACTGTTTTCCCAAGTCCCTGTGCATAGGAGGTCACCTACTGCTATGCAAGATTCTGTTTTGTTCCTTGAGTAACATACATGTCCTACCAAGTTGGAAGTGAGAGTTCAATCACCATCTTTCCCGCTTGTATAGGTTAAACTATTATTCTCAGACATTTCTAGTACCTTGGTATAATTTAACTCTTGTGCCTCCCATGGCCATTTTTCTCCCATATTTGTTCCACCACACACAAAACAGTTAGACACGCCTAAAGTA
Source organism: Crotalus tigris (assembly GCF_016545835.1). NCBI lineage: Eukaryota > Metazoa > Chordata > Lepidosauria > Squamata > Viperidae > Crotalus > Crotalus tigris. The sequence continues at coordinate 223,253 of NW_024096488.1, read as the reverse complement.
TGGGCAGTATCTTCAGCTAACTTGACAAAGGTACTGACTATCTGTCTAGGTATTTCAGGAATGTTTGTCTTCTCCATTTCCTTATAATATGACCAGAATAATGATTTTTGTTCTGATCTTTTGGTTGCAGTTATAATTTTGACTTCCATCTCTGATATTGGGTCGTAGCCATTGGCATCTATTCCTATCGCAAACATCCAGTTTTTTCTTTGCCATCTATTTTGTTCCAGGAACCAACTGCCATTCTTGACTGTGAGAGTCACCAAATTACAGTTGTCCCTTCCATAGGAGTCAGCTTTTGTATTATTCTTTTCAAACAAGATGTGTTCCATCTCTTTTGGGTCTTCGGTATGCCACTTAATACATGACCACCACTTACATTTGACCGTGAAGACTGCACATCCATCCGGGCACAAGTACTTATGGTTTGGGATATAGCAGTGGATATGATTGATCCCTCCGCAACCATATATTGCAGCCCAATAATTAACTACTTTACAAACATCAAAGGTGACGCTAAAACTGGAGTGTGAGTTGGATTTCCATTGGGAGATCCCTAATAGTGCCTGGTCCCTAGAGCTACTTCTTGTTCTATGTGTTTGAATCTGCAAGGCCCAGCTGTCAGGATCAGACTTCGGGTTATAACACTGATCTTGGACCCCTTTTCTACAAACTTTATATGTAGTTCTATTGTATGTACAGGAGCTAGGGGAACTATCTTGGCACCCTTCTGGTTTTATTTTATAATAAATCAAAGTCTTAGTTATCTGGTTTCCTTGTTTTGTAATCTTGATGCAATTTCGACAACCCTGGTTCCCCTGTGTTTTTGTTCTTTCTTTGTGTGTGTATGTTTCCCATATTAAATAACTAACAGATATTGTGAGCTGTAGAATCCTCATATCTTCCACCATGCGTAGAGAGACAGCTTCTGGGGTGTCTCAGCAGGGTTCGTTGTTCACACCGTGTATTGAGAACCTGTTGCCAGTAGGGTTCAACAAGGTGTATTTCTTGTAAATTTCAACACCAAAGTTTTGTCAGTTTTCTCCACCTTTTAAGTTACTGGATCGGTAGGTGCAGCTGCTTTCAATCTACTCCAGTGGATCCAGGACTTTCCCTCCAAGGTTTTCACTGCCAAAGGAGAACACATAACAACAGTATATGGTCCTTTCCATCTTGGGCTCAAGGGATCTGATTTCCAGTGTTTCACCCATACTCTATCTCCTGGTTTGAACCCATGTGTTTCTGTGACCTCTGGAGGGGGTTGTTGTTCCATCATATAATGGCGCAAATTTGAAACAGCTAAATTATGAAGCTGTAACTGATGTAACAATTTCTGTTGATCTATTCCCCCCTTATGAGCCAAATCCGGCCAGCCCTGACTGTCGGGTTTAAATAGACAAGGGGGACAGCCAAACATAAGCTCATAAGGACTAAGTTGTAGTTTAGTGCGGGGGCCAGTCTGATTGCATACAAAACCATAGGCAAAACATCTGGCCAATGGAGATGAGTTTCCAAACAAAATTTGGTAATGAGGGTTTTAATTGTGCAATTAGCATGTTTCACCCTTCCAGCCGATTGGGGGTGAAAGGCACAGTGAAATCTCCACTTGATTCTTAATGCCTGGGCTAAAGCCTTGTTAATTTGGTGTACAAATTCAGGGCTATTATCTGATGAAATCCTAGAAGGGCAACCAAATATAGGAATAATTTCTTTTAGAAATATTCTGGCAACCTGTATAGGTTTCTTATTTACAGTTGGAAAGGCCTCACTCCACCCTGAATAGGTATCAATTATTACTAACAGGGCTACATATTTCTTACTCTGAGGCATGTCAGTAAAATCAACAATGACATAGTCCATTGGAAAATAAGCGATTGGTTGTCGACCAGGTGGTACTATCGATCCTTGGCGTGCATTGGTTTGTCCACAAATGGAACATTGAGAACATACTTGAGCTGTTAGTGAAGAAGCAAAGAGAAGATAGAAAAACCATTCAAGTTGTTGTAATAATGCAGTTTTTCCCAGATGATGTTGCTTATGGGCTTGAAAAATAAGAGGGCGAGCGAGCGCCAGAGGAACAGCAATGCGCCCATTGGGAAGGGTGTACCAGCCTTTAACTAGTTCGGCTTGTACATCCTGCTTCAACTTTTGGGTTTCCTCTTTCGTATATGTAAGATCAAGTTGTTCTAAGTAAGTGTTTAGATACATGAACCTGGTGACATCTGACTGGAGTGGGGGAGGGCTTCCAATGCAGGTCTTTTGGCTTCTTTGTCTGCCTTCCTATTGCCCTGGGTAATAAGGCTTGAGTCTTTTTGATGTCCAGGACAATTGATTATTGCAACTTTAGATGGTAACTGTGCTGTTTTAATAAGTCTTTTAATCAAAGTTGCGTATTGGATGATCTTGCCTGTGGAGTCTAAATATCCTCTCTCTTTGTAGATTGCTGCATGTGCGTGGATTGTCAAAAATGCATGTTTACTGTCTGTATATACATTTAAAGTCATTCCTGCAGCTATTTCTAATGCTCGGGTTAAGGCATATAATTCTGCAAATTGTGCACTTGCTTGGCTAGGTAACTGTGCTGACTCTACAGTTGCAGTTTGAGAAACAATTGTGTAACCAGAGTATCTAATTCCTTGATCCATAAAGCTGGATCCATTAGTAAACCACTGAAAGTCTGGATTATGCAATGGTTGGTCCGTAAGGTCAAGTCTGCAAGAATATTGTAGTTCTATTGTTTGCATGCAGTTATGCATGGGCATAGTTGAATCTGGTATTGGCATTAGAGTGGCTGGATTGAGAGTTGAGCACTGTTGCAGTGTAACTTGTGGATTTTCTAATAAAAGGGCCTGTATCTTATGCATCCTTTGATTGCTGATCCATAAATGTCCCTTATTGTCAATAATTGTCTGCAGGGCATGACTAGTACAAACAGCCCCGGAGCAGAAAAGGTTAACTTATTTGCCTCCTGTAGTAACAGTATAACTGCTGCTAGAATTTTTAAACATTGTGGCCAACTCTGTGAGACCATATCAAACTGTTTTGACAGATAAGCACCTGGGCGGTTCCACTTTCCCTGCTTTTGGGTAAGGACTCCTAAAGCCACATTCTGTCTCACATCGACATAAAGTGAGAATGGCCTAGATATATCAGGTAGACCTAGATCTGGTGCTGTGGTAAGAGCCTGTTGAAGATGTCTCATTGCTATAGTCTATTCTTGTTGCCACAAAAGAGGTTCCTTTTCTGGTCCCCTTAAAACTTGGTATAATGGTTTAGCTATGAGAGCGAAGTTAGGAATCCAAATTCTACAGAAGCCTGTAATTCCCCAAAAGGCTCTAACTTCCTGTTTTGTTTGGGGTATGGGAATCTGTAACACAGCTTGCTTTCTCTGGGGGCCTAAAGTTCTTTGTCCTTGTGATACTTCATAGCCTAAATACATTACAGTTTTTTGAACTAATTGTGCTTTCTTTCTGGACGGTCTGTAGCCACAGTCTTGTAACAATTGGAGCAGTCTGGAGTGTTTTCAAAGCAATCCTCCCTGCTTTGTACAGTTATCAGAATATCATCTACATATTGAAGGCAACAATCCTCTTGTCTGACTAACTTCAAATATGCAAGATCTTGGGCTAAAGCTTGACCAAAGCAAGTTGGTGAATTCTTAAAGCCTTGTGGTAGTCTAGTCCAGGTATATTGAGTCTTAACTTGTGTCTTTGGATTAGCCCATTCAAATGCAAAGATTGGCTGACAATTCTCAGCTAAAGGTATGGTGAAAAATGCATCCTTTAAGTCTACAACTGAAAACCATTTAGCACAGCGGTTCTCAACCTGTGGGTCGTGACCCCATTTGGAGTCGAATGACCATTTCACGGGGGTCACCAAACAACGCAGTCTGCCATTTTTCCCCCTTTCCTTAGCTGTGCTACTCCCTTTTATTCTATTGGCTTTTGAAAGCCAATAGAATAGACTCTCTTGAATAGAGTCTAATTCTATTGGCTTTCAAAAGCCAATAGGAATTGTCCAGGCTGTCTCTGCCCTGCTGAGCCTGCCAAAAGCCCCAGTCTGCAAATGGTGCTGCAAGTTGTCTGCAGCGAAGGCGAACTGTCTGGAAGCTTCCACCCCTCCCTGCTGAGCAACTATTAAAAATGTAAATAAAAGAGGGCCAGGGGTGGGAGGTGGGAGGCCAGTGGGCACAGGGAGGGTTGCTGGCACGCGTGGGGCCCGGCGGGTGCCTTACCTCCCTTGGGCTGGGCCAGCTGGTGGCCCAGCTGGTGGTCACCCTGCACCGTTGCTGCCCCTTGCCAGCTCACCTCGGCCGGCGCAGGGGGCGGCACCACGCATGCGCGGCGCTCCCGGGCAGGGAAAGTCCTCAACTTATGACTGGTTGGGTAGTCCTTGACTTACAACTGGTTGGGTAGTCCTTGACTTACGACCGGTTGGATAGTCCTTGACTTACGACCGGTTGGGGTCGCGGCATTAAAAAGGTTGAGAACCACTGATTTAGCAGATGCAGGTATTGTACATTGGCACAGAGTCCAAGATGGTGCATGAGTGCAAGGCCTCCACAGCAGTTATGGATTTAACCTATGTCATCATTGACCCAACACATACTGAAGGTCACACATTAGATCTGGTTTTTATCTTGGGTAGTTGTGACTTGATCCGCTAATGGAGGACATTAATATGAGCTGAGGTAGCGCAGTAGTTAGAGTGCAGTACTGCAGGCCACTTTAGCTGACTGTGTTCAGCAGGTCAGCGGTTCAAATCTCACCGGCTCAAGGTTGACTCAGCCTTCCATCCTTCTGGGGTAGGTAAAATGAGGACCCAGATTGTTGGGGGCAATGTAAATATATATATACATTGCTTACACTTAAAGCGGTATATAAGTCTCACAAATAAATAAATAAATAAAAGAATATATGGATTAGGAACAGTTGCGTGTAGGGTCAAGGTCAACTTATTAACGGGGTGTAGATCTTGTGCTGGTCTCCACTGTCCGTTGGGTTTACGAACAGGTAGAATTGCAGTATTCCAGGGTGACTGAATTTTTCTAATGATTTTTGTTATCAAGTATTTTTGGATTAATTCTTGAATGGCAATTGCAGCCTCTGAAGTACAATATCGTTGGGGCACCCTAACAGGATATGCCTGGGGTTTCAGTTCCACCATAATGGGCGTGGCATATTTTGCAAATCCAGGGGGGTTGTCTTCTGTCCACAGGAGTGGAACATTAAATTGCTGCCATTCAGCATCTCCTATTTCTTTTCCTATTTCTGTCACTATCATCAAATGCCATATTTCTTCCACTGGGTGGTGCACTTGCATTAATTGTTTCCCATGGTCAAATGATATTGTTGCTTTCAACTTTGTAAGCAAGTCCCTCCCCAGTAATGGAATTGGGCAGTCTGGGGCATATAGAAATTGATGTTTAATGATTCCTTGTCCCACTTGGCATGTTAGGGGTTCCAGGAGTGGTCTGGACTGAGTTTCTCCAGATACTCCCTGAATTTGGATGGTCTGTTTTGATTGCTTGCCAATAGATTTATTTAGGACAGATCTGGTGGCTCCTGTGTCAACTAACATTGGGACAATCTGTCCTCCCACCCGTATTTTAACAATGGGCTCTGGGGGTGGGACCATAGAACCCTGTCCTCTTCAGTCTCCCCATTCCATGTCGGCTAAGCCGATCATGTTTTCTTCTCTTTCTTCTGTCTGATTGGGATAGGCTGGATGCCCTCTTCCCTTGAAGCTTCTCTGGAAAGTGCCTCTAAATTTTCTTCCTCGTCCTCTTCCATGCTGGCGAGATTGTCCCCTAGGTTGGCCATTCCTCTGGGGGCACTCCCTTTGCCAATGTCCTTACTGTCTACAGATGGCACATTAGTTGAGTCCAGTGCATCTCCCCCAGTGCTACTGCTAACATTTAAACCTTCTTTTTCTCTTTCTGATCTGATTTATGCTCCTCTTCTTTTTCATGGTTACAGAACACCTTCTGTGCTATTTCCATAATCTCTGTTAAATTCTTGCCTAACGCACCTTCTGTGCACTGTAACTTTTTTCTTATGTCTGGGGCACTCTGGGTAATAAATCTTTCAATTAGGAGGGGACTATTCTGAGCCATCTCCATATCAAGACCTGTGTTTATTTTATAAGCCTCTATCAGTCTGCTGAGAAAAGCAGTTGGTGACTCATTTTTCTCTTGCCAAATACTAGTTACAGCAGCATAATTAACTGGACGGATTGCTGCTTCTCTCAGGGCTTCTAAACACAAAAGCCGATAACTTTGCAACAAAGTTTGGTGCTGTTGATCGTTAGCATTCCAGTTTGGTCTTTGTTCTACAGCTTCAGTATTTCTGCTTGTCTGATAATTCGCTTCTCCCTCAGGGTGTCGGCAGGCAAGTACTTTTAATTTCCCTAATCCATATTTTTCCCTTCCTTCCAGATCCAGTAAAGTAGAAATAAGTTGTTGCATATCATCCTAGATGGGGTTATGCGTTTGAATAATTGTTGAGAATAAACCTATTATTTCTTGAGGTTTTTCTGAAAATGGTCCAAATTGCTGTCTCCAATTAAGTAGATCAGTGGTTGTAAAGGGAACATACTGGAGCATTGGAATATTGGTGTTATTTGGTCCAGGGACAAAAACTTCTCTTAGAGGGGCTATCATTTCTTCTGTTTTGACCCCTGTTTTACTTCTAGTTTGACTAGAAACTGTTGTTTTGCTTTCATCTCTATCCAAGTCCTGTTATTTTTTTAGAACTGTTTTATCTTCTTTTATCTTTCTTTCCACACCAGCTTCTGGTTGAAGATGGACTTCATTTCTTTCAACCAAAGGCAGTGGAATTTGCTGATGTATTCTCCCTTCTTCTCTTCTAGGAACATAGGGAGGGGGTCTGGCAATTTCCTCCCTGTCTTCCTGGCTGAAAATATTAGCTTTTGTCTGAGACTTGGCTTTTTGGTTTGCCAAATATATTTTAGCACATTCTATCTGACACTTTGCTAACCATCGAGGCTTTTCTGCAATATTAATCTGCCATTGGTCAATATAGGGATATTGGTCCCAATGACCACTTCCAGTCACAATTTGATGAACCCGTGCCACGAGTTCAGGATTCGCCGATCTCTCTTTGGGCCACCCTATGCCAAAGGTGGTCCATTCAGATTCACAGAATCTTTTTAACATGGCTGGATTTGGTCTTGGGTTTCCATAATCCCTAGAAAAACCCTTTTAAAAATTTCCTAACATGCACTGAAGCAGCGTCTGACCAATGCCCTTCTTTGTCTGGTTCCCCCCCATTTCTCCCTAACACACTACCATCGACCTGAGGCGCCGATGTTCCAACGGTCACTCTTCAGGAACTGCGATGGTTTAACCACCCACACAATCCTACCTTTTGAAGACTTAAGGACGCCGCCTTGTCTTCTAGGGGGTGATCAGTCCCCTCTTCTGATCCAAAAGGGATCAGGTATTCCCTTTTACAATACTTGCCTGCAGGCATTCCAGATCCTTCCCAAGATTAAAGACCCATCTCCCTACCCTCGGTGGATCCTTGACTGAAATGCTTTGCTGGTGGGTTAGTTCCCCTCCCTTCCCGTCGAGGTCTCCCTGTAGACAAAAGCCACAGAGCCGGCTTGGAGTCTTTGTCGTTAGGGGAAGGGCTCTCCACCAGGGCAGTTCATCTGGAAGGTCAACAGCCTCTTCCTAAAAGTCCCATCTGGGGTGCCAGAATTCTTGTAGAAAACGTAAGAGACTTTTAAGAATTCCAGAGGGTTTAGCAGAGAGATTTATTTGCGCAAGGTTCAGAAGCAGTGAAGACAAGCAATTCTGAATGCTGAGGGAGGGTTCAAACTACAGTTTTATACATTTCTTTTCTCAGGAACAAAGGGGCACACATAGAAATCTTCATTGTAATACATCAGATTCATTTCTCATGTATTAGATTAATTTCTCACGGGCATATATTAGTGATACACATTGTATTACTTTACCCTGATTACACTTTCCTTTACAGACAAAGCAGAACCAAATATACTGGTGACATTCATTTTCTCTCTCAGATTGCTAGAGGCTGCCTCCCTCAGTTCTTTCTGGTAAAATGTCTCATCCTTTGTCATCTTTGGTCCTAGAGGAATCACTGAGGAGGATAAAGAAGATCATGCAGCACATCCTTCTCCTTATTTTTAACTATCTTTTTCCAGATCTCATCCAACGTTTCTTTTCAGCCATATTCTCTGGAATGGACCTCAAACAAACGAGCTTTCAGAAGTCCTATTTAAATCCACCAACCAACATTGGTCTTGACTGAAACTAACCACAACCCTGTCTAAATCTGTCTCAATTTGTACTGACTCTTATGTATCCTCCATCAAAGTCTCTGTCAAGAGGGGGGAAATCAGGAAGTCCAGGCAGTTCAAATGAATATAAAGATTTAGTTCAAGGGTATGCTCTCTACAAGAATCTGAACTACTAATGGTCAAAGCAAATAGGTGGTAGATAAGAGTCAGTGGAATTCAAGGTGGGCTGGATTTAGATCTCTTGTAGGCTCAAATTGACTTGCGACTGATGACGAGCTTGACCCTTCTCTTGGGCTCAGGCTCATCTCCTACATTTTCCTTCCAATTCTTCTTCCCAACATTATCTCTGACTTTATTGAGACTATACATATAATACCAAGTCATTAGCCATTCCTTCTCCTATGGGAAAATTTTCCAATGAGAAACAAAGCTCTCTCTTTTAGTCTCAGTTATAATTTATGTACTGATTACAACAAAAGTATTTGGTTAGTTATTTGGGGGGGGGGATACAAAAATAGCCATCAGGAAATCATGGCTGAATCACACTGCCACAATTAAAATTTAATAACAACTACTGGAGACCTTTTGAGACAGCTAGTTACTTAAGCTTTTCAGGGTTTACATGGACCTGGAAACTCCCATTATGCACACCTGCTTTCGATATTTTAGATACAGTAGTGTGTTAATAAATAGTAGTTTCAATGATTGAGCTTGGCAGCCTCTTAGTTTCATGTGCTCCCTTTTCATAATCCTCCTCCTACATCAGGAGTGTCAAACTCGCAACGTCATGTGACGTGTCGCAATGTATCACAACTTTTTTTCCGTTGCCAGCAATGGGGTGAGCAGGGTTTTTGCATGATGCATCCGGCCCATGGACCGGCAGTTTGACACCCCTGTCCTACATAGTTAAGAAAACAATTTAGAAAGTGCAGCTCCCAGTTTTAGTTAACTGTACTTTATTATCTACACCTAAAATTATGTTTGGTGGTTTCAGATAAGCCTTTGTATGCATATGCATGGAATCTTCTTGCCTTAGACACAACTTTATATTGGATCAGATTATGACATCTTTTTGTAATATTTCCATATTTTCGCACTGTTTCCTCTATTGTTGCTTACAACCACCACTGCCACCTCCCTCCCAAAAAATGCAGAATACCCACAAAATGACTTTTGATTGGTTAATAGGATTAGGAATTCTTATGTTAATAAATGTACTACATATATAGTATGTTTGACTCTTTTGAAAGTAGCTACCTAGTTTCACCAACCTGCCATTTTTTCCTTTGACTCTGCTGGTTATAGCTGTATGAATGAAACTCCCTCTCTCTTTTCTTTTCCACACTGTTTCTCTCTTCTGATTCTACAGAAGTCTTTTGGTATTCAGCTTAGTGATGTATGCACAACCCTGCCAATTTTCAGTTATGCATTTTCCATACTACAGGTAGCCCAGTGAGGCAAGAAACAAATCTTCAATTGAACAGCCGGACTTGTTTACCTACCACTTAGATTGCTTTTGTTATACAGCAAAGGAATTGAGGAAAAGAGAGAGAGAGGCAGAAGAAGAAAAAGATTAACTATCTAGGGAGATGAGGATAAACGTATTCACCCAGTGAAGGGTTTTTAAACAACTTCCTTTCGCACATCGTACTTTTATACATGCTGTGTTTCCCAACCATGCTGAGCTGTTATGGAAGAAATTTTCTCTTCTGGCTGAGGTCAGGCTGTCCAACAAAGCCATGAATATTTATCCCATTTGTTGTTTTTCTATACTTGGCTTCCTGAATGCCACCTGCTTGGGTTACATTTAAGATCAATACATTTTAAAATAAATCTCATTCTTTTTTCAGTCCTGCATAAGTGAAAGTGAACATGTGCACCCCTCTGTTTTGCCTTTTTGCAAAACAGCAAGACTATACCAATCTGTATGGTTGCTGGTGATGTGTAAATTTCAGTTTTCAAGGCATGCATGCTGATAGCTGGGATAGAAAGTAGAATCTCATATAACACAGCACCGATACCAGATGAAGCTGCTAAGGGAATAAACATCAAAGAGAGAACGTTGTCATTCTTAGTGGTAATTCATGTTTCTGGCTATTACTGAGTGTATCTTTATACCCCCGGAGATCTGAACATTAGTAGACTTCACATAGCACTACTATATTGTAGCATCATAGGCAATGTTGTCTTGATACAGCAGCCCATTTTGAAAGAACATTCTGTGTTTTCAGTATAACCAAGGGAGTGGAAACATCAATATTTCATAGATCTCAGTCCTTAAGAGCAGGAAGATGTTAATATGGCTTAGTCTATCTTTTCAACAGAAATAGGGAGTTGTTAAAACTTGCTGAATAGATTAAGTAGCAAAACACACACACGCACATACACGCACATCCCTCTATATTCAAAAATAGTCACAATTGCTATATAGAAATGTCCACAATCCATATGAGAACAATATTTTAATTAAACCAACCCTTCAGATTTCTTCAGAGGAAGAAAAGAAGATATTTTAAAATTAAGAACAGAGTTTTTGTGGTAGTGCTTTTTATACCTAGAAACAGTTGTTCAGCTCGTACTACTACAGTCAAAATGATAAAATTCATAAACAGTTTTGTAGACTGTGGATGCACACATGAAACTTCCCTTCTTTGAAGAGAACATGATCTGTCCTTAATGTACATGTTTATAGAATCATAGGGCTGGATGGAAACTTGGAAGTCTTTCAGTCCAACCCTCAGTCCTTATCAGGAGACCCTTCATCATCATAGACAAATGGTTGTCCAATCTTTTCTTGAAAATCTCCAGTGTTGATGCACCCAAAAATCCAAGAAGCAAACTGTTTAATTGTTCTCACGGTCAGGAAGTTTCTCCTTAGTTCCAGGTTGGATCACTCTTTAACAAGCTTCAATCCATTGCTTCTTGTCTTACTCTCAGGACCTTGGAGAATAAGTTCACCTCTCTGGGGCAACTCCTCATATACTGGAAGACAGTTATCACTTCACTCCTAATTCTTCTCTTTGTTAGGCTAGATATAACTAATTTCCTTAACCATTCCTCATATGATTTATCCTGAGGACCCCCCTAATCTTACTTGCTCTTCTCTGCACTCTTTCTAGGATCTCAGCATCTTTTCTATATCATGGTGACCAGAACTGGATGCAGCATTCCAAGTGTGGCCTCCTAATGCAGTATAAAGTATAAAACTATTACTTCTTGTGATCTTAATGCTGTCCCTCTGTTGATGCAGCCTAGGACTGCATTGGCTTTTTTGGCAACTGCAGCACACTGCTGGCTCAAACCTAAGTGGTAGTTCACTAGGACACCTAGATCCCTCTCAGGTTGTTGCTGTGAGCCAGGTACTGCCTATTCTATACCTGTGCAGTTAGTCAACAAACTGTGAATTCACATGGTGGTGGCATTGTCTATCCCACCTCTATCTTACCAAGAAGTAGGTTGTGGTCCACTTTGTCAGATGCCTTAATGAATTCTTAAGATTAGTGTATCAGGGAAACACTGTGCACACAGTGTTTTCTTGATCCAGTAATTCAGTCACTTTATCCAAAAAGGCAATAAGGTTTTCTGGCATGATCTGTTTTTAGCAAACCCTTGCTGGTTTCTGGTAATCGCTTTGTTCATTTCTAGTTGCTCACAAATCTGCTTCTTGATTATCTTTTCCAGGATTTTCCTGGGTATTGAAGCCAATACAGACTGATTGGTCTGTAGTTTCACTTTTTTTTTTCCATTTTTGAAAATCGGAACCAAGTCAATTCTTTTCCAGTCCTATCATAGTTCCCCCATGCTATAGGAGCTGTGAAAGATTTTGTTCGGTGTTTCCAAGATCACATTTGCCAGCTCCTTCAGAACCCTAGAGTGTAATCCATCTAGTCTTGGTGATTTGAACTTATCAGCAGTGAATAGATGTTTTCTCATCAATATCTTGCCTATTTTGATCTGCATTCTGGTTCTGTCTCCCACAGTGCTGCTTTTGGTAGGTTGGACTATTTTTTTTCCTTTTATGTAAAGACAGAGGCAAGAATGAATTAAACAGTTCTGTTTTCTCCCTGCTGCCTGTCACTTTCTTGCCATTTTCTCCCATTATTGGACCAATCATTTCCTTGATTTTTTTTTGTTCCTTACATATTGAAAGAAACTTTGTTGTTGTTGTTATTTTTGGCATTTGTTACAAATCTTAGTTCGTTCTGAGCCTTAGCTTTCCTGACTCTGTCCTTGCAGATTCAGGTTATTAGCTAGTATTGTGCTTTGGTTATATAACCCTTTTTTCCATTTTTTATATTTGTCCTTTTTTCTCTCAGTTTGTCAGAGAGTTCTTTATGCAGCCATGCTGGTTTCATTTAGGGTCACTTATTTCTCATGGCATTGTGTTTGATCGGGCTTTTATGATCTTTCAGAATTTACCAAGCATTTTATTATAATTTTTTACTGTAGGATTTCCATCTAGGAAATCTTTCCTAATCTCTCCCTTAGTTTGTTGAAGCCAGTCCTCTCAAAGTCTAAAACAGAAGTTTGACTTGGTTCAATTACCTATGCCTGCATTATGCTGAATTCTAGTCTGACGTGGTCACTCCTCCATGGTTTCTACAACTTCTACTCTTTCTAACATTTCATCCCTATTGGTAAGAATTAAATCCACTATAGTTAAACCTCTAGCTCCCTCCTCAGTTTACACTGAGCTTCAGTGTAGAAAGAAAATCTGGATTTGGATGAAACAATGCCAAAGACTCAAAGCACAAGGGATGTTCCTGGGGAATGTCCAGTAGCAGAAAAGTTCTCTCCTACCTAAATCTTTAGGGGGTATACGAGCGTCTGTGTCTGAGATATACTCCTCTTTCAGAATGACATATAATACTGTATTTATACTGTAACAAGTTCAAAATGATGTAAATTTAAACCCACAATTCATCTGCAAGCCAATGTATGGAGGTTGTCAGTATTCCCACTGAACCTTCAGATGAATGTCTGTGACTTTCAAACCAAGGACTTAAACTGAGGATCTTGAGCAATTCTCTGTTGGAAGGGCTGTATAAGCCACATCCAAGGTTATCAACCTTGGATGTGGCTTATAGAACCCTTCCCACAGTTGCCACTGACCTGTAATCTCTAAAATGTCAGAAGGAAAAAAAATATATTCACTGGGAATAATCATGAATTAGCTTAATTTAAATGTAAATAAGATGGAATCATTTTGTGAGCCCTATATACATTTTAATTTCTGACCTCTCAAACATATCTTTGAACAACCAAGTATAAAAGTATGGCCTCTGTAAAATTTGCATCTCTTGTATGCATCCTCAAATATTTGTCCATACACCTAACATTATATCTGCATCCACAAATTTATGCACAGAACAAGAGTGTGCTCACCACTCAAATTCATGTATATCGGCACAAAAAGCATATTTTTATTCTCAAATATAACATATCCAGTCATTCAGACACATACATACATACATACATACATACATACATACATACATACATACATACATACTGACACTTTCTTAGAAGTGACTAATGGGGGACATCATAGAAAATATGGTATGAAAGGGAGGAAAGAGGTTTATTTTTCCTTATCTAACAGCAATTTCTATTAATTTTCCCCTGGCTTTTGTGGGAGTTGGGAGTTAAAGAAAAGCATGCCAGTGAGAGAGGAGTAAAAGCTGTGGGTTGAGAGGTTTATTATCATGTTCTATGTAAAGAAATTAGGCACATATGCATTATTAGTTAGAAGAAATCGAACAAGTTCAATCAATAGCCCTATCTGATGGGGCTTGGTGTTTCATATATTTGTCCTCTGAATAGAAATACACTTAAGAAAGTTAAGCTTCAACTTCATTGCATTATATTTAATTCTGTCTCTGTTATTTTTCACTTATTGTTGTATTGTTGTTCATTTATTGCCCATTGTTCATTTATTGTTACAAATAAGTTGATTTCCATTCTATTGTAGCATGTTTGCATTCTGCAAGAAATGGCAATCTACTGTAAATCAGTAACCAAGCACAAATATTCTCAGGAATCAGTCTGAACACAGGCAGCCAGCACAGTAACAACAACAGTGAAAGAGCACTACAGAGGAAAAGTCTAGGAATACATATACATATTGGGTTCCATCCTCTTTCTACTTCTAATATTTCAGATTGCCTAAGCTGTAAGAAATTTACTTACTAGAAAACTTCAGATTTTCTCCACTGTGGTATTAATTATTCAGCATTCTGCTTTAGGATTATAAAAGTATGATTATAGAGCCAATCTTTCTACAGAAGAACAGCTTTCCTATAGCGGTTTGGGTACATGCACAATTTCCACTCCAAAAGATAGGCTTTTTGATCTGTTAACAGATAATCTCTTAAGGTATGCATCACTGCATAGTTTGGAAGTTTGTCAGGAAAGCAAAGCATATGGTTAGATAAGAGTGAGCAACAAAAACTAAACAAGTTAATTTTCCTTCTCAGAATGGTAGTCTGATGATACCAGTTGCCCTTTTTATTAGCAACAAGAGCAGCCAGTGGTTTATATAAGAACTACATCCTCTGGGAGACAGCTGTTGGGTTAATGTTGTTGGTGAGTGGGTTTGGTATATATATAAAAAACATTATCCATACTTTCTCTCCTTCTCTTTTGCTCTGTTTTCTCATGGCCAGGGAAAAGAAGATCAGGTTTCTTTTCCCAGTGAACTGATCACTTTGAATGCTTTTAAGTGGCTATTGCTGGAAATGGAAGATCTCTTGAGCATTAAAGACCTGAGGCTTAATCATTGGGGTCTATGGTTTAAAAAACCTCCAAGATAAGGAATTGGAAATCTCTGTTTGAAATCCTGAAGTGCTGCTATCAATCAGAGTAAGGGTTAGATAGACCAAGAGTATTCAGATATTCAGCATATGTTCAGTTTCCCAGTTGTCTTACATATTCTACTTCACAGAACCTTATTCTTCTGGAGAATCAGAAGAATAAGGTCAGAACCCTACAGAAGGTAATGCAGCTCAACAGCTAGAGAGGCTTTATTGTAAGGAAGAGGAAGAAATGAGTAAGCATATGTTTCAGTGAATAAAAGAAACTTCCCAGGACTGGAGAGTGGTATACTGTATGAATCATTCCTGAGGAAATTAGTATTAACTAGATGAATGCAAAAGATAGCAAAAAAACAAAAACAAAAAACAAAACAAAACAAAAACAAAACCCTGAATAGAGAACATTTCTGAATTAAAGGAGTTGTGTAATTGAGGGGACAGAGTGAATATTTACAAATAACAGCAACACTAAATTCTTGTTTAATCCCCCTTGAAATAGAATGAGTCCAAAATAACAGAGAAAAGAAGGATATTGCTTAAAACATTGTAGCTGTTAAAGCAAGTTACCCTATCAGTATCCAGCTTTGAGCCTAGCAGATTGGTTGGACTGAATTTGCCAAATCAGGCAAGGCTTTCCCTGCAGCTACAAGTACACAATAGAATTGAAGGAGCAGGCAAATGCTGATCCAGCATGTAAATGGGTCAAGATATGAGATATCTGACAGAAAAGTTGCTGAGTTTTTGCAAAATTGGGTGTGATAGTTGTTCTTGCTGCAGTATTGAACTGGTATCCCAGCTGAATGCAGGAACAAAGGAAATTGGGGGCATTGCTGTAATATACTGTATTTATTTAGTTAGCCATAAGTACTTGGAAACATGAAAAAGATTATTCTGTGGAAACTTGGCTAGAAATGGGAGCTAAGCAAAGCAAGCTGCGATGGTTACTTGTATCCTTTCAGGTGTGATTCAAGGTGATGGTTATGATCTGGAATTATCTCTTGTGGCATTCTGGAAAGAATTAAAGACTTGGCTGTTCTCCAAGGTCTTGGATTAGGGTGATTGGGGCCCTCGCTGGATTGTGTGTGGGTGTGATTAGCCAGAACTTCTATCAGTTGTTTATGTTTTTTCTTTTTTTAAAAAATCTTTCAATATCATTGTATTGTATTTTCATTCAGTTTGATTTTATTGTGCATCGCTCAAAATTAGTTCAAAGTTGAGCAGTGCCTAAATAGAATACATTAAATTAAATGATCTGATGGATTGATTATGTGCTATTAAGTCACTGTCAGCTCCTAGTAACCACATAGATTTTCTCCTTGATGATCTATCCCTAACTTGGTCTTTCAGGTCTCCTAACCTGAAGACCTATTACCACTGTAAAGGAGTCCCTCAGTCTTGATGCTGATCATCCTCTTCTCTCATTCCACTTTTCCTAACATTAGAACCTGCCCCAGAATGTGTCCAAAGTGGGATAATTTCTTGGCTGCCTGTTCCTTTTCTGTTGAGGTTGATCCTAAAAGGCAGAAGCTCTCCATCACTTCAACACCTTCATTGTCAATTCTAAGGCACATTGTGGTACCTGCTGTCATTAGTTGGATCTTCTTTATATTTAATGTTACTTTTTTTTTCACTGTGCTCCTTAACTTTTATTACTAGAGCTTACAGATGGTTTACATTTTCAGCTACCCAGGTGCTATCATCAGCATAATGCAGGTTATTGATTTTTCTTCTTTCAATTTTAAAATGATGCTAATCTTCCAATCCGATTTCCCTTAATATATACAGACTACAGTAAAAGAGTAACTGAAGACAAATAATTAAAGATGGCATCAAAGTCATACAGTCACATCATTGATACATTTCTACATCAAAGAATTCATAAATTTAACTAGCAGATCCAAACTATGGTTAAGAACGAAACTGAGCTTTCCTTCTTGGACAGTACTATCAGTACTATTTTAATGCTTATTCTTCTATATTTTAATATAGTAATTAATATCTCATATTTGGCAGAAATTTAGGAACCAATAACTTTAGATAATGTCCTTTTCACTTTTAAATTTTAAAAAATGTGATCACATGCATCTTTAAAATTTCTGAGATATAGTAATTATATTGCTGACTCAGGAATATGTGTATAGTGTCTTCTCACTGTCACCATCTGAAAGGTCAAATTAGCTGGAAAACAGATCATGATCTTATGGCTTTACCACTCCACATTTTATTGTCTTGTTTGTGTCAATAGATGCCAAGCAAGGAAAAATAGAGAATGTTGGTTGCCTTTTATCAAGCCAATTGTTAGCTTTTCTACCAGAATACCTTCTTGTATTTCAGCAAGTGCATTTCTTGAGAGATGTTCAATATTTAATTCACTAATATTTTCCTCCAGGTTAGATTACACAGTTGTTTATATATGTGCTCTATCATTAAGACAGGTGAACAAATCCTATATTAAG
The DNA here is from genome assembly GCF_016545835.1 of Crotalus tigris. Classification (NCBI taxonomy): domain Eukaryota; kingdom Metazoa; phylum Chordata; class Lepidosauria; order Squamata; family Viperidae; genus Crotalus; species Crotalus tigris. The sequence goes on along the minus strand of NW_024096488.1, from coordinate 205,696 downwards.
ATAACCAAAATGTTGAAAGAAAAGTCTTCATCCTGGTTCATCCAAGCTGGGGATAAATAAACAACATGGCGACTGCTTTTGGAAGAAGGTTGCAGTTTATTGAAGAGGCAGAAAGATGGTTCTTGCAGGAAGGACCAGAGAAAAGAAGGGCTGAGCACATGTGGAGTAGGTTTTTATATCCTCTCTAGCCTTTTGTTTGGAATAGTTTCCTGTTCTTGTGGCATGAACTTTGAACTGAGTCTGAGTGTGCTTTTCTGGGCCTTGGTATCTGTGGTTTAATCCTATTATGTCCCAAAAGTCATATCCTGCTTCCCTGAGGCTGGGCTAATGACTCTTAGAGTTTGGGTGGGGTGTGCAGATTTTAGGTCTCTTTGTCTTCTTGAGTTTCTGGCTCCAACTTTCTGATGGTTTTACATTTGCATTTGTATAGGGCTGGCTCCTGCTTGGGACAGAGAGATTTGGGGCTATCAAGGAAAACTGGGCATGCTTTTCTGTCTCTTTAAGATCCTTGAAGGAAATATATTTTTCTGCCTTTTTAATATTTCCTTCTCTGGGGAGCTGACTTCCCTCAAAAATTTAGAATTACTTGAATCAAGGAGAGAAAAAGCTTAATGTGTGTGTTTGTGTGTATGTATGTATGTGCTGTGTATGGTGAATCTAAGAAGAAAACTTATGAAAAAATAACACTGAAATTTCTTCAAATAGAATAATGTGGCATCTGAAATATTTCACTGAAATGAGAAACCGGGAGACAAATTGTTTGATAGAACAAGAGCTAGGAAAAGATGTGGATAATCATTAACTATCAATGACAACACTTTTGTATTTTTTAACAGTCAGAAGCCATGTTGTCTGATCCGTAAGTGGATATCCAAATGCTTCTGCAAACGTGTTCTGTGATATGCAGAATGATGTTTTTTTAAAGCTTTAAGTCTGTGCAATAAAAGATGTTTGCTTAATGACTTTTGATGACTTGCAGAATTATTCCTATATGGTGGTAGAAGCAGGCATGTATTGAAACAAGCTGTTTTGTTGGAATGTAATTAGCAGAAAAGAAGGAGGACCCTCAGTTTTTCAACGTGGCAAAAAACAGCCATGGAAAGTTGTAGCTACTTGTTGTTTTTGTGGAGCAATAGAGCTGTACAGACCTGCAACATCTGCCTATGTGCTGGCATGTGTTAAGTCAGCAGCTAATTCTTGCTCTAACATAACTGCTCTTGTAAAGACTTGTCCTATGACAGGAGTGTCTGTAGAGAGGGGATCAAAAAAAGCAATATAATAGCTACAACCTTGTGATTGTGATTTAATCCCTGCCCTTTGCATGTAAAAAAAAAAAAAAGCAGGGCTTTCATTGCATGGTTTTAAAGGCCATTTGGCTCCCTACCTCCCACAGGCATTCCTGCCATAAGATATAAACCTCTTAAATAGTTGGGGGACATGACAAGAAGAGTAAGAAATGGATCTCTGCTAAGAAAGATATTAAGTGGCATATCTGTTCTTTCAGTATGCAGAATGCACTAGATCAGTAGAAATACAGAATATATTCAGAGGCATGTAGACTGAGTAAAAATCCCAGAAATGATTAATGGAATGAGTCTCTGCTTATGTGAGGTTTAGATCAGGTATTGATGTCTTTCTCCTGGACAAACAATATCATGTCTCCAAATAATCTGTTGAGTTCAGTCTGGGATACCCTTCTTGGTTTCCATAGATGTTGTGCACTCTGGAATAGTGCTTCCTCAGATACTTCTAGCAATATCACTCTGGTTTCATTCTGCTTATAGTAAGCTGTTTCATTATCTGACTTTTGCATCATGAAAAGTCAGATTTTAATTGTTTAAGAAGAGAACAGAACTAAAGATGCCAGGAAAGTTAGAAAGCACCCATACTGCCCTTATACCTGCAAAGAACTAACTGAAAGAGAAAATGGAAAAATTAGGAAGAGGCTGGAAAAACAGAGAGGGAGAGAGAAAGCATGCTAGTGACTGAAATATTCAGGAGATGAAAAGAAATTACCATATGCCAGGATCCTGTTATTCAACCTAATTTTCAAAGGACTGCAGCTGTCGCATTGAGATAATCTGTTAATTATAACAGTCATTGTGTTTTGGCAATGGAAAGAAGGGGGGAAAGGGCTGTAAAGCAAGTTGAGGTGTGTTGGGGAAGCAGAACTATGTCAAAGCATATGTCAGGTGTTCACTTGCCGGTGGGTGGTGGGAGGGGGCACAATGGGGAGTCCTTGAAAGTTTCATTTGTTTTTGTCATCCAGATGTTGAAGATGGCAAGGAAAACAGAGAAAGTGTGCTATGACTAAAAACATCAGTAACGTTATTGTGAAGCACAGATGGAAGTTTGGATGGTGTAACATGTGGCCCAGCTAAATGAAGATGAAGAGCATTACGACCTTAGAATTCTCCCAATTCATAACCATCTGTTCTGATCTTTTAGGTATTAGAAGTGAGCTCCATTGAACCTAATATTTACCAATGAGTAAACATATAGTAGAACAGTCTAAATAAGCCTAAGTGAATGAGGTAAAAAGATGTTCATCTCTAGAAGCAAGACAGAATTGGACCTCCATCCAAGTTTGCCCTAACTGGAATTCAGGCTAAAAAATATGGTTTTCTGTCATTTCTTAAGCGAGATCCAAAAATTCAGCCTTTGAAGAATCTGCTTAAATAGAAAGAGCATTGATGCATTCTTGAATTATCTACATCAGCAGTTCTCAACCTGTGGATCGCGACCCCATTTGGGGTCGAACGACCATTTCACAGGGGTCGCCAAACAACGCAGTCCGCCATTTTTTTCCCCTTTTCCTTAGCTGTGCTACTCCCTTTTATTCTATTGGCTTTTGAAAGCTAATAGAATAGACTCTCTTGAATAGAGTCTAATTCTATTGGCTTTCAAAAGCCAATAGGAATTGTCCAGGCTGTCTCTGCCCTGCTGAGCCCACCAAATGTCCCATTCTGCAAACGGTGCTGCAAGTTGTCTGCAGCAAAGGCGAGCTGTCTGGAAGTTTCCACCCCTCCCTACTGAGCAACTACTAAAAATGTAAGTAAAAGAGGGCCAGGGGTGGGAGGTGGGAGGCCAGCGGGCGCAGGGAGGGTTGCTGGCGTGTGTGGGGCCCGGCGGGTGCCTTACATCCCTTGGGCTGGGCCAGCTGGTGGCCCAGCTGATGGTTGGCCTGCTCCGTCTCTGCCGCTTGCCAGCTACACCTCAGCTGGCGCAGGGGGCAGCACCACACATGCGCGGCGCTCCCGGGCAGGGAAAGTCCTCAACTTATGACTGGTTGGGTAGTCCTCGACTTACAACCAGTTGGGTAGTCCTTGACTTACGACCGGTTGGGGGTCACGGCATTAAAAAGGTTGAGAACCACTGCTTTAGTGCATATTAGTGCAACAATTTGTCTTCTTGGGTTTAGCCAGTGTTTTTATCCTTTCACATCAAATTTTAAAGAATAGGTAATTTCAGCAGATTTTTTACCTGTGTGGACCAAGCTTTGACTGGTTTGCAAATATATCACAGAAAGGTTCATGCAGAAGAAGTGATTTGTGATAAATCAGGTGAGCAAAAACCAAGTCATATCTTCCAAGGGAAGATTGAATGCTGCAGTTTAAAACAGGCTCACAGATTCTAATCCTTTCTGGTATGTCTCTCAATGAATTTACACCCCACCTTTCTACTCTAGTAAGTACTCAAGGAGGCTAATAAAATTTGAAAAATAAAGAGGATAAAAGGGTTAAAAACATAAATTAAAATCCATACTAAAACTGTCATCCAATCTTTTTATCAATTGAAGTCTGGTGAAAGAGATGTTCTTTTTTTTTTTTGCAAATGCTGAGAAAATTCACCCAAAGGTGTGTGTTCCATAGGCTGGGAGCAATAGGATGAGGCCCTGTCCTACATACCAGAAGGAGAAGGTATTGACAGCAAGGGCAACTTTGAAAGGACCTCACTGCAGATCAAAAGAACTGAACAAGTTCATAAAAACAGAAACTGCCCCATCCAAGGGCCTAGCTGAAATGTGGACTAAAATTCCATTGTTCCCAGACCATGTAGTCACATGGTGGATATTTATGACGGATGCTAAAGTCTAAGTCACTGGAAAGGCACTTGATTAGAGAAGATTTTCAATGTCTTCTGCAGTCCCTCTCCTTCACACAACCTATTCCTGCCTAAGTTTAAAGAAGGTACAGTAGTTGTGTGCACAGGCAGTAGTTACTTTTTGGTGGTGGTGGAGGACTTCCTGGCTGCTTTAAAAAAATGTCAAGTAATTAGGTAGCTTTAATTTGATCAGAGAGCCAGAAGTGAATTGTTCTTTTCAGGTTTTTTTTTAACCATTCAGAATGAAACCAGTCCCAACTGCTTTTTTTTTCTCCCATAGAAATAAAAGATTCTAAATGTCATGCTTTATGCAGTTCTCTGTTTGGATTTTTTTTCCTTGCATGCAAAAAAAGAGAATAAAATCCTTCAAAAAAAAAAAAGACATGGAGACATTCATGCCACGTGAAAAGACTCTCTAAGAGAACAAGAAGGAGGCAGGAGAAAATCATGAAAGAAGCCTTTTAGATTCATCCTTCATACCTCCCATAGGTATCTTAGTATCTGTTACGTCCCTCGTGAAATGGCAAGACACGAGAAGCAGTTGTAGTTCTCAGATTTGCTTTATTCTTCATTCAGCTTACAGATTGAATGCTCCGGCAACACCCAAAACTCCCGGCCTCTTATATAGGCCTTCCCCAGGTCAATGTGTTACTTTTCGCGCGCCAGCACCCACGCATGCACACAGGCGCTGGCGACAGCCTGTCTGGTCCCGGGCAGCTTGCACCTGCCCAGGACCGCCTGCAAACGCCCCGAGCCCATTTGCAAGGCTCAGGACATAACACCCCTTTCCCCCGGGCTAAAACTACTACCAACATACAACCCTTTTTCTTGATGCAGTGCTCTATTCCCCCGTGCTCCTACCCTTCTACTGGCTCTGTTTAGCCAGCAATGTTATGTAATCCTCTAAGTACTTAGGAGATTTCCTTGCTCTCTGTGACCTCCTAAGCTCTGGGTGTCTGGCAGGTGCCCCCTGACTGAGGGGTGACGTGTGCCTGTTCCCCTTATCATGCCTTGGTGCCTTCCAAGGACTGTGCCCCAATGCCTGGCCTGCTTGCTTGCCCACCGGGCTCGTCAGGCCAAGGCTTCTGTCACTTTGTGACCTGGTTGACCCGCCTAGCTGTAGGCTCTCTGGCCCTTCTAAGTGATGGCCACTGTTGGGCGTCTCTGTAGAACCTCCTAGGTCCGTCCAAAACCTGTCAGGAGGCTGTCCATCCCCTAAATCCCGTTCTGTGCCCGGGCTTGTGTGGGTTTCTGTGTTTTCCCAAAACTCAGTTACTCCCTGATTTGGGTCAGAGGTGTTGTATTCGGGACTTGGTTCCTCGACCACCTCCCTGTATGTTTGCCCCCTTGTAGGACTAGGGGTAAGGTCAGGCCAACTCTGGGGATTATGTGCCAGCTCTCTTGCGGGGTATGATTTATTGGGATGCTCCCGGGTATCCTCCCTGACTGGAGTACTGAGTGGTGCAGGTGAATAGTGATTGTGCCCCCGGGGTGACTCCATGGCTGGAGTAGGCGTGAATGCCTGATGACTGGATAAGCTCCTTGAATTCCTGTTTGGAGCACTCGCGGAATCTTGGAATGGGCCGTTTGTGGCTCCATCATTGTTGATGGGCAGCAGCCCATTTCCTTCCCTTTGCCCAAAGGGGTCCCCCCCCCTGGAAAAGACCCAGGAGTCTCAGCTGGAAGGTCCCGCCTAGGGCGGAGTTGGTCAATGTGTCGACGCAGGACACGACCGTTGTCCAGGGAGACCTCGTAAGACAGAGGACCTGTGACCCTGGATATAGAAGCAGGGACCCATGTATGACCAGGCCCGTAATTACAAGTCCAAACCGGGGTACCCACAAGTAGTTGTCTAGGTGCCCTGGGGTGTGAGGTAGATAAAGGCAGTCTGTCCGGCTGCAACCGGTCAAGCTTAGTAGTCAGTTTGCGCCCCCAGCGAAGTTCAGCTGGGCTTCTTCCTGTAGAAGTGGACGGTGTGGTGCGATAAGAAAGGAGGAAATCAGCCAACCTGTGATGCCAGTCCCCGTAGGTGAGTTTCTTCAAGGCGTCCTTGGTGATGCGAACCATGCGTTCAGCCATACCGTTGGTGGACGGGTGGAAGGGTGCAGAAGTGGCATGACGAATCATGTTAGCCTGCAAGAAAGCTTGGAATTCAGAGGAAGTAAATTGAGGGCCGTTGTCAGACACAATGACATCAGGGAGCCCGTGTGCAGCAAAAATCCCCCTCAGTACCTGGATAGTCTTTGCAGTGGTGGTGGATGAGACAGGTACAACCTCAAGCCATTTTGAATGGCTATCAATGAGGACCAAGAAGAATTGGCCCTGAAAGGGCCCAGCATAGTCAATGTGCACCCTAGACCATGGGGACTGGGTATCTTCCCATCTATGCACAGGAGCTTGGGGCATTTCTGGGTGAGAACGTTGGCAAAGGTGGCATGCATGCACCTTAGCCTCAATGTCCTTGTCCACGCCAGGCCACCACAAGTGGCTGCGCGCAAGGGCCTTCATTCGAACAATGCCAGGATGACCCTCTTGGAAGGACCCTAAGATCCTAGTCCTCATTGAGGTGGGAATGACAACTCTGTTTCCCCAAAGCAGACAACCCTGAGAAGTGGACAACTCGTTCCTTTTAGACCAGAAACTCTGAAACTCAGGACTAGGACAGTGCTCAGGCCATCCAGACAAAACCCAAGAAAGGACACGCGAAAGTGTGTGATCTGTGCCCGATTCAGCAGCTACATCCCTAGCGTTCAGAGGGGACTTGGCCAAGGCTTGGATAGATAGAACGTTGACAGCTGGCGCAGGGTCAGCTTCTATTACTGGCAGGGGCAATCTACTGAGGCCATCAGCATGGCCCATTTCTTTCCCAGGCTTGTGAAGTAAGGAAAAATCATATGCGGACAAAAAAATAGACCACCTAAACATTCTGGGGGAGATGATTTGGGGAGTTTGCTTACGTGTGATAAACAGTCCCAGCAGAGGCTTATGGTCAGTGAAGACCGTGAAATGCCTGCCATATAAAAAATCATGGAATTTTTTAATTCCAGCAACAACAGCCAAGGCCTCCCTGTCTATCTGAGCGTAGTTGCGCTCGGCAGAAGACAATGTTCTGGAGTAATATGCAACAGGAACCTGAGTTCCATCAGACCTGAGTTGGCTCAGGACAGCTCCTACCCCGTAAGGGGAAGCATCACAAGCGATGCACACAGGAAGGGACTCATTGAAGTGTGCAAGTACACTGTTAGAAGTGAGCAAGGCCTTGACCTCATTGAAACTAGCCTCATGTTTTTGTGACCACTGCCACACTGCTTGTTTATCTAATAGCCTGTGAAGAGGCTCAGCTACACTAGCTTTATGTGGAAGAAAACAATTGTAAAAGTTCAGGAGGCCCAGAAAGGCCTGAAGTTCGGCCTTAGACTTTGGCCTAGGTGCTTCTAAAATGGCAGTTAGTTTGGATTCAGCAGGGTGAATCCCAGCAGCATCAATTTTGAACCCCAAAAATTCAGTAGAAGGCACCCCTATTTTGCATTTGTCCTTCTTAAGCTTGAGGCCTGTTTTCCTGAACCTTAACAGGACAGCCCTTAGCCTTTCAGCTAAAATGTGTGTGGAGTCTCCTGCAATTAAGACATCATCAAAGTAGGGGCAAACCCCCGGTATACCCCGTAGTGTGTTTTCCATTACGCTTTGGAAAATCCCAGGAGCGACATTCACTCCGAACTGTAGCCTCTTTACCTTAAAGGCCCCTCTGTGGGTCACAATAGTCTGAGCTATAGCAGCATCATCATCAACAGGCAGCTGTTGATAGGCTTGAGCTAGGTCAAGCTTTGCAAAAACACGCCCCCCCTTGAGGGAGGCCAGAATATGACTGACCACAGGAACAGGATAGGCATGTTGCTGCAATGCCTTATTCAGAGTGCATTTGTAGTCAGCACAAATGCAAATGTCCCCATTTGCCTTTAGAGGCGTGACAATGGGGGTCTCCCAGGGACTGGAATCAACAGGCTCCAGAATTCCCTGTTGGATCAGTTTGTCCAACTCAGTGTCAATTTTACTCTTTAAAGCAAAAGGGACCCTTCTTGCTTTAATTCTAATGGGAGTGACAGTGGGGTCTAGTTTTAAGGACACAGGGGGTCCTTTGAATGTGCCCAGCTGGGGGTGAAAACATCTGCAAATTCTTTGCAGACTTCCTATAGGTCGAGTGTTTGTAGGCTGTTGAGCCCCGTGATGTGTATCCCCAAGGCCTCAAACCAATCGAGTCCTATGAGACTCGTTCGTTCACCCCCTACTACTAATAGGTCTAGTGGACCTTCAAAATTCTTATACTGTACGTTAAGGGTGGCCTCCCCCTTAACACACACTCTCAAATTTTGAAAGTCTGTTAGCAAAATGTCAGAAGGCCTTAACTTGGCCCGAGTTCCACTGCCGGAACAAATCTTCCTAAATGTATGCAAAGAGATGATTGAAAGTGCAGACCCCGTGTCTAGTTCCATAGTTAATGGAACCCCTTGTAACTTCACCTTAAGTGACAGCTTTTTCTTAATGGGCTTGTGTGTGCCTGTCCTAAAGATGCTTCTTCACGAAGCGCAAAACCCCACCCTATTCTGACTGGGGACCCTGGTACCTTTCAGGCGCAATTCTTCCTGGGGTTCTACCTTTCGTCGGCCCAGGCACACAGCTGCAATGTGTCCTTGTTTTCCGCACGCCCTGCAGATAGCAGAGCGGAACTTGCAGTCGGTTCTCCTGTGGCGACCTCCACAGCCGATGCACTTGGGGAGAGCTGAAGAGCTTCCTTTCTGGTTCCCTTCCTTTGTGGGGTGGAGACGGTCGACTTCCTCGTCCGGATCCTCCTCGGAGTTCCCTTGGACTTCTTCTTGGTGCACGGATGCAACATCTGGACTGTTCCTGATCGGCCGCATGTTCTTGATGGCGCCACCTGCTGCTTCTTCTGTGGTGACCTCTCTCAAGGCATCTTGGAAAAACAAGTCCTCTTTGGCAAAAAGCCTCTGTTGTAGCTCTCAATGCCTTAGCCCGCACACGAATCGGTCCCTCAGTCGTTCTTCGAGGTCCTTGAATTCGCAGTGCTTGGCGGCCTTCCTCAATGCGGCGATGTACTCTTTGACCGATTCTCCGGATCGTTGATCCCTCTGCTCGAAGGTGTGGCGCCATGCGATGACGGACATCTTGGGCTGGAAGTGCTCCTTCAGTAGCTTTTTTAGATCTGCGTAGCTGACAGACTCTAGTGGGACAGGTGCTACAAGGTTCTCCGCGATTTCGAAGGCGTCTTGACCGCAGACACACAGCAGGGTGGCAGCCTTCAAGCTATCTTCCCTCACTTGATTCACCTTGAGGTAGTTCTCCACTCTGGCTACGTAGGACTCCCACCTCTCTGGATGTGAGACGTCGAACTCCGAAAGCCTTCCAATTTTTGCCATTTTAGGAGACGGGTCTATCAGACAGCCTACCCCCAAATGCGCACTGGATTGGCAGGTAGCTGCCGAATCAACGCCGCTCCACCGCTCAGGACTCACTTGGGTAAGCTTACACCTCTTTCTTTTCTGTTGATGTAAGGCATCCCATCCTCGTCGCCAGTGTTACGTCCCTCGCGAAATGGCAAGACACGAGAAGCAGTTGTAGTTCTCAGTTTTGCTTTATTCTTCATTCAGCTTACAGATTGAATGCTCCGGCAACGCCCAAAACTCCCGGCCTCTTATATAGGCCTTCCCCGGGTCAATGTGTTACTTTTCGCGCGCCAGCACCCGCGCATGCGCACAGGCACTGGCGACAGCCTGTCTGGTCCCGGGCAGCTTGCACCTGCCCGGGACCGCCTGCAAATGCCCCGAGCCCGTTTGCAAGGCTCAGGACATAACAGTATCAATCCTGGATTTCTTTTTTAACAAATAGTGTTTATTGTGTTTAATTTACAATTATTTATATTGCACAAGTATTTGTTTTCATCTGCTTGCTTTTATAATTTTATTGTGCTTATTTTTATTTCATTTTCATTTTTTACTATGATGCATTGAGTGACTACAGGTCCTCGATTTACAAAAATTCATTAGTGACTGTTCGAAATTATAACGGCACAAAAGTGACTTAGGACCATTTTTCACATTTATGACCATTGCAGCATCCCCATGTGAGACAGATGCTTGGCAACTGACTCACATTTATGATGGTTGCAGTGTCCCAGGGTCATGTGACCATCTTTTCCAAACTTCTGACAAGCAAAGTCAATAAGAAGACAGATTCACTTAACAACTCTGTTACTAAGTTAACTGTTGTAGTGATTCACTTAACAAATGTGGTACGAAAAGTCATAAAACAAATTTATCACTTAGCAAAATTAATTTTGGGCTCAATTGTGGTTGTAAGTTGAGGACTACCTGTATTAAGTGCACTGAATAAACATTACAAACAGAAAGCAGTCTGGCCATTTATTAAATAGTAGGATCTAAACCTAAGCTTCACAATATTTCACTTAGCTTTCCCATTTGAAACTTTAATTTATGAAGTGTACAGTATATTGATTAACTTGGGAACCAATCATATTATCATTTACCTGGGGATAAAACCCTTTGAGAGAACCAGTTTGGTAGACCTTGACTTACGACAATTGGGATCAGAATTTCTGTTGTAAGTCATTGCAGTTGAAAGTCAAATTGGATCCATTTTTACAAAGATTTTTATGAGTGTTTGAGCAAATCATTCTGGTCATTAAGCAAATCACATGGATTAAGTGAATTCAGGTTCCTCAATGAGTGTTGTCTGCAAATGTCACAAGTACCAATCACATGACCATGGGATGCTGCAGCCAGTTGTAAATGCAAACCAGTTGTCAGAATTTTGATCATGTGACTCCAGGGACTGATATAACAGTTGTAAGTGAGAGTAAACCACTCTTTACAAGGTTGTCATAACTTTGAACAATTGTTAAATGAACAGTTGTAAGTCTATTGGACCAGCCCAACACTGGATTTGTTCATTTGGTGTGAGTAACCAATAAAACTCATGTTATGGAAACCAAAATACTCTTTTATTCTGTAGAGAAGAAAGAGGTGCGCTTGGGGCAGGTGCCACAAATCAAGCACACCAATTTGCAGTTTGACAGCATATTTATATAGCTTCAGGCAAGGAAGTTATACAACTGGAGCTGTTATTGGTTGATTCAAATAAGCAAGTCTCTAAATAGCATCACTAGGGAGATTTTCATGGGAGCTGCATTTCATTATCTAAGCCAATGATGGCGAACCTTTTAGAGAACAAGCACCCAAACTGCAATCCAAAACCCAATTTATCACCAGGTGCCAGGTGGGCGTGGCCCACTGGATGGTGGTCATGGCAGATTGGGTAGGTGTGGCCAAGGTGGGCATGATCACCTCAATGTTGCTCATGGGGAGGGACACCTGTGGGGGCCAGGCAGGGTTGGGAGAGATCCAGTGGGTCTCTGGAAGGTGGGGCAGTGGGTAGGAGGCTCATCCTGTGGGGTGAGGCGAGGTAAGGAGAGGCAGGGTAGGGTGCCATTGTCACAGGGCAAGGTGAGGCAGGGGCCGGGAGGCTGCTACCTGACACTATCGGCCCCTGCATACAGAGGCCAGCGAGCACATGATGCTGGGATATATCCAGCCATGTGGGACATCGGCGAGTTAGTAGGTGGCTGGTTGAAGAGGGACAGTTGCCATCTCTGGGGCATGACGAGCGTGCCTACAGAGAGGGCTCTGAGTGCCACCTCTGGCACGCGTGCCATAGGTTCGCCACCACTGATCTAAGCTCTCTGCCTCTGGACATGATTTTTACTATGTTACTGATGCACTTTCGTTTACCAGGTTTTCTTCCTCCATGACTCAGTTACTTACATAATGGAGGCGTAAACTTTCTCAACAGGGCATCAAGGTACTCCATCAAGTTGAGGACTACCTATAATGGTTAAGGAATCAGGCTAGAAACTGGGAGGCCATGAGTTCTAGTACTGCCTGGACACCAAGCCAGCTGGTGACCTTGAGCCAGTCACTTTATCCCAGCCTTAGAAAGAAAACAATGACAAACTATTTGTGAAAAACTTTGCCAAGAAAACTGAAGGAACCTCCAGGAAATCTCTGAGAATCAGACATTATTGAATTAAAAAAAACCAAACATCTTTGAAATTAATGGTTCTTTTGATGAGATCGATATAGTCTTGGGGTATAAATCAGTTTTGCTTGTTAATATCTTGCCTTTCTATGGCTGTTTTTTTTTTTACTTCTTTTTATACCTGTTCCTTGCAAGTCTTCTTAAAGCCATTTTCCACCAGGAAAGGTTTGATTTGTTGTTGCTGTTGAACATTGATAGAGATAGCAATAAACAAATTTAATAAATGAATGAATAAAAATATAAAACTTATTCGGGGTCTAAACCTCTCTATTGCCTTGCTACCAGAATTTCATCACTCCTGTGAATGACTGAGGTCTCCCATTCTAACTAGGAAAGAGAGCACAAGTGAACATGTTTGTATATCCCTTTATGCATATAGATTGAAATGTCTACTGTCATTGGAGGCTTTGAAAATGGAGGAGCCCTATAGGTACAATGAACTGTATTTCTCAAAAGTTCAGTTGGAACCACTCCTTGGTAAATATTGCATTTATATTTCAAATGTTGCACTGAAATGTAATATCAGGAGTCTAGGAAGGTTACTCACATGCTTCACCCAATACTCTTTCAGCCTTTTCTCTTGCCTCATTCATCTAACTGTGTTTTCAAGTAAATGATGACTCCTGGCAACCTCCTGGACAAGTTCCTACAGTTTTCCTGGCAAGATTTCAGAAGTGATTTACCATTGCCTGTTTCCTAAGGCTGAGACAGAATGACTGGTCCAAGGTCAATCAGCTGGCTTGGTGTCAAAGGTGGGATTAGAACACACACTGTCTCTCAGTTTCTACCTGATGCCTTAATCGCTACACCAAACTGGCTCTCTGATCTCTACCATATACACTCATGGATAAGCAGAGAATTTTAGGTGTCAAAAAGTACTCCCAGAATTGTGTTCAGCTTATCCACAAATGGGCTGATCTGAAAGTATACGCTGTAACACTTTTTGAAAGTACCTGTATTCTCTGTATATACTCGTAGATAAGCTAATCCTCAATATTTTAACCAAAATATCACACAAAATGCAGCTCAGCTTATCTGAGGATGGCACATTTTTCATGGTATTTTGGTTTAAATTTGGAGGATTAGCTTATCCACCGATGGACATATCCATGAGTCCATGGTATCCATGATAGTGGTCTCATCTCCATGCACTTTACTAATCTTGGTGGGAGCTACTGTGAGGACAGAGCTCCTTGTGAATTATATTGCTCCCTCCGAGGAAGAAGTTATGCCAATTTATTTCTGATAACTCTTTGGATAAATTTAATAATTCCTTCTGATCCTTTCCATCCGTTCTCCTGCTTTGCCATCCCATTCTCTGCTGGTAGTCTCTGCAGACTCCCTGACTGGATCAAGACAAATATAAATCCCTTTTAATCTTTAATAATGACACTAAAGCATTTTCCCCATTGCTTTCTAAAACAAAAGGAGGCCTTCCTCTTCCCTGCTTGTAAGGGCTGGAACATGAAAGAAGAGCTTTCCCTTTGGCTCTGCCATCTCCACCCCTCCCCGTGCCTAGTAGGACAGAATTGTCCCTTCTAAAGCTTTCTCCTCTGTTCCATAGTTCCTGTTCCTCCTCCATTATTTTCTTTAGATGGATACCTGCTTTCTCTTTTGCTTGCTGTCTAATGAATTCAGGAGCTAATCACTGCAAGGAGCTTATTTACACAATTGTGTCAGTTTTTTATGTGTGCTTACTTTCCACTTCAAAGGTCCTGGTTTAACAAAGATTTCTTTAGGTGAAATGAGCATTTCTTGTTATGCCTCAGGGAAAGCTAGGTGCTTGAATCTGCCTGCACATGCGCAGGTGCATTATGTGAGAAATGATGTGAGTCATCCTTCAGTCATCAAGTCTTTCGAGGAGAAGTCTGTGTAGAAGATTGATATAGGACCTAAGTATGTCTGCCTGTCTGTCTCTATTTCTCTCGCATTGGGTTTCAAGCAGAGACTATTCTTTGCTCCTTCCCATAATTGCTAATGGATAGAGAACCAACATGGTATTCTAGCATTAGATTGGTACTGGAAAGATCCAACTAAACATGAAATTCGCTGAATAATTTTTGGCAAATCTGTACCTCTTAATATGACCTGATTCACATTGTGAAGAATGGGATGAAAGAAAACAATAACATCACCTTGAACTCTAGATGAGATGGGCTATAAATGCATACATAAAGGGGGAGTGGGGTGGGTGAAATCTGTACCCTCAGTTTTGATCTTTTGACTTTCATTTGTAGTCATTAATTACAAGGAAAGTGTTATCAGATCTGTAGTCAAAATTCAGTCCCATTAAAATGTACCAACTTAGCAATCAGGACATCTATCACACCTGTCCCTGTTGCTCATTTAGAGCTTCTTTTTAATATGGATTTGCTTTAGCCTCTCTAATTTATTTGCTGTTGGAATAGCCCTTTGAGGTAGGCTAGAAAGAGTTTAAATAACTTCATCCTAATTCTGAATATTGGTCCCTTGGTGGGGAAATTCAGGTCAATGCCAATTATTTACCTGAAACAAAATATGACGCTGAAGGATTGTTGTAAAGGCAAATAGACATACAAAAATTTTACACAGTTTAGAGGAGAAATTAAATGAATAGTAGTGATAGACCTGATCCTTGTGTGTATGTCTAAATTTCTATATTTTTAATTAGGTGATTTTTTTATTTCAAAATGAATGCTAGTACACTCTTAATTAGCAATTTGCAATTTAAGACCAAAGGAAATCCCACAGAGAAAGAATCTGAAACCAGGTTTTGGTAACTCTAGTAATATTCTTTTTTCACTGAATGCAGGCTTCAGGGGGTATGTGATATTGCTGGGCTGTAAAGCCTGAGGAGCAAAGTTGTTTTTTGTCTCAAGTGTCCCCTCCCCCCAAAAAATATTCCAATTCCATTTTCTACTCTTTGTCCCAATGCCAGAGGGAGTAGAATTTTGTGCTAAGTAATGTAGCACTAATTCAGAAGATTTTGTTCAGTTTACAGTATATGCTTACCTTATACCATGCAAATGTTAGTGTTTTGAATGTCATTTTATTTTCATTTCCCCCCCCCCCTCAAATTCATTTCTGCTCTGAAAATTATCTTTGCAGATAATTGGTTTATGCACTATGAATTCTAATGTTAGAAGAGACCATGAACATGCACACCAACAATACCATTTCCTGGTTTTCCAGCCAAGTTTGATACCAAAATATAGGAAACTACAAGTTTGATACCAAAATATAGGAAACTATATAGAAAAAAAGCAGCAGCCTTGGGAGGAGGTGGAGTCAGCTGCATGGAGGAGGAGGAGGAGGAGGAGGAGGAGGAGGAGGAGGAGGAGGAGGAGGAGGAGGAGGAGGAGGAATCAAGTAGGCTGAGGAATCAAGCAGGCTAGCCATGAGCCGATCTACAACTGCTTTGGCAGCTACCTGTGCTGGCAGCAGCAAAAAGCAAAAAAATCCATTGCGGCACCCCGTGGAAGAAGACGAATTACAGCCCCAACGTGGTTGGGTTGACTTTATACAATTGCTGGGTGTCCGGAGAAGCCATTGATGAGCTGCACGAGAGGTACCTGGAGAAGTGGACTCAGCTCTTTGAGGAGCATAAGGCCAAGTACGGGCTGCCCCAAGACAAGAGACCTAACGATCACCTAGCCGGCCACACTGGACCAGCTTGGGATACGGAGGGGCAATATTTTTTAGAGAATGTTTGTTGTGGGTATGTGTATGTATGTAGATGAATGGTGGCCCTGTTAGGTATAAATTTTATTATTGTATTTAGGGCGTATGAATGTGAATTATTTTTATTTTTATGTACATTAATTGAGTGTGAATGTGTATTGAGTGTTTGTGGTAGGAGAATGGTGGAGTTGGGGGCGGAGCCTGGTGCCCCCTCTGCTGAGTGCAATAGCAAAAGCGGGGAGGTGTGTAGGACTTATCCTTGGGCTTGGTCTGTGTGGAAAGCTAGTCCGGTCAGGAAGGGAGAGGGTTGGTGAGGGTGGGGGTACTCCGGGGAGGGGAGAAGGTCGGAGCATCTCGGTTATGACTGGGATGGGGAGATATGGCGGGAGCCGAGGGGCAGGCCATCTTTGGGGAACGAGGACTCGCTATATTAGAGCGATTCCTTGTTCCGGCCCCTCAAAAGGCCCATCCTGTAGTACTGGTGACGGGAGTACAGAGCCCTGGTTGTAGGCTGCTGTTGCTTAATGCCAGGTCCATTGTCAACAAAGCCCCCCTTGTCCATGATTTAATATTGGACAGCGGGGCGGACCTGACATGT
This sequence comes from Crotalus tigris, assembly GCF_016545835.1. Taxonomy (NCBI): domain Eukaryota; kingdom Metazoa; phylum Chordata; class Lepidosauria; order Squamata; family Viperidae; genus Crotalus; species Crotalus tigris. The sequence goes on along the minus strand of NW_024096488.1, from coordinate 189,207 downwards.
ATAACCGAAACCTGGCTGGGCCCTGAGGGGGGTGTTTCCCTCTCAGAGATGTGCCCGGACGGGTTCGTGGTGCTTCATCAGCCTCGACATCAGGGCAGGGGTGGGGGAGTGGCAGTCATGGCTCGGTGGTCCTTGAGTCCTCGTGGGATTCCTGCTCCGGAGGTTGTTGGGTGTGAGTCCCTCCTATTGAAGTTGGGTTCACGGGTTCAGTTGGGCTTGCTGCTGATGTACCTACCTCCCAGCTGCGTTGCAACAGCCCTGCCTGTGCTGCTGGAGTCAGTAGCCGGGTTGGCGGTGGAGTTCCCCAGACTTATGGTACTGGGGGACTTTAACCTGCCATCACTCCGCGAACGCTCAGAGGCGGTGCAAGAGTTCATGGCTTCCATGGCAACCATGGACCTGACCCAGGTAATCCAGGATCCGACTCATAGGGGTGGTCACACACTCGACCTTGTGTTTCTCTCGGGGCAATGGAGACATGATCTGGAATTAAGGGGAATACAGATCTCGCCCTTGTCATGGACAGATCATTTCCTATTGAGGCTGGACTTCAGAGCATCACTTCCCCATCACAGGGAGAGGGAGCCGACTAGGTGGTTCTGCCCCAGGCGCCTAATGGACCCAGATCGGTTCCAGGAGGAGCTTGGGGAAATACCTGACTCCCTTGTCCACAACTCGTCTGGGTCCCTGGTTGCGGCCTGGAATGAGGCGGCGTCCGGGGCCCTTGATCAAATTGCGCCTTTGCGACCTCTCTGTGGTGGTGGTCCCCGGAGGGCGCCTTGGTTTACTGAGGAGCTCCGGGAGATGAAGCACCACAAGAGACGTCTAGAGTGACGTTGGAGGGCCAGTAACTCTGAATCTGACCGATCACTATGAAGAGCCTATCTTAGAACTTATTTAGTGGCGATAAGGGCGGCAAAGCGTGTTCACTTTTCCGCACTTATTGTGTCCGCAGAATCTTGCCCGGCCGCCTTGTTTAGGGTGACCCGCTCCCTTCTTAAAGTGGAGGAGGCGGAGGAACCCTTGCAGGGGAGAGCTGAGGAGTTTGTTCAGTTTCTTTCGGACAAAATCGCTCAGATTCAGAGAGACCTGGACTCTGACTGGGCAGTGCCAGCCGAGTTGCCGGGGGCTGGTCTTAGTCATGTTATCTGGAGCGAGTTTGAGCCTGTAACCCCTGATGAAGTGGATAAGGCCATGAGGGCAATGAATGCCACCACCTGTTTATTGGACCTGTGCCCCTCCTGGCTGGTTTCTGCCAGTAGGGAGGTGACACGAGGCTGGCTCCAGGCGATAATCAAGACCCCTTGATGGAGGGGTCTTTCCCACAACCTTTAAAGGAAGCGGTGGTGAGGCCCCTCCTCAAGAAGCCTTCCCTGGACCCAGTTGTTTTGAAGAACTTTCGTCCCGTCTCCAACCTCCCCTTTGTGGGGAAGGTTGTAGAGAAGGTGGTGGCGTCCCAACTCTTGCGATCCTTGGATGAAACTAATTATCTGGACCCTTTTCAATCTGTTTTCAGGCCCGGCTACAGCACTGAGACTGCTTTGGTCGCACTGACCGATGACCTCTGGCGAGCCCGGGATAGGGGTCATTATCTTGGTGCTTCTTGACCTCTCAGCTGCTTTCGATACCATCGACCATGGTATCCTTCTGCGTCTTCTCGGAGAGGTGGGGGTGGGCGGCACCGTATTGCGGTGGTTCTCCTCCTACCTCTCTGACAGGTCGCAGTCGGTGTTGGCGGGCGGACAGAGATCGACCCCTAGGAGCCTCGATCATGGGGTGCCTCAGGGCTCGGTCCTGTCCCCCCTCCTTTTTAACATCTACATGAAACCGCTGGGTGAGATCATTTGGCGACACGGGGTGAGGTATCATCAGTACGTGGATGATACCCAATTGTATATCTCCACCCCGTGTCCTTTCAGTGAAGCAGTCGACATAATGTGCCAGTGCCTGGAAGATGTGATGGTCTGGATGGGGGTGAACAGGCTTAGATTCAACCCTGACAAGACCAAGTGGCTCTGGGTCTTGCCTCCCAAAGGTCAACTTGATGGTCCATCATTAGTCCTGGGGGGGGGGTAAATTTACCTCCCTCACTGCAGGCACGCAACTTGGGTGTCCTCCTGGACTCACAGCTAAATTTGGAACAAAATCTATCGGCTGTGGCCAGGGGGACCTTTGCCCAGGTTCGCCTGGTGCACCAATTGTGGCCTTATTTGGACCGGGAGGCTTTACTCCTTGTCATATCAAGATGACTCCTTGTCATCTCATGCCCTTGTCATCTCAAGACTGGATTACTGTAACGCGCTCTACATGGGGCTACCCTTGAAGAGCGTTTGGAGGCTGCAGTTGGTTCAGAATGCAGCCGCGAGAGCGATTGTGGGCGCGCCAAGGTACGCCCACGTGTCACCTATCCTCCGCGAGCTGCACTGGCTTCCTGTGGGTCTCCGGATGCAATTCAAGGTGTTGGTTATCACCTTTAAAGCCCTTCATGGCATAGGACCAGGTTACTTACAGGATCGCATACTGCCACACAGTTCCCAGAGACCGGTGAGGTCCCACAGATTGGGCCTCCTTCAGGTCCCATCGGCCAGACAATGTTGGCTGGCGGGCCCTCGGGGAAGGGCCTTTTCTGTGGTGGCTCCGACCTGGTGGAATCAACTTCCCCCCAAGATTCGAACTACTCCCACCCTGCCGGCCTTTAAGAAAGCCATTAAAACTCTTCTGTTCCGGCAAGCCTGGGGCTGATGTCCCCGGGGGGGGGGCGGGATATGATTGGACACGCTGTATGGATGTATTTATTTTATTGTTTTATTGTCATATTATTGTTTTAAATTTTGTACGCCGCCCTGAGTCCCTTGGGATTGGGCGGCATATAAATTTTAGAAATAAATAAATAAATAACTATGGTCAAGCAGGCTGTCTCTCTCTCTCTCTCTCTCTCTCTCTCTCTCTCTCTCTCTCTCTCTCCCTCTCTCTCTCTCTCTCTCTCTGCCAATCATTGATGACAGCACTAGCCTCCCATTTTAGCTAGTGATGTAGTGGGCAGTAGAAATGTATGTATGTATTTGTAGCAGGACATTTGTAGAAGGATAGCTCTCCAATCAGTGCTGCCATTCCTGCACAATCTGCTGCTAAAGCCTAGAGATTGGATACCTTAAAAACAGGAAGGACAACTAAAGAATAGCAATAAGAAAAATCTGGAGAGGTAATTTCATTTTCTTGAAATACTAGTTTCACTGCTTTTCCCCCTTTGCCTCTGCATTGATGATACCCTATATTTCAGTTGCAGATAGCGATATCTTTCTAAACCAATAACTTGAAGCTATAACCAGGTGGCTTTCTGCATCAGCTATGGTAAAAAAAAATGTTGTCCAGAATCAACCCAGAAGAAGACATTCTGTGTAGGTGCAACTGAAATGAGTCTAGTTTGATTTTTGGTCTGCTGTGGGAAAATGTAGGTAGTTTTATGTTCTTGATTCCTTCTTTGGAACCAGTTGAACTAGTTTGATCTTCAAGTTTATCTAGTTGTTTATATGTTGAGGTCCCAATAAGCAGGACTCTGGATGGACTCCGAAAAAAGAATCCACCCAGGGTCCTGCTTAGGACATAATATAAAATAATGTGTAACAGGAAAAAAAATTGCTCCACAATGGACCGAATAATCATACATGTTCCTTGTTTGGCAGGCCTATAGCTAGGAGTCCTCAAAATCAAAACATTTTGAAGCAAACAACTCAGATCAGATGTGAGTATTCATCTCCTCTTCCAATAGTCATATTCCTAGGAGATCACTGGGAACATGGCTGTTATTCAGTTCATCTTTGTTATAATCAGCTTCTACATATCGGATTTTCATGGAGATTTCATAGATACCTTTCAATTTACAGGAACTCAGATCAAATGTGCATTTGATTGATTGCATCTCATATAGTCTCATTTTTTATAAATGGAAGCCATTGTATGAGAATGTATACAATATGCTCTCAAGTTTAGCCAATGGTCCAAAATAGCAGGGGCTGGGAGACTATAATTCTTCCACCTTCTAATGCCCTCTTTGCTGGGTTATTATCAACAACAGAACTTTTCACATGCTAAAATAATCTTCCAGGGCTGAAATGATACCAAAACACCTCCTGGCAGAGCTTTGCTCTATTAGGGAGGACCAGTCACATAATCTGCTGGTTAGGAGTACATTCTTAGTTTTCACCTCTGCCTTTATATATAGAAATGCCTACAAGAAGCCTCCACTTGAGAGATTCTTTCATCTCAAATGTGGTATGTTTTATTAATAAAACTTAATAAATCTTCTGCAATTTGTGCCCCTCAAAATCCTTAAATGTTTTCATTAAATTATAAACCATGTAATCTTTAACTAGTCTTTTTAATTTGTACCCAGTGCTGCTCCTCATACAAATAATATTCATAGAGCAAAATGTAATCTCAGCTCCATTCTTTCAAACTAAAATATATGGAAGAGCATTTAAGCCTTCTCTCCCCTTCCTTAGAATAACATCTAATGTGCTGCAACAGTTCTCCCATTGTACCCCATAGCGGTACCCATTCTTTCTGAACATTTTTGCCCAGAATACTGTCCAATCCATTGATTCAAAACTATATTCGGGAGTGCTTAATCGCTGTTAAGATTTTTTTAATTTTTATTATTTATATCCCACCGTTATTACTTTTATAAACAACTCAAGGTGGTGAGCATTTCTAATAATTTCTCTTCCTATTTTCCCCACAGTAACAACCCTGTGAGGTGAGTTGGGATGAAAGAGAGTGATTGGCCCAAGATCACCCAGCTGGCTTGCATGCCTAAGGCAGGACTAGAACGCATGATCTTCCTGTTTCTAGCCTGGTGCCTTAACCATACTGGGACTATTTAGAGAAGTGTGATACTTCAAGCCATGACTGTGTTCCAGCCATGCTATCTAGGAGATTATGTGAATAGACTTTCAGTACATCTGGAGTAAAGTGCTTTAAGCACTGAGATCAGTGGAATTCAAAAATGCATTTCACTGTCCTTCAGTGGCAAATTGCTTATGTAGAAAAAATAAAACTGAGGATTCCCTCAAGTTGACTTTGGCTTCTGGTAGCTACATTGGCCATAGCATTCAAGTGGTTTCCATTGTTATCTTCTGGGAAAGATTGATAGATGAATCAATCTTTTTATTCTAGCCTAATGTGGTTGTCTCTTCTCCAGGTTCTTTTTTGAGAGATGACAATAGGGAATAGGTTTTGGCATTTGAGCTAAATGCAGTGAAGAACAGAAAGACACAAACACTGACTCAGCAAAGGGTGCTTTATGCACTTAAGTATTTTTTTTAAAAAATAAGTCTGCACCATTCTTTAGATGATCAGAATTCTATTTCTTCAAAGCAAGGCTATCAGCATATTTGCTATGGTTAAAAAACTCTCCCAGAAAAAAGAAATGGGCACTACTCATCCTTGTCACATTGCAGCCTATCAAGGCCTGCTGGCTTCCAGATGCACTGAACTAGAATTCTCATGATGCCCATCCCATTTTTGGATGATGGGCATTATAGTCAAAATCCTGGAATTTCCAGACAATTACTGCTCAGAAAAGATAGCTGTCCTGTCCTTTAAAATGGAAGCAGAAATAACTTTTGAACAATAGGAAATGTGACAGAGCCTTACAACCTCCCTGTTCAGATTAGGCAAGATTTATCAGTCTAATAGAGAAGCTCTTAGCACCATTTATGCAATGGTAAAATAAATGCCTATTTCCTATGGGCAAACACTGAAAGCTTCATGCAAATGCACGTCCCTGTGTGCAGTTCTCTGAAAAGCAATTCATTTTCAGGGAACTTTTTCAGACTTGAATATTGGCTTAGGCAGGGCAGACAATATGATACCTCTCTGTGTAAGGTAATGAAACTGGACTTGGTGTCTGCATCTGAGAAAAGTAGTTGCAGCCAGGCAGAAACAATTTCCACTCTCAGTTCATCAAGGCTAAACTCATACTTTTTTTCCCAAAGGGCAGTAAAAGTTTACAATCCTAGAAATTTGAAGGAAGATGGATTCATTCATTCATTCATTCATTCATTCATTCATTCATTCATTCATTCATCCTTATACAGTTTACTCACAAACATCCAGGTTGGCATTCTAGGTGTCTGGCTAATTGAGACATAGGCAGCCTCGCCCCATCCAGGCCCTTAGCTTGCAAAGGGGGGGGGGATGTAGGAGAAAAGAAGAAGACAAGAGGCAGATGAGCAAGTGGGAAATAATGTCTGAGAATGTACAACTATTATGAGCAAGCAAGAGTGCTGTCAGTCAACTGCTAGGACCACAAGCTACCGTAAGCAGCCCATTGTGATATGATTCCAGCCTGGAACCTGGCTTGGACATGAGGAGTAGCTGCAGTGAGGCAGCACCTAGTCCAAACACACCTAAGAACTTTTGGAGGGAGGCAAAATATGCCACTTTACAAACTTTAAGACTTTTATTTGTTATATTTATTCATTATACCATCAAAGATTTATTTATGTAGCTACATTAACTGGGAGGGTGGAGTGAACCTAGAGCAGAAGTCTATTGTTAGGGAAGGTGTGTGCCACTAAAATGTTGTATGCAGCTATCAGCCATGCACTGGTTTGTCCAGTCCTTGGAAAAAAAAGAACCTCACACTATGCAAACTTTCTTGAGTTTTTTTTTTGTATTCTACCATATGCGTGCAAATACATAAAGGAAGAGAGTAAGAAAGAGCCAGAAAAAATCCTTATTACATGAACTTCAACGCATCTTTCAATTCTGCACATTTACTCATACTTTCACATAATACCACATAGTTTAGGAAGATCTCGCAAAACTGCTACAAATGTCATGGCTACCACTTTTATAAGACATTATGCAAGGTGCATTTATTTCATTTATTAAGATAAGATTAAGACCTTTATTGTCATTTTTTACTGTGGGCACACTGGCACACATTAAAAATGAAATTCTGTTGCTTGCTCTCAAAAGTGTATCCGTACATAACACACACATAAACATGCTATATGTGTATACTTACATATGTGTATACTTACACCCTTACATATAAATACATATATTAATCACTGTCCATCTTGAATACACAGCAGAAGGAGGAAGCTTAAGAGTTCACAAGGTCAATACTGTATGGAACAAAACTGTGACTGAATCTGGATGTTCTGCTTTGGATACCATGAAACCTTCTCCCAGGTTTCTCTCATTCGATGGAGAAAATGCAGACGTTGCTGTGCCTGCTTCACCAGTGTCTTGCTGTTGAGTGTCTTGCCAGCCTACTCGTTAACTGCACACCCAGAAATTTGATCCTGGTAACCATTTCCACAGTTGGTTATATTTTATTAAATTTATATACCACCCATTTGACTATTATATGAAGAAATTAAAGGGGAAAATCTGAACATTCACAAAATAATCGTTCCACAGTTCTTTGGAGTGAAATCCACCCTCCACTATATGTGTGGTTCCAATAAACTATAGAGGTAAACCCAAGTGGAAATTGCTAACAACCCCTACAGGCTTGAGCTAAATACACGAGACACCTTTCAGCCATCTGAGTCTATATTTAGCATTACTTGAAGTGATAGATTTTCTACAGAATTACTTTCCTTGTGTTGATATTTAATATCCAACCTTGGCTGCCTCCTCCCATAGTTATATTTGAGAAATACATCTATATGAAGACAATGGGACATTAAGGGGGTGGGATGTCTGGGGAGGTATGGCCACCCTCCCAGCTGAGCAGAGCTTTGGTCCTATTTCTCCACAATAAGCCTCATCAAGTTTTCAGGTTCCTGACATTGAAGTGTTTTCTTTTTATATTTTTAGCTTCTAAGAAGTGACAGCAGAAGAATGGAGCCGAAAGCTGGAGTTGGCATGTTTCCTGGGCAATACAAAGGGCATAGGGCTGGTTTTTATTGTTGTTCTGCTAGACCGTGGAAGCTTTACAATGACTGTGCTGCTGTTTTGCTTAGGAAAGGATTGTAGCACCTTCCCTCTGCTCACATTGTTTTCCTTTGCCTTATGTGGTGGATAATTTCTGGAGCTGGATGATAGATGTATGAAAATTACTGGATAGAACAGAGGATGGTGAGGTTCAGGTTGGGTACCGAGGAGTAATGAGTTTTTCTTCCTGATTTTGTAATAGAACAGTGGTTCTCAACCTTTCTAATGCCGCGACCCCATAATACAGTTCCCTATGTTGTGGTGACCCACAACCACTTATACATCACCGAGTGCCAGGGACTTGGCCAAAGAAAAGGGGGAAAAAATGGTGGACAGCCTTGTTTGGCGACCCCCGTGAAATGGTCATTCGACCCCAAATGGGGTCCCGACCCACAGGTTGAGAACCACTGTAATAGAAGGTTGAATGAATGAGAAATTTCCTGATGAAATGAAGAATTGGAGAACACATCTCTTTGGTTTGGTCTCACCATCTTTATAGCCATGAATCCAGCACTTCAGCAAATAAATTGAAAAGTATCGCTTTATTTAAAACAAAGTTATATAGTGTTCTAGACAGTGTGGGGAGATATAACTGATACAGAAAGTTGAAAGATTTAAACGTGAGGACTAAAATCTCTGAGCTCATGTGGCTAAAAATAGAGATTTCATGAGTATATTGTTTGAAACTAGAATATTAATCACATGCCTGACAAAGTTATATACTATAAAGAAAGGTGTTATCAATCACACCCTCAAACAATCAGCCAGTTCAAGAACCAAATAAAATATGTTGAACTCAACCAAAGAGATAAATGATAAAAACAAGGCTTACCCAAAGTTTTAAATAGAACTTTTGATGGGAACAATTATATGAATACATTGGATTTGCCTCCTACATATTTCACTCATTAATAAAATTCCTATAGCTAAGAGGTGGATTTATAATAAGGAGCCTCAGGTACTATTTTTGCAGCCTAGTACTTTCTCGGGCAATTTTAACCCAAATTGCTTTGTGCAAGAATGCTAGATATGGAATATAATTTAATATGCAATTTGGGGCATGGAAATTATTGCTGCTCTAGTGGGAATAAAATTATCTTTTCCCCTATCTAATTACAGGAAAAGTGTATCTTAAAAAGAACAAAAAATAAGCTATTACATACAGTACATCTTTAAAGTATTCAGGAATCTTTCCAACATATATCTCAAAACACAGACAAGTGTGTTTCTAAGCTATAGGATAGCTCTGAGAAATTTGGCTAACTCTTAACTGTGATGTGAAAGGTATTGTCAAGGTATACTATGAAATATGTACTGAGAAGAAAACTGTAAGGGGGGAAATTGCATAAAGTTTAAACACAAAGGTAGTCTTTAATGCAAAAAAAAAAAAATATGGAGCTAAAATGAATATTTTTAATGAGAGGGAAGCCAGACTGCCAGAGTTTTTTATTTTCTGTAATGTTGATCAGCCTGAAAGGTTATAAGCTGGACAAAGTACACGATGAATCAAAGGTTCATATAAAACAGCTGCAAGTATAATAGACAAAGAAAGGAGGGAAAAAAGAAACCAAAAACCAAATGAAAAAGAAAAAGAATGTTACTTGAGAGAGGAAGCCAATATGGTTTTTAAATGTGATGATTATTCTTAGAACTCTGGAATTAGTTGTTTAACATATTTATTGTTTCTTGCAGTTATTCTGTATCTGCCTAATAATTACTGTTTGGGTCCAGTTCTTCCATATCCTTCAGCATCAATCAGACATGACTTTAGACCATTTTGCAGACAACCATCAGCTATGATGGATCTTCTCTACACTTTTGTCTGAAAGATTGTCCCATCCCGATCCAGTTTAATGTTCCCCAGTTGCCTATCAATAGCAAGCACTGGAGGGCAGGTTAATAAAGGACACAGGACATCTAGTCGTAATCTTTCCCATGAGGTTAAATTGTAATACACACCCATTGAAACGAAAGTAATTATTTCCATTTTGAATATCTGCTTCTCAATTAAAATATGCATTCTATGCATCTCCATTTCCATTGCAAGTGAAAGAATGCTGTAATTTTTGCCTTAGCAGTTGCAGTTTTCTCTTGCTCCCTCCTCCTCTACATCCTCTCAACTCTGTTCCTGGTTATTGAATATTCAATTGCCTCTTTCTCCAGCTTGATCTGTGATCCTTTAATCCAGCTGCCCTAGAAATTTTACCAACCCAGATCAGCTCAGATCTCTCTCACAGATTAAGTCAAATTCCTGAAAGGTTTGCATTCTTCTTTTTCAACACTTTTTTCTTTGTCCTATTTTTACCCTTTGAACAATTATGCTAGGATTTGTTTGTTTATGGGAAATTTAGGACAAGCCTCTATGAAATAAATGAAGGCAAAGGAATTCCAGTAAATGTAATAAGGTTGCTATTAATAAATACCTTCATTTTATTCTTAAAATTTCCCCTAATTTAGATTAGCAATATATTCCAATAATCAGCAAAAATCAGGACTTCATTTATACTAGACGAGCTCTAGTTAAGCAGTATTCTAAATCTCATTCTTTTCCAGCCTGTTCATTACACCTTCTCCTTGTTCCTAAATTTTGTATTTTGATCTATCTTTTCTTTTTAAATTAAGAACATTAACCGATTTTAAATAAAATACGTTAGGCAAGCTTCTTTGAGGGCATTTGCTCATAAATGGGATGTACATCTCTGTATTAATATGTTGCATATACATTTTACAAATTACAGCAATATTTCACAGTGTGGTATGAACAAGGGAAAACCAGCATTATTCACATTGTGTTATGCATTTACTTGATTGAAACAATATTTTCCCTTTTCTGTTTATATTCATTTCATTTTTGCAGTCTCTCTGGAATATTTTAAATGACATTCCCTCTAGGCATCATTCAAACGGTTCCTTAGAAAATCTGCCAGCACTGTATCATTACCCTGAATCATGTGACTCTGTTTACTCAATCAAATACACAGGCCTACTATAAACACTTTAGAGAGTAACTTGATTGTGCCCTTGGGCCTCCTTACTTTGTGGATTCTGCTGCTCACACAATGTTGATGATGCAATACATTTTTTTTTATCTCTAACAATTAGCAGCAGTAGAGATGTCCATGGAAACCCAGGGGAAGCAGTTAAGAATGGAGTTATTCCAGAAACAAATTTGTGGTAAATGCCCCCATATCATTTTTATATGATTTTTATTGAAATTTTTAAAAGAGGAGATTAAAAACTAATATAAGGATAAAAAAGAAAAGAAAGCAAATAGACCTAGAATGAAAGCAAAAAGTTTAAGAAAACAAGAAACAACATGAGAAAAAGAAAGAAAAAAGATACAAAGAAGTGGTTTCTGATATTCCTGTTATAAGTGCAATTATATTTTAACCTCCCTCTCTAATGCAGTGGTTCCTGGCCTTTTCTATACCCCGCACCCCTAGAACACTTCTGATATATTCTCGCACCCCTTACAAAAGTTTGAAATAACGGCAATGAATTATGCATATACATTTTGAAAACCCAAATTTTCGCACCCCCTGGAATATTGTATTGTATCCCCAGGGGGTGCAAGCACCCCTGATTGGGAACCCCTGCTCTAAAGTTACATTATAATACTCTTTTTTAAAATAATCTATATCAGACATGTCGAACACAAGGCCCGGGGGTCTGACGTGGCCCGCAAAGTGGTTTCATGTGGCCCGCAAAGCCATGCTGGAAACAGTGAGGGAACGGCCTCTGCTGCCTTGGCCCTGGCCCAGGCTGGCCAGGAGCCAATGTACAATTTTGTGGTGGCCATCTATGCTGAAATGCATTCAGTCTTAGCTCCACAAGGCCATCTGGAAACAGCGAGGAACCAGCCCCTGCCGCGTCGGCCCCACCCCCTGGGTGCATGCTGGGGAGGTGTCACCCATTGTGAGGAATGAAGCAATGCACCATTGCCTGGAAGTGGCCAGCAAATGGCCCTTGCCTACTTCACATATCCGGCTTGATGGGCACTGCTCTGGTCTGCCAGAGATCCTCAGATCTGTTCTACTCCTGCCCAGGCCCCACCGTCACCCTTGACGTTAATGATGTAGAGTTGGCCATGCCTACCCAGTAGGCCACACCTACTCCATCCATGCCCACCCAGTAGGCTGCACCCACCCAGCCCCCCAAGGGCAAACGCAGTGCTGATGCGGCCCTCATTAAAATTGAGTTTTACACCCCTGATCTATATTGTCAGTTTTTTAGACAATATTTTTTTTAGCTTTTTTAAGCATGATAAAAATGTTCCTTCATGTTGTTCACATTTTCAACATACATTTGAAGCACCTGTATTTATTCTAGATACTTTCTCTGGCATCAACAATGCATCATTTTATAAACATTCTCTTTCAGATCATAACATATCAATTTCAACCTTTTTAATCATGTAGTTCCATATTTGTCTATCTGTATATTATAACCAACATTCTTAGTCCACTTTATCATACATTCTTTAACCTGTGCTTCTTCTATTTCATATTTCACAAAAATATGTACTTTTTACCAATTATATGTTCATCTTCAGTGCATAATTATACTTTCAATTCTGTCTTAGCATACATATTTTGTTCATTTTGAGTCTTTCTGATAATTGTAAATGAGAAATCCATATAATTCTATCCTTCTCATGGAACAGGAGCCATAAGTTTAAGAGGGCCCTCAGATTGGGCACAGCCATAAGTCTAGAAGGACCCTCAGATTGCATCTGTCTGGGACAGTGCAGCCCCATTCAACACCAAAGATGCCATAGTCCCAAAATCCAGAGCCATTCAATTTGCCAGAGTTCAACTGAAGCTTGTTGTTCCCCATCCAGATCCTCACAGCATCCAGACACCAGAGAGCACTACTTAATTTACCAGGGCCAGAGATATATAAATGGGTATCATCAGCATACTGTTGATACCTCAAAAGAGCATAGTGATGAAACTTCACCACATGGCATTGGATCAGCTCACTTAGTGGCCTCATGTAGATGTTAAAAAGGAGAGGAGAGAGCACAGAACTCTATGCACTTCTCCTCCCCAATCATCCTCAATTAGAATAAGAGCCATGGTGGCACAGTGGTTAGAATGCAGTATTGCAGGCTAATTCTGCCAACTGCCAGCAGTTCGATTCTGACCAACTCAAGGTTGACTCAACTTTCCATCTTTCCAAGGTCAGTAAAATGAGGACTCAGATTATGGGGGGGGCAGTATGTTGACTCTGTAAACCAGAGGTCCCCAACCTTTTGGGCACCAGGGATTGGTTACATGGAGAGAGGTTTTTCTATGGACCGGAGGGGTTTTGTGTGCTGCCTGCATCCTGTGGATGGGGCTTTCCTTGTTTATGTGGACCAGTTGCTGGCATGTTGTGGCCCAATACCGATCCACAGACCAGGAGTTGGGGACCCCTGCTGTAAATTGCTTAAAGAGGTTATCAAGCATTATGAAGCAGTATATAAGTGTAAATGCTATTGCTATAATTCCCAAAGGAAAGAAACAAACCAACACAGAATCATGCCACCCACCCACCCTATCCTCTGAACCGATCCAGAAGAATACCATGGTTGATGGTATCAAAAGCCACCAAGAGGTCAAGTAGGGCAAGGATGGATGAACTACTCCCATCTCGTCCATGCCAGAAGAAATCCAAAAACATGACCAATGCTGTTTCTGTAATGGAATGGCTTCTGATATTTTTCACAGCAGTTATAGGTACAATTATATAAGTACAATTATATTTTAACCTTTCTCTCTAAAATTCATCATAATACTCTTCCTTTTATAATCTGTCCAGTCTAGTCATCAAAGTCATAAATCACAAGTATTTTTTTTTATTTTTAAGCAAAAAGTCGACAAGATATTTCCATCAATTAATTTAGGTAGTGTTTTTTTTTTCTAATCAAAGAAGATAAATCATCCATCTTGGCAAGATCTGTCAGTTTCACCAATCATTGCTCCTATGCTAATATGGGCAGTGTTGAATCTTTCCATCTCTGTGCATGTAACAATTTTGCCGCAGTAATCATATATTGAAATAATTTTCCATGACTTTTTTTTTCTAATTCTTTGTCCATTAGTTTAAAAAGAAAAGTTTTGAATGTTGATCTTTAAAATCCTCTGAATGAAACTATTTTTGAATCCATTGTAAGTTTTTGAATAGCCATAAAGCATGATAAAATGTCCCTTTGTATTGTTTACATTTCCAATATACATTTGAAGTATCTTTATACATTCTACATAATTTTTCTGGTGTCACATACCAACAATGCATCATAACACAATGTAAATGTCAACTCTTCTAACCACATATTTTCCCATTCGTCCAACTGTTTATTATAACCAAATATATTCTTTAACATTATTTTTTTTAATTTTTCAATCTAAATCTCTATTGTTTAAAAGTAAAAATCATCCCTTTCAATTTATACCACCTAAATGTAATTTTCTTCTGTTTAATTTTGTCTGTCAGAAAAAAATATTCTGTGTAGTATTCCATTTGAAATTTCCTTAAATACAATTGCATATGTATTATCAATTATCAATCTAGTGTTATAATTGCTTTATGTTTGTCTTCTTCCTGACAAAGTGCTTGGACAATTTCTTAATTTTGAAAAATGTGTACTAATTCTATATACCTTATCAATCTCTGTGTCAGTGTCATCCTCCTTCAAATCCATAAAATTAGAGACTTTACAATATTTTCTCTGATATCTTCTTCTTATTGTACAGAATTGCTTTAAAACTTAAGAAAACTTTTTTCCCAGTTCCAGTAATATTAAATTATTCAAATCTTCCTCCATCTCTCTGTCTTTAACTTCTATCTTACTTTTCAAAATTTCCACTTTGTCAGTAATTTGCTTTAAATCTCCAACTAGTTGTCCTACAGATAATTAACTTCTTTCACCTCTTTTTTATTCCTGTAGATCCTCCTTCCATTTCTTTTTCACCACTTCAGTCATCTTTTTGCAAACTCTTCAAACATTTTTGCAATAAATCTGGTGAAATACTCTCATTTGTAGTTGTTCTAGTAAAACCCTGTGTCCTTCTCCTAATTTATCAGCTTTTCTTGTAGTGGCCATTGTGAGAAAATGGAAGTATGTTGATTACTTTGGTAAGAAGTAGGCTTCTGGTTTTTTGTTTTTTTTTCTATTTTACTTCATTCTATTTTTAGCACTTTAGTCCCAATTAACTCTCCATAGTTGTGGTCTCATAGTTTATCTCATATTATCATTATATTTTTGTTTTGTAAAATCCACTAATTAAAAATAAACAATCAGCGTTCTTAAAAATAAACAATCTTAAAAATAAATAATCAGCATTCCTGCAAAGGTCCGGTCTGTTAGTCTAATTAATTTTGCTATTTTTAAAGGCATTTTGTCAGAAAAAAACTGTTGTTTTTTTTTTAAAAAAAATCACTGTCCCCATAATCCATTTAAAACTTTCTTGGATCACAATCTTGTTAAACCTTTTGCTTTTAAATTAAAAGGATTTAAATAGCATTTTCCCCCTATTTTTCATTTCAAAAAGAAGGTATTCAATCTCTGATCTTCGCTACCATTTGGAATAAAGTAATTAAGTCCAAAGATGTTTAAGAAATGAGGCTTTTGCTGGTCAAATGTCCATTAAGTCCACAGCAATTAAAGACATGTTTTAAATCCCTCTGTTCCCAATCTGTTCAGCTCACAACTGACCACAAAAACCTCAGTTCCCATGATCTTCTTGCAAGGAGCCCTTCTAGAGTTCAAGAGGCAATCTCAACGTTCTTACCTCTGAAGACATTTTCATCAGTTACCGTAGAAACTGGCTCCTACTCCCTGCTTGTGGAGTTGTTCATAGGTAATGCCTAACCCACCATTAGTCCTTATCTGGAAGGTACATATTTGTTTAGATTCATAAACCCTCATGACTTTCTAAGAAAAAAGACCTTAGAATAAGTAGTTAAATAAGAATAGCAGAAAAAATCAGCTGGATCAACACAAAGACAAATCAAGGTCAACATTCTGAGTCACACAGTGACAACCAGAAGCATCAAAAAGCTCATAAACAAGGGATGAGAGTGATGGCACTCTTCCAGTTGTTCCTAGCAAGTAGTTTGGTGCGTATGAACATGAAAGTATTATTATTATTTTTTAATTTTTTTATTGAATACAGAAGAAAAAAGAAGAAATTAAAAACATTGAACATGGTACATCGTCTTTGACATACATCTCCGTCTTGTCAGTCCATACTATACATTTAAATATATATGATATATCTATATACAGCTGTACATTCCTAGCATCTACCTCTACTTATATCTCTTCTGTTGACTCCATTCTTTTTTCCCTCCATTTATAGAATTTATTCCAGATTCAATAAAATTCTTCCTGATTTTTTAGTTCTTTAGTTATCTTGTCTAGTTCTGCACAATACATAATTTTCCTTATTAGTGCTTCCCCATTCGGTGCTTCCATTGTTTTCCACTTTTGAGCAAACAGAATCCTTGCTGCCGTTATCACGTGTACAATTAGATATGTATCACCTTTATTTATGTTTTTTCCCAATATTCCTAATAATAACGTCTCAGGTTTATATTGGATGCTTCGCCTAGTCATTTCTGTTATCCATTCCCAGACCGTAAGCCAGTATACCTGTGCTGTATAATGAAAGTATTATACTCTCATCAAGCCTTTGATAGCTTCACCCACCATTTAATTTAAATAGTTGGCCAACCAGATCTTTGGTAGCAATGAATTCCATGGTTTAAAAATACACTGTATAGTAAATGTGTATTTATTTTTATTAGTTCTGAATCTCTGTACTTGTAATTTCAGTGGTTGATCCATAGTTCTAACACTATGAGAGAGAAGGAAATAAACATCTCTCTGATCTCATTTTCCATCCAAATCTTTTGCACATATTCATGGTAGACTAGTTCTACCATGAAATCTTTGGTAGCTCCTTAAATATTTTCAATGGGTTTTTTTTGCACTTATTTCCAACTAAACAATATCCTTCTTAAGGAATGGTATCCAGAATTGTGTACAGTATTCTAAATACAATTATGTTAAATTCATATAAGAACATTACTCTTACATTTTAAATTTTCTTCCTAATGACATCTAGCACTAAATTTGTTTTTTTTTCTTGTAACTTACATACTGAGTTGATATTTGCATTATACAATCCACAATTCCAAGATTTCTTTCCTTTTTTTAGTAATGACCAATTGAGACCAGAAAGAGAATGAGGAAGAGAGCCACCATCAGTTTAGTACAATGATTAAGGAAGAAAGCTAGAAACTGGGAGATCATGAATTCTAGTTCCATCTTGGTGAACCTGGATGAACTTGGGCCAGTCCATCACTCTGCATCCTAAGAAGCAGGCAGTGGAAAACCCCTTCTGAAATCTTGTCCACAAAACTGCAGGAACTTGTTCAGGCAGTCATAAGGAATCATGCGTCCACATGTATGTACATACACACACACACACACACACACACACACACACACACACACAGAGAGAGAGAGAGAGAGAGAGAGAGAGATCCCGTGTACATTATTCCATATTTGCCATGCCTGTTTACCCCACTGATGGCACAAATCCTCTTTATTACATTGAATGTTTTAATTTCTTCAGCAAACTTGGCCACCTAGCTGATCACCTCTAACACCTGATGTTTATAAACAAGTTAGAGACGTCCCATATCGATAAAAAAAACTTTTCATCTCTCTTTTTTGTAAACATTGTTCATTTATTCACATTCATAAGACATTACTGTTCACCAATTTATCTTCCATTTATCTCCCCTCTGTTATGATCACAACCTCATGCATTTTAAGGCACTCTGTAAGTCTGATCCAAATTTCCTAGATCTTATGAGGATTAAAAAATACCATGTCTGAGTTATTAAATCAATGAATTGATTTTAAAAGGTGATTCTAACTAATTAAAAGGTGATTCTAAGTAGAATATTTTCCAAAATTTATTTTCATAAATGCAAATACTTAGAAAACAGTTGAAGAATACACCTTCTTAAAAGGGGCATTTATCTTCCCTGTCATGCAGGCAGAATGCTTCTGTTGAGACAGTGGGTAATACCACACATGCACTGTCTATAATGAAAAGAATATGCTCCTTAGTTGTCTAATCCAATTTGAAAATAAGATTACAATTTTAAAAAAACAGCTTTGTAGGTCTGTATTTGTGTGTGTGTCTTTTTACTGGGAAGTAAGTCTAATGACAATTCAGCCTCTTTTGGGAGGTCAAAAAGTACGGAATGAGAATTCAACCACAGCTACAGGAACTTGATGAGGAGATTAAAAAAATGTGAGGAAAGAGCAGGGTTGCTGAAAGTTTTGATTTGAACCAGTTAAAAGGCCAGGCTGGAACAGGGTAGAACAGCATTGGATCTTGATCTGGGAGAAACAGAGAAAAAGGAAATTTTCTGAAAGCTCATAAAGGTATTTGAAGAAGTACAGATAGTCTTCGACTTAACAACAGTTCATCTAGTGATCATTTGAAGTTACAGCAGCACTTTAAAAAAGTGACTTGTGACCATTTGTCACACTTGACTATTGCAGCCTCCCCATAGTCATGTGATCAAAATTCATATGCTTGTCAACTGACTCATATTTATGACAATTGCAGTGTTTCGGGGTCATATAATCACCTTTTATGACCTTCTGACAAGCAAAATCAATGCAGAACCAGATTTACTTATTAACTATGTTATTAACTTAACAACTACAGTAATTCAGTTAACTGTGGCAAGGAAGATCATAAAATGGGGCAAAACTCACTTAACAAATATCTCATAACATAAATTTTGAACTCAATTGTGGTTGTAAGTCAAGAATTTACCTGTATCTATAATAGAGCATTCAACAAATTAAAATTCAAGGAATATTGATGTCAAAGCAAGAACATCCAATGTTAGCAGAGTTTCATCTGTCAGAACTATGAGAATTGAATTTTAAAGGCACGACAGCTGATTTTTTTTAAAAAAATACTACAAATTAAAAAAAATAGAGAAAACACCTTCTCCCCCCCCCCCCAAAAAAAGTTTGGTCGAGAATAGTTTTTGTGTTGATAGCATTTTTGTTATAGGCCTGGTATGAAGTTATAGACAAAATATCATGGCATGTATGTGCTCCATCCTGATGGAAAGAAAAATCAAAGTTCTTCACCAATTGGTAAATGTTATGTTAAATTCTGTGATATGAAAAACACAGAATAGCAAAGCAGCAAAAGCTATGAATGAATCCTGCTCAAATCATGCATTTCTCTCCCAACTCTTACCATGCTGTGCTTATACCAGAAATGGATGTAGGTATACTGAGTTTTCTGGTTAGCTTATGGGAATAACTAATATCACAACAAGGAACTCTGACTCAGAAATTTGTTATGATAGCCAAAGAGTTTTCTCCATAACTTCATAAAACAGGGCAATTGAAATCAAGAAATGTAAAGGAAAAATAAAAGTAGATTTTTTTTGTGCAAAAAAAACATGTTTTAGGAGCTTCAGTTTTTCCATTAAAAACAAATTCTTATATAACTTATGATCCTCTTTACAATTCACCATTTTCCATGGTAAGCCCCTATGTCCCAATTGGTGGACATCCTTCCCATCTACACCTATATCTTGCAAATGTCATGGATGACCACTTCTAATCTATGTAATTTCCAATTTATTTCTGCATCTTGTAGACTCTTGTCTGTTTGTTTGATTAAAATAAATATTCAGGCCTTCCATATATCAAATTTAGAATCAACATTCTACACTGCTGTTGGTTGGTTATCACTAAAGTATGAAAGTACATAAAAGTATGAAAGTACACATACCCTGAAGCTAATGAGTGCGGAAACACTTCTGTAGTTTGCATGGATAAAACATTCACTCATTAATGACAGTGTTAGTCTTTCCTTTGAAGGGGAAAGTTAGCCTAAAGGATAACTAATTGTCTGTGTTAACACATATACTCTGAGCCTCAGTGTGCCTTCAGTCCTGCTGTGACCATCACAGCTATATGTTCCTCTCTACCAATTAAGGTCCTGCTTCTCTATAGTCTACTGTACACTAACCAGAAGCATCTCCCCCCCCCCACACACATGCACACCCCAGTATCTGTTAAAGTGAGAGAATTATTTTTAGAATAAGAGCAGTTATACAACAAATGAATTGTTTATCTATGTGCATCAAAGAAGAAAATATTTAGATAGACGCCTGGTTTATATATGTTGTGTGTTTGTGAGTGTGTGTGCACAAGTACACAACTGAAAGATGAGGCAGCTGAGATATTGCTGCAAATCCTTGTCAAAGGAAGTTGGCAAATCAAGCACTCAAAATATAACTGTAAATCCTTTTCCCCCCCACATATTTCCATAGTCAATGTTCTCTCTGAACTGCCTCTCTATTATACCATGAAACTGAGAACCTCCTTGCTATCAGTGGTACACACAGTTATATTACCAAGATTCCTTTTGCTAAAGCTCATCAACATAGTAGACAATATTAATTCCATTCACCCCCTTTTCTGCCTTCACTGCTTTCCACTCAGCTTCTCCCTATCCTAGGACTAAGAAATCTAGATGCCTTTTTGATATTTTGAAGCTTTCCCTTTAATTGATAACCCTTATTTTTTGTGTGTTTCCTTTCCAGATTTCAGCAACAAATGGATTTATCTCTTTCCTTCTCCCTTTTTCTTCCCCTCTCCCTCCCTTTCCCTCCCTCCCTACTTTCTTACTTTGTTTTTAACATTTGATGTGAAGTTCTGAAGCACTTTGAAGAAGGACTGTGAGAGAAAGTGAAGGAAGCCGCTGCATCCAGCCAGTAATGTTCCTGACACCAGGGCAGCCCTGCCTTGAACATGTAATCACATCATGCTGTTTTTGAAAGGAGGGAATAGAGGAATCAGACAAAGAAGATTTGTTGTTGATTATTTGGCTTTTGTTTGGTTTTGAGAATATACTCACACACAAGTATATTTTTCCTCTTGGAGTTCAGCATTCAACCTGATTGACCTCAAGAGCCAATTCCATTTCATAGACATCTCTCTATGAAACCAGGCACATAAGATGATAGTGACATCAAACAGAACTGGGGTGTTTATGCCCTTCAATTGTTAAACTTCAAGGGCATTTGTTGCTGTTTTAATTTTTTCTCTTAATTTTGACTGAGTTTGCTCCTTTTTGCCTATAGGGGGCACTGTAGCCCACCATGCTCCGTCTGGGATTCTGGGTGGCCACCCTGCTCTTTATTTTTGCTCCTGGGATAGTCCACTGTGACTGTTGGCTGATTGAAGGAGACAAAGGCTATGTTTGGCTTGCTATCTGTAGTCAGAATCAACCACCCTATGAAACTATTCCCCAGCATATCAACAGCACTGTGCATGACCTGCGGCTGAATGAGAACAAACTTAAGGTGGTGCTCTACTCCTCTCTAAACCGCTTTGGTAATTTGACAGATCTGAATCTAACAAAAAATGAGATTTCCTACATTGAGGATGGAGCTTTCATGGGCCAAACAAATTTACAGGTGCTGCAGCTGGGCTACAATAAGCTCACCAATCTGACTGAGGGCATGCTGCGTGGCATGGGCCGGCTTCAGTTCCTTTTTGTGCAGCACAATCTGATTGAGGTGGTTACTCCCAGTGCTTTCATGGAATGCCCTAGCCTCATCAGTATTGACTTATCTTCCAATCGTCTCAGTCGGCTAGATGGAAGCACCTTCACCAGCTTGAACAACCTAATGGTATGTGAGCTAGCTGGGAATCCCTTCAACTGTGACTGCAACCTCTATGGTTTCCTCATGTGGTTGGTAGCTTTCAACAATGTCACAAAAAACTATGATCGCCTGCAGTGTGAGACTCCCCGAGAGTTTGCTGGTTATCCGCTTCTGATGCCTCGGCCACACCATAGCCGCAATGCCATCACCATTTTCAAGTCAATGTGTGGGGATGGAACTTTTCCACCCATCTCCAGGATCAGACCTACACAATTCATAACAGATCCTCAAAGGGATCCAGACGACAATGCTGAAAACTCAGGCATTAGCCCAGGGGACTTCCTCTCTGTTGAACCTCCAGAGTCTTCCACCACTGATTCTTCCTCTAACCCCAGCATAAAGCTCCAGCAGGTATCCATCAACTCAGCTGCTTTAGTGGTGACCATTCCATTCCCTTTTAGCAAGATGTATGTTCTGGTTCAGTACAATAACAGCTATATATCTGATGTAATGACTCTAAAAAAGAAGAAGGAATCAGTCACTCTCACCCACTTGAAGGCTCACACAGATTATACATTCTGTGTTGCTTCAATCCGCAACTCCAAACGTTATAACCATACTTGCCTCTCCTTTGCCACAAGGAGTAAAGGGAGGGAAGAGCCAATACCCAGTACATCCACCACTACCCACTATATCATGACCATATTGGGCTGCCTTTTTGGTATGGTTATTATCCTTGGCATTGTTTATTATTGCTTGAGGAAGCGTAGGATGCAAGAGGAAAAACAAAAATCTCTCAATGTCAAGAAAACTATTTTAGAGATGCGCTATGGTTCAGATATTGATACTAGTTCAATTGTACATTCCTCACAGAAATTGGGAGAACCACCAGTCATCCCTGTCTCACGGATGTCTTCTCTTCCATCTATGATTGGAGAGAAGATACCTTCATCCAAATCTATGGAAACTGGCATGGAGACTCCCAAGGTCACCACAAAAGGCAATTACATTGAGGTTAGGACCAGTGGTGGGGATGGGCTGGACAGGTCACAGAGGGATGATGATCTGCATGAACTGGATAATGGCCAAGGTTCAGCAGCTGAAATCTCAACAATTGCCAAGGAAGTAGACAAAGTGAATCAGATAATCAACAATTGTATTGATGCCCTGAAGCTGGACTCCGCTTCCTTTTTGGGAGGAGGGGGTGGTGTTGATTCTGACATGGCTTTTGAATGCCAGTCCATACCAACCAGTTCTTCTGCTGGGTTGGAGCGACCAAGTTTTCTCTCTCCACCATATAAGGAGAGTTCCCACCATCCCCTGCAGCGCCAGCTTAGTGCAGATGCTGCTGTGACAAGAAAAACCTGCAGTGTCTCATCCAGTGGCTCCATCAAAAGTGCTAAGGTTTTCAGTCTTGATGTACCTGATCATCCTCCTTTGAGCAAAGCAGATTCCAAGTACATCGAGAAAGGAAGTCCACTCAACAGTCCTTTGGATCATCTTCCCCTTGTGTCCCCAGGTGCCATACACCACTTGGAAGTGAAACCTTACCATTGCAGTGAACACCGGCATTCCTTTCCAGCCCTCTACTATGAAGAGAGTGGTGACACTTTAAGCCAACGGGTGTCCTTTCTTAAGCCACTCTCCCGTTCCAAGCGGGACTCTACATATTCTCAGCTCTCACCTAGACACTACTTCTCAGGCTATTCCTCCAGTCCAGAGTATTCTTCTGAGAGCACCCATAAGATCTGGGAGCGTTTCCGACCTTACAAGAAGCACCACCGAGAGGAGGTCTACATGGCAGCTGGTCATGCTCTGAGAAAGAAAGTCCAGTTTGCCAAGGATGAAGATCTGCATGATATCTTGGATTATTGGAAAGGTGTATCTGCTCAACAAAAGTTGTGACTCCCTCATTAAAAGGAAGATAAATCGACCGTACAACAAATTAATGCCCTCCCCCACCTCACTGTGGAAAAAAAATCTGACAAAAGAAACAAACCATTTGTTAAAGTTTACAAAAAAAAAAAACCCACAGGGAAAAAAAACCCAAGTGAAATGAAGTGTCTCTATTGTGTTACAGGGACCATTGTTACTCCTTCAGATGGTGGGGAGGAGACTTTTCCTTTTATTCTATGGTGAAGAGAAGGGGGATGACTGGACTTGTAGGTAGCAGAGGCAGGAGGTAAGGGATGCTTACCAGGCATAGACTAAGACACTAACCATCATTTTTTGGTTACTTTTATTTTGTTCCACAAAAGGAAGTGATTTTACTCATTCCCTGACAAACGTGAGGGGGAGAGTGATCACTCTGCTTCTATATCCTTTCCTTTCTTTCCTGTGCTTGCCAGGATTTTTCAAATGATGCTCTAGTGCAGACAAGTCAAACTCGCAACATCATGTGACGTCGCAGAACATATCGGCACAGTTTTGTCATTGTTGGCTATAGGATGGGCACGGCTTCCATGTGACGCGTCCAACCCATGGGCCAGCAGTTCTAGTGCATGGGAGATAATTTTCTGTGAGATGTTCACATAAAGCTGGAGTAGCATTTCAGTCACCTAATTTTGTGTCTGGGGGGCATTTGTGTAGCAAATGTGCATTCAGCCCTCTCCTGTGAGTAGGCATGCTTGACCTATGGGAAAGGTCTATATGCTCTCAATGTGGATAGGCCACTGAAATATTACCTCGGCTGCGTTGATCATGGAATAGATTGAATCCAGACTTAGTCATGAAGGAGCAGACCAAATGGATATATTTGAGGCATGACTATATTGGGATTCAAGTCACTGATCCTTGTGCACTTATGACAACATTTAAAAGATCCCAAAGTCAAGTCAAAGATGTGACACACATTAAGGTTTCGTTCAGGATCTTCTGTGCTCCCTATTCCATCAATCTTTGTTGAGATTTGTGCATGCAAAAGCAAGAACAACATCTAAAGCTTTCTTTGCCTATCCTCACATGCTCAGGATTGTCAATTACTGTAGGCTGATGCAGGATATATGTTTTCCTTTATTAGGGAAAGAATTATGAGATGAAGCAGATATATTACAGAGTCTCTGTATTTTTTATACCCTTCATTGTTTGTCAAGAAGGGAGAGAATATTAGTTCTCAAGGAGTATCCCCACATTTTAGTAGAATTTCAGTTGTCTTCCAAGAAAAGTGAATTGTTCAGTCTGGCCCTGATCAAGAGGGGATGCCAAAATAAGAGCTTGAGAGGAGAGCAGTAGCTGCAATCCCTCTAAAATCTCAAGGAGTTCTAACTCCAAACAAACCTCAGCATATGGACTTGGGGAATAGCACACAACTCCTTCCCAGGACATACTGTGCTCCCTTACAGAGCTGAGTTCATCTTGGCTGTTTCACTGAAAATAACTGGCTGTGATCCATGACATTCCATGAGGAAAACATTACACCTCAGTGCCAGAATTGGACCTATATGATAATAAGATTGAAAACAATAGAATGCTGCAGAGGTTGGGAGAATACATCTTAGGGTGATCTTGCAACAGAAAAATGAAGGATTGCCTTGGGGCCGGGAAGAGTGGAATTCTTCAAGAAAACATTCTGTGGTTAAGCTAGACAAGGTAATGCATAGTGGACTAACAGACTTGCCAAGAAAGCATACAAATGGCATATGGATGGGAGGAAGGCATAGGTACTAGTTGATAGCATTGGTTAGCAGACCAAGTTCACATATTTTCCTACCGTCTTGCTGACATCATCTTTTCTCCATTACTTGGTTGGGGTTTTTTTTGCAGCTGCTGTATTCGTGTTCTGACCACTATATTTCCTTATATTTTGGGGAAGATATACAGCAGAAAATGATTCAGATCCAGTGATGAAGGGATGAGTTGAGTTATTCAGTTGTTCTCATGAGAACTTCAGTCATCATAGTTAAGGAGTTGGCACAGATAAGTAAATGTGCCTGGATGTATACATACATTCCAACACATTCATGTTCGTATATGGAGAGAACCATTCTGTGTTACCCTGTTTTACTATAAAGATTGAAATTATTAAGTATTTTACTAAGAAGAGATTGGAGTAAAATCCAGTTTTGATAAGGTGCACTTGGCTCCCAATGAATTCATGGGGACTTAAATCATGGCTAACTTATCCCATTGACTTCTATGGTATCAAAGTGATCTAATAGGCTAGAGAAAATCTGTTTTCTTGTATGAAGGGAAAAGAGGCTCCATGTTTCTAAATGTTTCTACAGCCTTTTATCTCTGATTTGATAAACTTTACCATGACAACGGATATGGCATATCTTTTCTCCACTGCTCACCCCTCTGCCTTGCAACAAGAATTCATGGGTGCAGCAAAAATGCATCACTAGTAGATTATCTTTCTCCCCTGGTGCTGGCCTATCTCAGAACACACCAACAAAGCACAAGCTGCCACAGCCACGGAATACATTAGCTATTTGTTTTCAAAGATTAACTCCATTGGGCAAGGACTTTCATAGGAGAAAACTCTTCTCAAAATATTTATGTTGGTAATATTGCCCTCTGAGAAGAGCCAGGGAAATTCTAGATTCAAAACACCAAACTGATTCACTTCCTTTTCATTGCAAGAAAATAAATATGCTTCCCTGAATTACACACTCAAACTGAGGATGGATGGGTGCCTTGCAGCCAGAACTAGCCTTTCTTCATCTTGCAAGATTTCCTCTCCCCAATTGTTCCCTGCAGAAAGACAGTATTAGGAATAATATGTGATGCTGGGTGACATGGAGAAGTAAACCAAGAAGCCAACAGTGTAGTGTGCATGGGAAAGAGTACCACATCCTTTCTTGGGAAAATTATTTCCTGAAAACAGTCAAAAAGTTGGGCAGCCATTATTCCTGGGAGGTCATGGGCAGATATCTTTCCTTCATCCTAGCTTCACTTCTGATAGACACTGTGCTTCAGCAACCATAGGAGAAAATCTTTCTCTTTACCAAAACAGTGAAGACAGAAAACTTAGTTCACAAATGGAAATGTCAGTCTTTTGTTAGTTTATATTAAATCTCAGGGATTCATTTATAATGAAACCAAGTGAGGACTATGATCCCAGAAAGGAATTCTTGGGTTGGAAATTCAGATATTTATTTTCTGAGGAATCCAATGAAGGACCCTGAGAAACACATTTTGTGAAGTGAAAGTAAATAATATTGGTGGATTCAAAAAAACCCAAATCCTAGTAGCTGAGGCTTATATCGGATATGGTGGGATTCAGCCAGTTTGTACCACTTCAGCAGAACTGGTAGCTAATTTTTTGTTGCCCAGGCCCAGAATGGACTTCCAGAAGTGGCATCCACACAGAGAACCGGTTGTTCACATATTTGAATCCCACCACTGGATAAATGTCTGGAATATGTTTTTTGAGGTCTATCTGGGATCCCACACATTAATACTTTGAGGGGAAATAATAATAAAAAAAATGGGCTGTGAGAGTAACTTGATGAATCCTAAACAAAAAGAATATATTAGAATTCTTTGAAAATTCAGCATTTTGAAGGATACTAACATCCGTCCTGGTCTTGGTGCATTTATTAAGAAATTGACATTTTTCACAGCCTTTTTGCATGCCAGCATGTTCCTGTATTGTGTGCTGTTTTGTCACACATTGATCACAGACTAGGGGATTCTTTTCAGTATGCTGGCTGTGGGCAAGCACACTAGGGCTGTAGGACATCATATGGTCCCATCCTAAAGTAAGTGGGATATCTTCCCTGTTGCTGTGTATTTCTTCCATGCTTGCCTGATCCTAGATAGACATAAGAGCAGGAACAAGCACAGTTTATGACTCCCCAAAAACACTAGGGAATGGGAGATAGAGAAGTGGAAGTAGGGTTGTTCAGAAGGACATTTTTAGAATATTTCAGCTGTGGCAAAGGATGTGTGATGGATTTTCTGGGTTGCTGAGGAACACTGACTCATGTAGAGTTAGAATATGAATCCTGGGTCATCTCGGTGCCATAGGATGGTCCAAATCTATCTTAGAATGCAGGTTGCTTTTTATATTTGAGTGGGATGAGAAACTTCCTGGGTTTTTTTTTCCATGAATGTCAGCTTCTACTGTAGAAACTGAACAACCAAAATTTCTTTCATTTCCTCTATTAAAAGGCATATAAATACCATCCCAGATAGGTTTTTGCAATCCTTAGGCAGTAAGATAATTTGCCTTTTGACTCGGAATCAGGGTAAAGAATGGTGATGGTGGATTAATGGTGCAAACAACCCTCTTTTCCATTTATACTGCTTCACTCCAGCCTCTGTCTGTCATCCTATAATCCCTAATGTGGTATAATAATATTTATAAGAGATTGGGATTTCTTTGTCACTGATTTCAGCTTTGCTGATACCCCTCTGAAAAGGAGTAGAATTCAAGATTCAGAAAAAAATGGTATTGGGACCATAGCCCAGTATCTTCCAGACGATGGACATTTATAGGCCATAAGTGATCCATGCCCTTTTTATGCCCTACAATGAAAGCCTTAGTCTGTTGATAAAGTTTGCACAAGTTGGGACTATTTCAGCAGGGGATAGGAGTAGAAAGGGGAGATAATAGGGAAATAATATTTTCCCTTTGCTTTTGTATCTACCACTTTCCTGCCACTATTTTCAGACTTGGAATAATTACAAAGTATACCCACAGTTGGAAAAGAGAAGATCTAAGCATTATATCTGCATGATGATTTAATTGTATTTTTCTGAGCAAAAACATCTTTTGTGTATCTGCTGGTTTGTCAAGACTAAACCTAATCATGCTCCTTTGCTCTTTCCTTTTACCTCACTCCTAACTTCCCCATATTTCCCTGACCACCATTGTGATTTGAAAACTTTGGGAGGGAATGGACTCCAAAGAGAACCCAAACCTGGTGCCACAACAACAACAACAACAAAAATAGCACCTCCCAGTCTAATTCACCTGCGGGTACACTGCTTTGCAAAACTCTCTGAGTTGGTTTCAGCTTGGTTAATTTTCAGAGGTTTGGC
This sequence comes from Crotalus tigris, assembly GCF_016545835.1. Classification (NCBI taxonomy): domain Eukaryota; kingdom Metazoa; phylum Chordata; class Lepidosauria; order Squamata; family Viperidae; genus Crotalus; species Crotalus tigris. Next base: position 160,554 of record NW_024096488.1, on the reverse strand, counting down.
CCAATCCATTAATTCATGCTCATCCTGTAACAATTAACTCTCATAAACCTTTAGAAATGCTTATTATAGCAAGACCAAACATTAGTTCACTAGTTGGCTCTTCTGATGCAGAGGCAGATTTGTTGTTCAGGAATAGATTAAAAACTCACGTTTTAAGGATATCTTGGAAATGAAAAGGCTTTTTAAAGGCACCTTGGGAATTTGAAGCAATTTGTTTACATGAAAGTCTCCCCTTGGACACAGTAGATTGATAATACTATAGTGTACATGACCTTGATAGCTCTTTATAGTGGAGATATGCACTAAATTAACACCTCATTTAGTTTCCCACTAGTATAGTTCTTCCTTACAAGTCCCAAAACATCTCTGAGGAGAGAATTTCTCCTAGAGGAAACTGGAGAAGAAACTTGATATTTCTTCTGGAGGGCTTCCAACTTGCTTTCATTGTCCATAATGTTAACTGTTATGGAGCAATAGACATTTTGTTTATCCTGATGAAAAAAGAGGGAAAGCCAGAGTTGGATTCTGCTCCCTTTGCTAGGACCTCTTACTTCACTGGAACAGAAGCATCAAAGTGTGTTTTCACGGAACAGATTCTGGATGCAGTCTGTCTTCCTGTGATCAATTTGGAGAAGAATAAGGGAACAACAAAGAAGTGGTCTTTCCATACTGAACCTTGTCCTGCAAAAAGTACACTGCTGAAGTTTTGATCCAATTGGAAGACACTAGATCCTAACTCTTGTAAATACTGCAGTGCTCTCCCAGCTTTATTTGCCAGATAATTCTTCCTGAGATGGGTGTGAAATATTCATGAATAACAATTGAAAATTTATGTAAAGAAATGCTGGCTGAAGCAGCACTGATGTGCTTGCAATGCTGAGTAGCTAAAATCTTTACTGGAAGTTCTCAAAGACAACAGCCTGGAGCAGATAGGAGGTCATGGGAAAGGGGCCTCCACAAAAAGAGAGAACATGGAGGGAGAGAAGGAGATTGGTTGGGGTAAAGAACACAATAGGAAGAGAAAAGAAGCAAAGGCTAAGAAACATAGAAACTGGTTTTGGAAACTGGACTAAATATAGGTAAAGAGAAATGTTTTTAACCAATAAGAGGAGTAAAACTAGAGGTGAAACTGCCTCACATTCTTCACTGTTCAATTCCTGGTTAATCCCACTGCTTTCACTAGAATAAAACTTTCATATAACATGATGTGGGCATCAGCTGTTTAGCCACATAATGTTGAGTCCCTGTCATGAACCCAGAATTTATTAAGATTGGCTTCAGATATAAAAAGTGGTACAATGATACAAAACAAAATTTGTGTATATTTTTCTAAAATTATGGCAGAGTTACCATCCAGTATACAACTGACTGGTGGACTGGAATCCTTTTATTATGAAAATGTCCGTGGACTCCTTGGTACTTTTTGTGCTTAGTGTTTGCTTGCAGGCATTTCATAACCCAACTATGTAACATTATCATTGTGTGAGAGGGTGGAGTTTGTTCCCTTTGTATCTACAGTAGCTTTGATTTCCAGTATTGGTGGCAATGTGGTTTTTTTCCTTGGTAGTTCTTAGAACCTAGTGATGATGTTACCTAGTTGAAAGATGAAACATCTGCAAAAAAAAGAGCCGAGCTTAGACAACACCAAGGACTGCACAGTTTGAGGATTTTCAAGTGTCCCTAAAAAGAAAAATATCAGCTGCCTCATCTAGTTACATAGATGTTCAATCTTGAGCTACATATATTCCCTTCTATTGAAAATGTCTTAGAATCTGCTGTAGTCTAGCCTAAAGTATGTATTTGTATCCACAGCCCCCCCCCCAAGGATCACTTCTCTCTTTCCCTCTATTTCACCATTTTTTACTCTACTTTCTATACTACTGGGCCAAATAACAAATACAGAGCAGAATTTAAACAGTTTTGCCTGAATTTGTGAGCACAAAGTAGTACTCTATTAAACGAATAGAGAAAGCTGGATTTAAATAAAGTTTAGTCCTTGAGAAGCCAGAATAAATTCCTGTCTATTTCTGACTGGAAAATATAGAAAAAACATCTTAGGAAAATAAAGCAGAAATGGTGATGATTTGATTTTGATCCTGAAGAATTATAACAAAATTAAATAAATAAAAAATTAATGTCATGAGAGCAGTACTGCAAAGAACCTCAAAATCAGCTTAACTGACTAATTCAAGCTCTTCCATGATTGCCTTAGATACACAGAAATTCTAACATCCTATATATATAAAAATGGTACCTTTTGCATCATTTCCCCAAGCTAATCTTAAGAATTCAAATAAATGCCCATCAGCCCATGCTGTCCTTAAAGGCTTTCCCTAAACCACCTGTCCACCCTCTGACTTAATCTTTACCACTGCTTACTTTCATGTGTGGTGGATGACAAGAGGAGAGAAAAGAGACTTTGCATCTGAATATCTTATTAATCCACATGTTAAGGCAATAGAGGCAGTGGTGGGATTCAGCCGGTTCACACCAGTCTGGCAGAACTGGTAGCTAATTTTTTGTTGCCCAGGCCCAGATTGGACTTCCAGAAGCGGCATCCACACAGAGAACCAGTTGTTCACATATTTGAATTCCACCACTGAATAATGGAAACAGTAACCCTCCTTGCAATGCATTGTTGCTCTTGGTACTATTGAAAGGTGAGTCAAGCAAATGCAGAGACATGTTTGGAATAATGGGGAATTATGGGGTGATTATTTGGTGACTGCAGAGATTAGTTAAATAGGCATAAGAAACCAGGGAATCTTCACTGGCTTTGTTTTAGCCTGAGACAGACCAAAAGTTCAGTGATAGTGGTTTTTACCAATTCTAAGAAAAAAGAAAGAATAGCTTATGGTGGGGTAAGAATAAAAATATTGAAAGTGGGAGAGAAAATATATCTGAAACAAAATAATCAGATTAGATTTCAAGTTAGCAGTGAAAATAAATATTTTAATGAGAGCTCCACTGGAATATCAGCACAGATAGTGTGCTAAATTGCTGAAATAGAAGTCTGGATGAAGAAGCAGGTATGAGTCTGGGCAAGAGCAATTTGGAGGGTTCTTGAAACATTGTGACCAATTGTGGGAACTCCCCTTAAATATAAGCTTATATATGTTAGATGGAAAAAGCATAACATGATGCAGTACATTATTCAGACAATATGGCAAGAGGAACTTTCCCTGAATTAAGCATCACTAATTCAGCCAAAGCTACTTGAGAAGAATGCAGCCACAGAAGAAAGAAAATCAAGAACAGTTATATCTGCTCCAGTTTCCTTGGCCTAACATGCAAAGGAGTAGCAAAGTTAGTGAACAGTAAGCTCATCTTTCCATGTGGAAAGTCCCATGTTTATATGGAGGCCACAATCCATTGTTCAACAGCCATGACGCTGCACATAAATAGAAGTGCAATCCTTCAAGGGTCAGGGACAACAGCCTCCCTAGAGTCACAGTGTATGAACTACAACATTGGGAAGTTGTTCTTTAATGAATTTCACTGTGAAGTATTTTGTACTGAATTTTATTTTTTCCTTTTTTTGTGGGGGGATATTTCCAGAGTTTGAGGAAAATTTCACCCCCCACTATGCTCTTAAAATCTTTGCTTTTAGGTACTTTGTGATGTTTTACTCCATGAAACAGATGTTAATTATCTTGAAGTATTTTCATGGACAGTCCTTCCTATTGCAAACTGGGAAAAAACTCAGCATCTCTCTGTTGTATCTTATTCACATTGAAGATTTAACTTCACAAGCTCCAGAGCATCAACCTTATCTTGAAAAGAGACTGCAAATGGGATATTTGTCCTCAAATACAAGTACACATTCTTGTTTCATCATCTGGATGGATGGATGAACCTCCCTAGATCAGTGTTTCTCAACCCTGACAACTTTTAAGATGTGTGGATTTAATTTATCAGAATTCACCAGCCAGCATGTTGGCTGGGGAATTCTGGGAGTTGAGGTTCACACATCTTAAAGTTGCCAAGGTTGAGAAACACTGTCATAGATTCTTATTTCTCCCATTCCTTATTTCCTCTATTCTTGACCTTTAATTCCTATGAATGTCCTTGCTTTCAGGTGTCTCCTACACTCCTAATCCTGTAATAAAGCCTTTCCGAGCCTGGTCCCAACTTGGACTGCAATTCTTAAAATTCTCAGTTGTTGGGAATTCAGGGAGTTGGAATCCTAAACATCTGGAGGACAACACATTGGGGCAGTCTATTACACCACAATATGTGGGAAAAGAGACATTTATAAAAGGGGTAGAATCTCAGCTTTGCCCTGCCACCCACAAGCACAGAATTGGGGTACAAGAGTGGGGGGTAACCCCTCCCCCAGTTTCTTTCTTGAGTCCCTCTTCTGCTCCCCTTGAATGTAATATACAATTTGAGGCAGCTGCCGGTTTGGGTCCTCACCAGCCACTTGGGTTCCCTCCTTCTGTTACAATCCTGTGAACCTTGGTTGTGTATGGGGATTTATTTTTGAAATTTGTCTTTATTTTAGGTTTAATTTTGATTTAATATATTTTTTTTGTTTCTCGCCACTCCATGTTTTAAACTGAATGGCACGACTTTTTTTTCCCTTGAATCGGAGATTCCTGTATGGAGAAAATCGATTTCTATATTTGCAATAAATTTCTTATTTAAAAAAAAAGATAAATGATTAAGTGTGGATGCTTGATTTTTGTTGTTCTCCATCTTGTCAAAAAAAGAATTTGTAGCTGATCACATTTTTTTTGTAGAATAACTTGTGAGAGATTAAAGACTGGCAAAAAGAAAGTATAATTAAAGCATAAAATTTACGATTGTAAGATATAAAAATAGCAATCTTTAAAAGAATTAGATCTATGGAGAGAAAAAAAGTGACAATGGCTTCATATCAAGATTAAGTGTTTAACATGAGGTAAAACGGAGATTTTTCTTCTGTTGAAAAATCTCAAAAGAAGTCAGCCACCTTGCTTCTTTACATTGCACTATATTTATTTTATTTAAAACAGTTATATAGCTACACATCTTATAACAAACTCTGGGTGGCTCCCAATATGGGAGAGGAAAATGCTTACTATACTTTGACTATACTTTAATTCTAAGACACAAAGAATTACAATTAAGCTCATAGAAACCAATGAACTTGAAGCACACCTATATTGCACTATGATTTTTTTGGATAAAAAGATCTTAAGATTAACTTTGTATTTGGAGACCAAAGAAGAACCAAGTGTATTGAATCTATATTCATAGAGTCTTGCTATCCACAAAAAGACTGCTACCACAAAAATAGATGTCATTGTTTAGCCAGCATTGTCCAAATATTATAGGATATGATTCTGAACTAATATCAGCCTCAGCTAGCACAGACAAAAGTAAAAAAATTGTGAGTTGTGGTTCAGGAACATCTGGAGGATCACCCATCCCTTCAACACATTGTAACATTTTTTTCAAATATGAGAGGTTGTCACATAGAAAAATAATATTTTTTCTTAGTGTGTCCATGAGACTTATTTACACAGGAAATGTAAGGTGTCATCTATTTGAAGAGCTGGAATCAAAGGCAAATAACTATACTAGAAAGGTAGAAAGCAGCACTAGCTTTTAAGTTACCCCTGATCTTTCAGGACCTTGATAGCAAATAACACTGGTTATCCAGTCACAATCTTTGCCACGGATTGATGTGTAGCATGGAAATTATAATAATTCTTCCAAAGAACATGCAAATCTGTGATTTCTTTAATCTCATTTTTGCTGATTTGTTTCCTTTCTATTTCCCATTTTGTAAGAGGCTGTCCTACTTCTCTGACACTCCAGGACAGGATTAAATCTCATAAATAAATATAAATTATACCAAGTTGGATAGCAGTTAAACATTAGGGGATATTTCCTGAATTAGAAGAAATATGGCAATTAATGAGGGTAATGTTGAGCTATCCTTAATGAAGATTTCTTAAACAAAGACTGGACAGCCAACTGCTGGGGGGTTCTCTCATTCTTGATTTCTTTCATTAATAATCTATAAGATTTCTTCCAATACTAACATTCAAAATGACAGAGTTTAGTTTGAAATACAGCTGAAAAAGACGCCATCTTGTATCTACAATATGTTGCTAAGGAACATACCTCAACTGAATGAAAAAGCAATAAAATATCTCTCAGTGCATAGAATATGCTCTGTCCTTCCCAACAGTGAATATTATTGCCAGAACAAATTCTACTTTTTATGGTTTACTCTCCCTTGACATTAGACAAAGGCTTCCTTTTAAAAAATGTTTATAATATAAACATTGCTTGCCAATACAATATAGAGACAGCATACCAACATGAGCTTCCCCACCTTCTTCTTTGGAGAATAGTTGGCAGGTCCTATGATCACAAGCTTTCAAAAATGATACGAGTGACAGTGTCCTTAGTTTTATTTAGCGCCTTGGTGTAGGTGTTGCATTGATTCAGGTGCCTCAATTCTCAGGTTTCAATGTAAAACAGGCCTCTGTTTTGAAAATAATTTCATCAGGTCTGAAGTGTCTTTTTGTTCCACACTACATGACTGGCTTTGTGTATTTTAGAAAGAAGCAGGAAGAAAAAGGATGCCTGAGTGACTTGACAATCTGTTTCCATTCTTTGAATATAATGTCTAGTGATTAGCACATTTCCATTTGGGGAGAAATGTGAGCACTAATAACTGAGTCAATCATTTTTGCAATACCAACCTGTTTTAGTGACTGGATCCCAACTTGATACCCATAGAGTCCTATGTACCTGCAAATACTTCCTTTGTTGCTCACCCAATACTTTAATAATCCATTCCCAAAATGATTTAATTTAAATTTTTTCTTCTATTTTATGTTTTTAAATGGGAATCTAGCATGCTATTGCAAAATGCTAATCTTGTATTTTTAAGAATATTGCTAGACTTTGTCTACTTTATATCCTTAGGGGGGAAAAAGATACATTAAACCTCAGATCCACCTTCCTTTTAAAAGCTGTTTTTACTCTTAATTAGAAGAGACAGATAGTATCTTAAAGCAGTTATTGGAAACACAATGTTCCTAGCAGTAGAATAATCATTTACCCTAAAATTGCCAAAAAGGTCATAATAGTTTAGTAATATCAGATGAGAGAATGTAACAAAACTACCCTCACATCTCCTCAAACATGCTCTTGCTGTGGGCTGCCTAGGAACATTGTGCAGGTAGTCCTCATGTTACAACCATAATGGAGTCTGCCCATCATACTTGTAACTCATGACAGTTGGTCATATGACTGACCAAATTTAACAATCTTTCTTGTCATGGTTGTTAAATGAATCACCATAGTCATTAAATGAATCCACAGTCATTAAGCAGACCAATATTTTCCTATGGATGTAGTGTTGCCCAAAACCAGAAGTTAATTCCAGTTTTCAACAAAACTGTTGTAAAATGCAGTCAAATGACTGTCAAACTGCAAACAGCCATAAATGCAACCTAATTGCCAAGAGATCGAAATATGTGACTAAGATGAGGGGAACCTACCTCCCAGGTGGGCGGAGCTTGAGGACGTAAGTCGAGGATTAACTATAAGTTCTATAAATAAATGAAATATGCATTCTGTGTAAACCATATAAGTTCCATACATAATATAAAATATGCATATTTGCAGTTTGTGTGGGACACCAATACCTATTGCACTAAGCCAAAATAGGTTTGCTAAGCCTAGGCTTAAAATGTTATTAGGTGGACGTATTACCATCTATGACATACAAATATCTATTTTTGGTCCCAGTGTTAGCAACATTCCAACAGAAGACTTTGTGCCTTCTCTTTTTGAGTAAATTTGCCTTTTGCATTATTAAACATTTTAAACTTATAGGATGATCCTTCTGTAGCCTCTGCAGGTTCTTAGAGACACAAGATTCTCCAGAGACCTAGAGAATATTCTTTCCTTTCAGGAAATATTGCATGACACAGAAGCCAAAGAATTTAAACACGTGTAAATAAAAAGAAATGACCAACATCATTTACTGTGCTTTTTCATACCTTTGTAACCTGGCATATCATTCTTGGTTCCATCACAACCTATACCCTGTTATCCACTGACTTTTGGTCATTAAATTTCTTGTTTCTTTTTCAGAATCTCACCAATCCTATTACAACGTGGGTTTTTTTTTTTTTTTTGGTCTTTCACCTTCTCAATCCATTTAATCTTCCTTCATATTTTTGTTTTGCAATTTGATCTCACTATAATGGTCACACCATTCAAAGCACTTCTTTCATTCTGGTCTGTTATTTTTATATTTAATCAACGTTCATTCAGCACCCATTCACTCTTGACTCTATCCCTTTTTGCAATTTCCTTTTTTTTGTTTTTCTGACATACCTAATTCTCTCACTTCATCATCAAGTGAGCAGAATGCCCTAGTATACAGCCATCTTTATTTCTTTTTTTAAAAAAGAAAATCATTCCTTGCAACAGACAATACACTATCTACCAGTGTGTGCATATTTTAAAATTCCCCTATCAAGTTTTTCCATATTTAGTTAACATTCTGGGGAGAGACACAAGAAGTTATTTACTTGTTCCAGCTATGTATAATTTGCAGCCATTCATTTTTCTGTCAAGCACAGTTACCTTGGGATTTTGATACCCTAATTTTCAGATCCATATGCCTTGTTGCATCACATAATTTATCTAACATTTGCTACAAATCACAGATTCTTAGCCAACAACATGGTATAATCTGCATATAAAAGACTGCATATAGTCACATCCCTGAGCAATTCACTTCTAATGTCACCACAAGCATTCATTATATATTTTTATCTATAAACACATTCAAAACCAAGGAGACATCATACATTCCTAGCTTACTTTCTGCTTAAGCTTCAACCATTCACAATTGTCTCTTTATTATTCTGCTTAGTCTGATGCATACTTGACTTCCATTTTATGCCATTCTTACCACCAAACTTCCATTCCATATTCATGAAAAATGTTACATAATTCAAACCTATTTCATTCAAATATATTTAACAACTTTCTCATTTACCTTCACACATTCTTCAGTGTTCTTTTTAAGAGCAGAATTGGGTTTATGTGCTCTCTGCTCAACACAAGGTTGTAATATAAGCCTGTCACTTTTCATATCTTTTCAGCCACAATTTTGCCCTCCACTATCAGACTTAACAACTAATTTCACTGCAGTTTTTGTATTAATTCTTGCTATTTTTCCATTCTTAGAGGGAAACAATAACAATTCTTCCAATCATCAGGTAGCAGTGCAGTCATCATACACTTGTTAAGCAACTTGAACAACCATACCATAAGCAAACACATCTATATTTTAATATTTTTTCACATAACATCTAATGTAACATTTATAGCATTACTATTTTTCAGGATTATATTTTGTCTTGTACACAATATGATAATCATTACAATACCATTCTGTAATGTTCTCTCATGCATTTTTTCTCATCCACAGCTTCTTTTACTTCATCATTCTACAAAGCTTCTTTTTTATATTTTAATTAGCATAATTACACACACCACTGTGACACTCTGTACTATAACTTTTTTTCTTTCTATTCCAAATAGCTTTAACGTTCTCTTTCTTAAACCCACTTTCTATCCATTCTACGTTCATTCATTCACTTCTTTTCTTTTCTTTTGTATCCATTTTCCCCAAGATCCACAATTAACACTACAGAAAAATGATCTCTTCCTTATTAGAGTCTCTCATTCTCTTTGCAAACTCCATTAATTCTCTCAGTTTTCCATCATAAACAATTAAATCAATAATATTGTAAGATTTATGTTCATTCTTTTGCCATGTGAATGTGTGAATATATTTATATTTAAACAGTATTTTTTTGTAAGAAAAAAGGTGCCAGAACTCACATCTTGTTAATCTTTTATTTTTTAAAAAAATATATTCAGTTCTTAACATAAATTTAATTTATTGTATTTAATGCAAATGTTTATAGTAAATTCCAAAGTTTTGTCCAATTCTCATCCAGCAAATGTTCTCAACTCCTTTCCCTGCTGTTAGTATCTATGGCTGAATGTTGTCCTCTTAGTAACCACAGATCAATGTACTTTGAAGGATTGAAAAGTCTCAGAGGTGGCCAGAGAAGTTTGATGAACAAAAGTATTGAAATTGTCTTAGTCTTCAATGAAGCTCTTGTTGGGGTGGCAATTAGATTCATCTGTGAAAATCCGCATTCACATTCACTTGAAGAAATGGGAATGGTATTCAGAGTCAGTATCAAATGCAATAGTTTTTCTGGATATGTCTTTTTGAGAATGTATTTACAGAATCCACGAATCATTTCTCTTTCATTTAATTGCAGTCTGATTGACAAGTTTCTAATTTCCACTTCTCCAAATGTCAGTTAAGTATTAACATCTTCAGGCCAATATTTTTGATCAAGTATGCAAGACCAATATGCCAACTCATCATCTTTGCTATCAAGCAATCTTTTTTCAATTGACTCTTTCAATTTTGTATAAAATGTACTTGGGTCAATGGGAGGATCCCTTCTTGAATCTTTTTTGTGAAGTAAAACTCCACGAAAGTGAAGTTCATATACAGCAGCAACAGCACATTTATAATAGGGCCCAAAGTTCTGTCTTCTTTCTTCAAAAACGTGTACCAGTATTTTTATTTTCTTATTTACCTTGTACAGGTCCATGTTGCAGTCCTGTAGGTCCAAACTTACTTCTGATAATCCTTGGGGAGCATCACACATCAATCCTAGATCTGTAAAATTCTGTAGATGTGATTTTTCTTTTCAAGCCATCATAAGTACATTTATCATTTTTATCTCTTGTAGGATCATGCTTTGCTTCTTCAAAATGATACACAAGGGATTCAAAATTATTCCACACAGCCAAAACTGTATGCAAACTGGGTGTCATCCATCGAGTACTTAAAATTCTTCCAATTTTCAGCAGCTCAGCCCCCAGTAATTCTTCACCTAAATGCAACTCTCTACTATTCTTTGCCGAAGCATGATATTTGATGTAAAGTTTATCAATAAATGATTTGAATCTATTTATTCCAGAAGTTTGCTTGACAGCATCATCTACTGATAATTCTAGTCTGTGATTAACACAATGCCAAACTATAATAGAAGGAAAACATTCTGACAGCAATTTTTTCACTCCACTTTTACACCCTAACATCACAGCACCGTCACACGCCAGAGAAACCAAATATATTTTTTAAATAATCTTCATAAGAGTGAAGACATTGGAGTAAGGAATCAAATACTTTTTCTGCAGTTACTTTTTCAAGTTCTACCAAGTCCAAAAACAAACTTATTGGTGAATTCATTCCAACACCTTTGACACAGCATCGAACATATACTATGAGGGTAATTTTTTTTGCTTATTGTGGTTGATTCATCATTCATTCATCATTCATTTTATTATTGGATAGAACAATTTCTTTAACCATGGTTTTCCTCGTTTCTTCACTTGTATTATTAACAATGTTAATACACACATCTGTAGAATGAAAAATACGACCCATTTCAACTCCATTCAGTTCTTGCAGATCAATTTCAGTTTCAAAATGATGGAATGACTAATTTTCCTTTGCTACTTTATATGCAGTTTGAAACATTTTGCAGTTATTATTTTTTTGTGAGATAATGACATTAAAAAAAACATTCTCAAGAGTCATTTTTTCTCTTTCAGGAACTATTTTTAATGCTGCTTTATGTGCAGCAGATTCTCTGTGATCAAAATTTTTTTTTCTGAAGTGAGGTCAACTGTTGCTTCCTATCTTTGCCAGAATAGGTTATCTCATTGTTGGTCCATTCTTTGGAAAGTTTCATTCCCATTTTCATTTCAACTCCAAAGTTTCAACTTTTTTACAAGATGTACAGCCAAGTTTAATTTTGCAAACACATAGCCATTCATTTTTCAAGCAAGAATTATTTTTTTGATCATAGGTCCAGCAATCCGGCCAGTTATTTGTAGTTTGGCTTTGCTTCTCAAGATCAGATTCAGAAATATCAACAGGGGTCATTATTTTTGTGTGTTCTGTCATTGTGTCTGGCCCTTTTATTAGCAGGCCTGGTGGTTGAGAAGTAATTAGTAATTTTTTTTTTCATTTTTAAATTTGAGGTCACACTTTTACACTAAAAATTAAAAAAAGATTTTCAATTCACCAAAAAATTTTTAAAATAAAGAAATTATTTAGCTTTCGCATGTAGTCAATCACTGTACACACACCCACACATGTCAGTTGTGTAATGAAACATAATGGTGTCCACCCACAGTAAGCACTCAGCGCACGACCACATGATCAATCACAAGCCGAGCAGTGCCACAAGCTGAGCAGTGTCATCACAACCAGCGTGGACAAAGCATGCATGCATTGGATTCGACACACAAGCAGACCGCATGCACCATTTTAATGATTTTGCCGCTGACCTGCTATTCTCAACAGGGCAATTCAAGTCCATGTGGACCAAACCTCAAATTTTCAAAAGTTACTTTTAAAACTTGGAAAATCCTTCGAAAAAAGGTCTGGAACACTGTTCCAGTGCATTCTATGATAAAAAAAGCACTGCATTTGAACCACTTATCTTGAACCACAAATGGACTTTTGTCTAAGGAGATATTTACCAGTTACCATGTTCGTTCATTCGATTCATGCATTCATTCATAATAATGACCCAATTAGGTTTTCTGTAGTCTCTCATCTTATTCCCAGCCATCTATTCATATCATCCAGTAGAAAAAATATTTTCTTCCTAAATCACATTCATTCAGAATAGTGCACATTTTTCTCCCAAACTGATATCTGGTTCTTTTATTATCACTATTCACTGGAGCATAATGAGCAACTAATACCAATCTATGTATTCCTACTTTTATAAACACCATAATAAACTTAATGACACTGATTCATGCTTCCTGGAATATATTCTTCACAATTAAATTTATACTGCATATAGTCATCCTCTCCATAATATCAAAATGCCTCTGTGCAGATTTAGTACATCCTCTACCTTTCTCTTAGTTTCAATATGTATATGTATGTATGTATATATGTGTGTATGTGTAAATATATGTATGTGTATGTGTGTGTATATATATATATGTGTGTGTGTATATATATATGTGTATACAGTACACACACACACACACACATATATATACATACAGACATACTTATTTTCTATCATGTCTTTGTTAACTCATGTTCTTTAACACATATTCTTCTTACAGTGCTTTTTTTGTAAAAAAAAAAAAAAACAAAAGGTGCCAGAACTCACACACAGTTCCAGTGGATTGGCATTCTATTCTTCCTCTTGTGCCATATCCGTTATCGGACGTTGGCGATCATGTTGGCGATCCTGTTTTTATCAGCAGCCGCACGAAAAAGTGCTGCTAAGTTTTGTCCAAACCAATCTCTTAAATTTTGAAGCCACGATGTTCTTCTTCTGCCTGGATCTTGTTTGCCTTCAATCTTTCCCTGGAGGATTAAATGGAGTATGCCATATTTTTCTGGGTGTCGCAACACATGTCCGAAATATTCTAATTTTTATTTTTTAATTGTTTTGATGATTTTCCTTGGCTTCCCCAGGAGGCTTATCACCTCCTCATTTCTGATCTTGTCAACCCAGCTTATACGTAACAGCCACCTGTAAATCCACATTTCAAATGCTTCTAGTCTCTTCAGGTGGCCTTCTGTCAGAGACCAACTCTCTACTCCATAGAGCAGGATAGAAAAAATATAGCATCTGACAAGCCTGATTTTCAGTCTTAGGCTTAATGTCGTGACTGCAGAAGTCCTTTTTCATTTTGAAGAATGCTGTTCAGGCTTTTTCTATCCTTGTCTTTATTTCAACAGTCATGTCCCAGCTTTCATGTAAATTAGAACCGAGGTGCGTGATCCTTTCAACCTGGCTCCAGTTGAAAGCCCTTTATGGAGTGGGGGGAGAATTGCTTTAGGGAGCTTCCAAGGTACAGATCATGTGAGCAGCATCAGCTAACAGATGACATTGTTGTGACTTTTGAGAGGGCGCTTGTTCGGAGCCAGGATGTCTTCTGCCACCTCGTCTTCCTCTGCCTCTGATGACACAGAGGCTCCCTCCAGAACCAGAGCAAACAAGGCAGCAGTGGCGCTGCTGCTTTAGGAGCGTGCCTGGTCCCTCAAAGAGATTCGCTCCAGAAGCCAGTCCTGGTCCCTGGTGGCCAATGTGGGGGTGTGAACAGGCAGTGGCAGTGGGGGAAGCCCCGTGAAGCAAGGCAGAGAAGAGGGTCTGCTTTCAGGACAGTGGAAGTGTTTCCGGGTTGCCACTAATTTTCCCCGGCAGCTTCCTTTCACCAAGCCAGAGCTTTACTTGCACTGGCAGCTTAGAAGGAGATGGTTCTTCCCTTCAAAAAAAGGTGCCAGAACACCGTTCTGGTGTGTTCTATGACAAAAAAAGCCCTGCTTCTTACATTATAATTTGTAATTTTGCATAAGCTATTGTTGTCACTAAGTGGATCCATATATAATGGCCTCTACAACACATCATTATTTTTGTCAGTTAAGGCTTTCATATAATGCTTTTTGATAATATAGAGAAAGTATATGCTAGGTTACCAGTCTTCCTCCTATTTTGATCATATGTAGCATTTCCTGCTGACAGTAAGGAGCAATTAGGATGGAAGTAAAAAAAATAATCTAAACATGTTAGCTTTCTTGAAGCTTCAGTTATTCACAGACTGGATCAAGTGCTAGATCAATATCTCTCTTACTGAGAATAACTGTCCAGACTCCTGATATTTCCTAGTTCTGCCAGGTCATACAATGTGTTTCCAAAACGTCAACTATGAAAATAAGAGCAGCTGACTTGTGCAGGAAAAGTCATGCAATGTGTGTGCTTACAGGCATTGCACTTCAGCATTTGCTTAAACCAAAGAGGTGGCCCCATTCTAAATCCTTGACTTTAGTTTTGCCGTGGTAGCAAGATTAAGCAAATTAGCCCTGAAGGCTTCCAAGATGACAGAAGCTGAGCTCAGAAATGCATTTTTAAAATGCTTGGGTGTCCCGAAATCATAGCATGCACCTCTTTGCAACTTAAGTACATCAGTTCTCTGCTATCACAGTTCAGATTCTGATGCTATGATCTTGTAAACCTAATTAAATAAAACAAGGTTGGATTTGAAGGCATCAGCCCAAAACATGGCTTAAAAGTGTCAAATTTGATCTTATGCCCTTGGACCAAACTGCTTGCTGATCAGGCTTGGAATACACTGTTGCCTTGCCTCGCCTGGGGGAAGAGGTGCATTTAAAAGGTTGAAAAAGTGTGTAACAGGATCACAGGAAGACAAATTCTTCAAACAGGCTCCCCTGAAATATGATTTTGGGAAAAGGAAGCAATTGGGAGGAGACTGACATTTCACATGCTCTATAGCACAAGCCATGCAGGAGATGAAATAGAAAAATAGAGAGGATTAATTAATTATGGGCCTGGTTTGAGGCTGAACAGCTGTCACCCCAGTTGGCAACCTTGGAGCAACCCTGGAAATCTTAGGATGTACCTGCCAGGTACATCTCTTAGGAAGTGGAAGGAAAAAAATCATAAGCTATAACTAGGTGCCCTGTAACTGTCACAATTATAATTGTACATGGCACCAACACCAGAGGACCTGCTGAGGCACATGGAACACTCTTCTTTCTATTGATACATTTTTCTGCCAATATTGCCAGTGCTCTGAGGTGATGAATGCTCTATTTGTCATTAGTTCTTTGGAGGCCTTCAGATAGGGCAATTCCCAGTTTAAAGATATAAACTCTCATTGCCTCTACATTATTAATCTGGATCACAAGCCAGGCAGATGCACAGAAAGCCTTCCCAATTATTATGAGATGGATTATATACCAGTTCATATAGGATGTTGTTTTGTTGAAGGCAGAGGTTATTGCATCTTCATAACAAATCTTTGCAACACCTAAGTGGCTATGTGAATTACTGCCTAGTCAAATACACCATAAGATGCCAGGCTAACAATTAGAGAGCTCTTTGCATATGATGACACTGCCCTGCTGATCTCAGAGTGAAGTCAATGTAAAATTATTTGTCATTCAGTTGCCTTTGTTACATTAGGGAATTTACTATCTGAGAGCTGTTAATTTAGTTCTGCTTCAACATATTCAGCAAATGCATTTCTGAGAGATTGCTGATAGCCTACTGGGAGCCTACCCTTGTCCTACTTTCTCATCAGCTAGGGCCAATTAGATCTGAGTGTTGTCCCTAACAAGGCTATCAATTTAGGGTTTTGATACATTGGCAGAGGAGACTGAACTTTACTCCTTTGTTCTCCTCTGCTGGCCTACCCTTCTATGTCTTTGCAACCAATTGCAAAGAAAGGATGAAGTTGGTAGATGCTACATTTCTGGCAATTTGTTCATGGAAAATTCTAATTTGTAAGTGTATTTGACAACTCTATAGTAATTAGGATGTGGTCTGTTAAATTTAGAATTCATACAGAATTGCTCTGTTCCAACTAGAGTTGTTGATTTAAATCATATTGTTATAGTGATCCAATTTGAAATAGCATCTCAGCCTAGAAAAATGAAGTCAGTCCAGTGAAATAAAATGAGTCAGTTTGATTTGGCCAACTATTTTCTTCCATTGGAAAATTCAATCAGTTGAAAATATGTATAGGAGCCCTTTTAACGTTGAATGGGTTGTGCTCCAATTAGGTGTTTTGAAGATAAAGATAAAGCTTGCATCTTCATTAAATTAAAGCATATCTTCAAAACATTACATAGTACTACTATAACAACTAATATAACATTCTAATGTAACAAATCATTGTGGCCAAATCAATTGTTGACTTCAATTTACATGATACAAGATATCTAGAAGAGTTTTAATAATGTATTACCTGATCCTGCAAATGCCCTGGTGGGCTGCAAATTTGTCAAATCATTCTTTCCTATCTTCACCACTCAATGACATATTTATATAAAGCTTATACTGAAACATATTTTCAGCTGACTTAATTGCTTGACTAACTAAGGAAGATATAGAGAAAATCTATAACAATATCCATAAACAAATGTAAGAGATTCTGATCTCTGATATCTCTCCATAGGGCTAAGTTCAATTGCTAATTAAATATAATGTAAGAAATGCTTACACAATCAACAACACATAATTTAAAGGCATTTAGAATAAAGAGAAATGATATAAATAATTCTATAATCAGATATTTTAAAAATTGGTTTTTGAAATGTTTTGACTTTTAAAAACTCTTTGGCAGCTTTACTTTAAAGTTCTATAAGACTGGGTTTTTTTACAGTTTACAATTGCTAAATTTGTTTGCAAGAATTATACAAACATTTCAGTAGTAGGAGTCTTGAGGAAATGTAGATATTTCCTCTGAGGCTCACTGAATGAGAAAATACAGCATTAATCAATTCTTCTGTGTTAGTCTTTTTTTAACTTTGGGAAATAAGAACACTTAAATTAACAAGTGACATGAGATATTATTAGAATGTATGGCCCTAACGTAAGTCAGAAAGCCAGGGCTAATGAATATTCCTTTTGTAGCAATTTCACCCATAAAAAGTGCTGTGGTTGTGGGTGGAAATGCAATAATAAGAATGTTCATGGAAAAGAAACTTGGACACAAAAAACTGCTTTCTAGAATTACTATAGCACTTGAGGTGGCATATAAATTGAATGAGTGGCTACATACAAACCTACTTACCTTTATCTCTCCGTGGTGGTACTGAGCTGTGATAAATCAGGCTTCTTTGCACAAGTGAATATTATGATCCATAATATCATAAGGATTCTTTGAAGTTACCCTGCATTTAAAAAAGGCCATGAGGTGAGCATAGGTTTATTTTTTTGTTTGTTTGCCCCCCATCTTGTACCCAACAACTCTTGAAAAATTGGGAGATATTTCTAGACTTATTTATTTTATTCCTTTTAGTAAATAAAAAAGTGTGTTAACCAAAAAGTGAAAGAAATACAGCAAAGAGAGAGAAAAAAACTTAGCATGATAAATTATTTTAACAGTAAACAGTCACAATTCTATGAATACTTATACAGTATAATGCAAGTAGTATTCAAGCATATATATATTTCTAATACCCTTATATTACTATCATTACAGTATGTTTGATCTTCAGATAACAGTAGTGAAAATAGCATCTTCTGCATGTCACACATTTGTTTTACCATTGTCTGATAGCCAATACAATACTGCATAGCCAAAATCCAAATTCTAAGAACTCATGGTCATGCAAGACCCCCAGATTCCTTAAGAATGACCACAGAGAACTCCAGAAGTTAACAAATTGTGATTTTTCTTGAGGAAAAAAGATAGATCTTGAAATCAAACAATTTAAAGG
This sequence comes from Crotalus tigris, assembly GCF_016545835.1. Lineage (NCBI taxonomy): Eukaryota > Metazoa > Chordata > Lepidosauria > Squamata > Viperidae > Crotalus > Crotalus tigris. The sequence continues at coordinate 142,208 of NW_024096488.1, read as the reverse complement.
TATTTAATATTGATATTAATGACACTTAAAGGCCAATGAAATTAAAAAGTATTTTTGTATTATCCTATCTACATTTTGTACTGGAGCTCAAAGACCAAGTATTCCCTTGAAGAATTTCATACTTTGTTATATAGGCATCTATAGGCATCTATGTCCTTACCACTTCTTTAGGGCTGAGAGAGAAAGAGTGACTGGTCCAAGGTAATCCAATTGGCTTTGTACCTACAGTGGGACTAGAACTCATTAGACTCCCAGTTTTTAGCCTGATGTCTTAACCACTGGACCAAAATGGCTCCCATCATAGGCATCCATGGGTTCCAGTTTTAGTGGTCCTGTGATATTAACTATGTTTCCTTTAACTAAATCTCAACTGCTGTGAGATTAGCTATCATTATGTGACCTTCCCCACTCACACACACAACACTTTTCTTGCTATATCAGAATTATGCTATAAATTTCAAATTCATCTGGTGATACAGCGAAGAATAATATGATATTTGAATTAGATCAATCTTGGAAGTCATTTAGTTCAACCTTCTGTTAAAAGCAAGGTCTATAATATAGGATATAACTCCTAATCTCTGTCAAAGAACAGAATTGTTCAGATTGCTCCCCTTCTGGGAAAAACCTTTGTTAGCGAAAGTTCTCCTAGAAAAAGTAAGGTATTTATGTTGACTCCCACCATGCCACCATGCATGATAAAAAGGTAAAGATTCTCTATGATTGAACTGCAATTCCATAGACATGCTCATGTTGTTTTTTTACCAGAAATATAGAAGAGGTATATTATTGCTGTGAAAAGTTTTTTTACTTCCCATTCTATCCTTAAACTTAAAGGTTGGCTATGCTTTACCATCTGGGACTAACAAGGTGTTGAATTATTACATAGCTCTTAAAAATATAAATCACGGCTTTCCCAATATGTCAAAATATCTTTCAACATGGCAAATCAGACTTGCAGACAGTCAACCCAGAACTGTGGGATTCTTGGTGCTCTCTGAGCTTGGCTTTTTTTTTTTTTTTTTTTTTGCAGACATTTCATTATCCAACTAGGTACCTTCATCAGTGCTAGAACGGAGTGTGGTTTGCTCTTTTTCTATATACAAATGTTTTGCCCTCATAATCAATCCAAAGATGGAAAAACAATTCCAATACATCATTATACATATAATAACTGCTGCACACAATGCCTATGCGCAATGTTAGAAAAGGGAAAACATACCAACAAGTGCAATGATAAAACACAAGATATTAGAATGTGCTGACATGAATAAACTTACTTTAGAAATAAAAGACAATGAAGTTACAGAATTTTATGAGATATGGGACATGTATTATAACTGGTTAGAATTGAGGAGTAAAAAAGTATGAGAAGTAATGTAAATAAATGTAAATAAATGTAAGAGATATAGGACATAGTATTGTTAAGAAAAAAGAAAAAATGTACTTTGTGTTTTTGTTATGTGTAAAGACAAAAAGAAAAAATTTAAATTTAAAAAAAAACACAAATGTTTTGCCCTGTCAGTTTGGTGGGCATGTTCTTGGTGGTTCCTTGATTAGGTTGTTGTTTATTTTTTGTCTGAGTTGGTAGTTCTTTGACTGGGGCATTGTTTACAGCTTGGTTGTTAGTCTACCTTTAATCTTGGTATTATTTTCTCCTTATCTGGGTATTGATTGCTGGCAAGGAGTTTTGAAGTTTTTGTTTCCTTTTTAGATTTTTTATTGTCTCTTTTTGAATGGTATGTTCACGTTATTTATGTTTTTGTGCCTGTTAATGGTCGATTTTTCTGAGTGCCAAGCTTCTAGGAATTCTCTAGCATTTTCGGACTTGGCTTGGTCGAGGATGGTCATAGTTTCCCAGTTGAAATTATGGTTAAATCTGTCCATCTGTTGTGAAATTAAGGAATTTATATCATATCTTCTGACTGCTAGTTGGTTCGTGGTTGTGCTCTACTAGTCTTCTGCAAGTTTGCCCTACATAGGGCTGTTGCAGTCCTTATACCAGGGGTCTTTTATGACTTGTGGACTTCAACAGGCACACTGGCTGAGGAATTCTGGGAGTTGAAATCCACAAGTCATAAAAGGGCCAAGTTTGAAGACCCCTGCCTTATACTGTAAGTTGTAAATGACTTCTGGTTTTCTTCTGGAGCTGTTGGATCTTTTGGTTTACTTATGATGTTTTGGAGAGCTTTAGTTGTTTTTTGTGCTATGGTGATGCCATGTGGTTGTAGTAGTCTGTTGGTGGTTTCTGAGATGTTTTTGATGTATGGCACTGATATCATTTTCATAACTTGTGTTGATTGTGCTGTAGATGGTTGAGTGGTCAGGCATTTTTTGATAATATTGTGTGTATATCCATTTCAGTGGAAGATATTGTAGATTATATGTTTCCTTTTTCTGATGTTCAGGGGTGCTGCAGTGTATTTGTGCTCGTCTAAATAGTGTTCTTACATAGCTTCTCTTGCGGGTGATTGGGCTGTTACTTTGGCAGTGGAGCACTTGGTTAATGTGGGTGGTTTTATGATAGTCTTCTGTTTCTAACTTGCTATTGTTGGCTCTGCTGAGATAATATCCAGGAAGGGTACTGTGTTGTTGTTCTCTTCTTCTCCTGTGAATGACATTCCTTTGAAGATGTTGGTGATGGTTTCTTATATCTTCTTCATGTCTGGCTGGGGAATTCTGTGAGATGAAATCTACATATCTTAAAATTTCTGATGTTTAGAAACATTGATTTAAATTATTGTTTAATGAATAAACATGGGGCAAATCCTAAAAATACCAATGTTTTTTTTGAAGGAAGATAATCAGAAGCAAATAAAAGGGAGAAAACTGAAAAGAAACTGCATATGTGTATCCTAATAAATTCCTCTTATCTATATGAATGCTACTCTGAAAAACAAAATTAAATGTGAATATTTAAATTGTTTGCATTTCTGCTTTAGATCACATTTGCACATATGAAATTTGTATATATGAGGATAAATGAAAGAAATATAGTAGGAAAAACTTTGTTAATAAAGCTAAGAAATGGTGACTAATTCTAGGATTCTTCAAAGCATTTTGCTGTCATGTTAATTTTTTAAGCCAAGCAATTTCCCACTGTTTTAAATACCATTGAACCAAAGCCACTGACATTTAATTTTTCACCCTGGCCATGTTGTTCAGAGATGTCTATGTAAGATGTAGAAATAAATGGCTCAAATTCTGCACGTATAATTGTAGTTTAGAACAATAGAAAAAGGTTACAGTACTTGTTATTTTAATCTGTTGTTCCAAAGGAAAAGAACATCACTTAAACTGATCCAAAACAGTTTAAAATTAACTCCAGAAGGTTAATTTCTCAAGCAAATTAAACTGAGTTGATTATTTTTTAAAGCTGGGGATTCTGCAGATTTGATATAGGTAAAAAATAACTACTCTAAAAAATCTATAAGGTTCTGAGAATGGAGTATGGAAACATGCCAAGGAATGTTTCAGAGTAAAATTCCATGAACTGAAGATGAATTCACACCTAGAGGATATTAGTAAGGTCAGCTCATTTCTTGTAGAAAATGAATTCTAGTGAGTGATGAGAGTTATAATCTTCCTATCAGAAGAGATTCAAAGTCCTTACTTTTTCAAAATCCAACTTTCCTTTTTTGTAAGTAAGTTTATTTATTTATTTATTTATTTATTTTTGGTAATCCACTTGCAGAAGAGGATATCCCCCTTCTCCCCCATCCCTGCTTTTTTTTTAAAGACTAGAACTTGCAAAGCTAATCTTACAGACTTAACCATTAAAACAGTTCTATATATGTTTTTGCCTTTGAGCCTCAGTTAAAATCAAATGCTACCTTGTGTCCAGTGAAAGATGTGAGATATTGCAATCGTATCTCGGGTCACTGTCTGCAGAGTGTTTTCAGATGCAGTTGACACTGCTGGTGCTTCTTTGTAAAGCCTTCATAGACTGGTTAATGCATCTTCTTATACTGTTCCTAACACAATTATGATGTCCTCCTTAGACCCTGCTCTCAATATCTACATCATCTACTTTGTATGTAAAGTAAAAATCATTATGGTAAATATTTACACAATCACTTTGAGGCTGTGTGTACTTCCTCTTGATACACATTTTTTTCTTCCATTTTATTGGAATTCTGGAAGAGGTATTAATATTTCTCACTTAATTTTTCTTATTGGGATTCTTCCAGGATAGAATTTTTGGGAAAGTGGTACTTGTTTATCTACTAGATGTGAGGTGTTCTGGTTAAAGTCAGACTCTAGGGAACAGTTGGGATTGTGGCTGATGTTCATCACCATGCCTGACCTGCAGGATTATGTCATTGGGTTTGTGATGGTGCTCAGGGATTTCAATCTGCTGCCAAGTGGCACAGAGTCCAAGATGGTGCATGAGTGCAAGGCCTCCACAGCAGTTATGGATTTAACCTATGTGATCATTGACCCAACACATACTGAAGGTCACACATTAGATCTGGTTTTTATCTTCGGTAGTTGTGACTTGATCCGCTAATGGAGGACATTAATATGAGCCGAGGTAGCACAGTAGTTAGAGTGCAGTACTGCAGGCCACTTTAGCTGACTGTGTTCAGCAGGTCAGCGGTTCAAATCTCACTGGCTCAAGGTTGACTCAGCCTTCCATCCTTCCGGGGTAGGTAAAATGAGGGCCCAGATTGTTGGGGGCAATGTAAATATATATATATATATATATATATATATATATATATATATACATTGCTTACTGGTGTACACCGCTTAGAGAGTGCTTGCACTTAAAGTGGTATATAAGTTTCACAAATAAATAAATAAATAAATAAATAATATCACTGTATTGAGATAAGCAGATCATTCCTATTGGCTTGCCATTGCCAACCTATTCCATGGGGAGATATGAAGCATTTGATCAGCCTGTCCCCAGGAACTGATGGATCCTATGGGTTTCCAGTGGGAGTTTGGGATGTTCTCTGAAGATTTAGCTGTGACCTAAATTGGAATTAGTGGATGCCTAGTGCCTTGAACTTCCTATGTGCTAATTCTAGGACACATATTGGTTTATTTAGGATCTCCAGGAAGTGAAGTTTCAGAAGAGAATCTGTAGTGCTGATAGAGGAAGACTCAAAACAAGACTGATTGAACACAGATTAGATCCCATATTAAGGGTTACCTTGCAGTGATAAAGGCACTGAAATTACACTATTTTTTCCACCCTTGTTGCATTCATCAATAACCATTCAATTGCTCTGTTTAGAGTGACTTAATTAAGTAGGGACCAGGCTATAGGACTATCTGCACAGCTTTTGTAAGGAATATTCTGGTGGGTAAAGTTACTTAGACTTTACATGAAACCACTGGGTGAAGTCATCTGTTAATGTGTTGTTTAATATCACCAGTATGCTGATGTTACCCAGTTATATCATTCATCCTCATTCATTCACATGAAGCTCCTATCCAAGTGCCTGGAAACTGTGCTGACTTGGATGGGAGGAACAGTCTTTAACACAATCCTACCAAGACTGAATGGTTATAGTTACTGGGGCTGCCTGGTTCTGGGTATATTTTATCTTCAACCTTCACTGGGGTGGCACCTCCCCATTCAAGGGAATGTATGCAATGTGGGGATGTTCAAGAACTCATGGCTCCTGTTCACTGAGTAGGTAACGGCTCATGCCAAGAAGGCTTTTCATGTGTTGTACCAGTTGAGCCCTTTCTTAGATAAAGTGGTCCTTCAGACAGTCATCTATTCCCTAATTATCTCACAGCTCAACCATTGCACAGCCTTTAAGTGGGGCAGCCCTTGAAGAACATCAAAGTTTTAACTGATCCAGAATACAGCAGTGTGGGCTATGATGGGCATGTCTCTATATATGCATGTGACACCTCTGTTCTGCAAGCTGCTCTGGTTGCCAGTTTGTCTCTAGGGATTATTCAAAGTTATGGTTATAATGTGCTGTATATAGCCCAACATAACACAGGGCCTGGTTATTTGAGGGGATTCTTATCTTAAGTGGTGTCTGCCTCTGCCTCACAGATTGGCATGCTCCAGTTTCTTTTAATTAAATAATGTCATCTATTGGGACCCATGAAGTGCACTTTCTCTGGAATGAAGTCCCAATGGATCTCACACTTGAAGCAGAGGCATTCCAGAGGATCATAAAGACCTAGCTGTTCTCCTAGATCTTTGATTAGGGGTGGTTGGAGCTTCCTTCATTGGAAATTAAACATTAGAAAGATGTTTCAGATGTCAGCCATGTTTGCCATCTTGTTCTTCTTTCTTGTTCTTCTGTTCTAGTTTTTTTGGTGCTGTTCTTTGTTGCTTCCTATTATATTGTTTTAAATTGTTTAGTATTTTGTGAACCTCCCAAAGTCATTTGGAATTGGGAAGAATTAAATTAATTCCAATAAAAATATGTACTATACATATTGCACATCTCTGGCAATATTGGAAAGACAGATAATAAATTATTTGAATAAAAAACTTACTATCATGATGCCTTAGTGTGAGGGGATGTAGTATAGAATTCTGCCTAAGTATTGTATAGAACATCCTACTTAATTCAATCTGCCTTCTTCCTAGCTGTTCGTGTAAGTTTTGTTGACACTTTTCCTGAGCTCATGAGTAAATTAGCTGTTGAGGGCTGATGCCAATGTAAAGTGATAGTGACTCACTTGTTTAGGAGGAAATGAGGCAATACCTGGCGAAGAAAGCAGCTCTAGACCAAATCATCCCCTAAAAAATGAGGAAAAGCAGATGAATGTATAAGAGAAGGAGAAGAAAGAGGGCTGAGAAGTCACAGCTGAAGCCTGGAGTAGGAGACGTAAAGAGTCAGGAAAACAATCAGTTGTTGCATCAACTGTCAACTATCACATGAAACTGATATACAGTATTACTGCTACTTTTGGTCAGAACATCTGCTCTATCCATAGTTATATGCAGGATTATAAAAGAAAACATTGTTGAACTTCATTCCTTGAGCTCTAGCTATTATAGCCAACAGAATGCATATCTTAAAGACTGCAGATTATCAAGAGTTGCAGTGTCTTTACTTCAATTGATCCTATCATCTTTTCATACAAAATATTGCCTCAGTAGAAAGGAGAGAAACATCAAAGGACAGGACAGGAAGGAAAGCTTTTTGTTAGTAATAAGACTTTAGTATTAACAAAAATCTCCATATTTATTGTCTGTTTTGTGTGTGTCTTCAGGTCAGTGTTGACTCCTGGTTGACTATCTGGACAAGTCCATGCAGCTTTCTTGGTAACATTTTTCAGAAGTGGTTTGCCATTGCCTGTTTCCTGTTGCTGAGATTGAGTGACTAGTTTATGGTTATCCATCTGGCTTCATCCTGAAGCAGGACTAGAATTCATGGCCTCCTGTTTTTATCCTGATGCCTTAATCAGTATACCAAACTAGCTCTCTTTTCTCCATATCTAGCCCCCAAATATTTTTCTATCACTAATAATAATTAATCCTATATCTAAATATTACCTAGCCATTCTGTTTTTGCTGCATGGCAACAATAATCTTATTCTTGCACAGTTGGAAATAAATAATGTTTAAATTAATAGAATGTATGATGCATAAATCTAGGCCACTAATCTGCAATCTTAATCTAGGAACTAAATCCTTTTAAAACAGGTAACAATTTATAAATGGAATAGTAACTCTATTAAATATTGCTGGAAAACTTTAAATACCGTATTTTTCCGTCTATAAGATGCACCTTTGTATAAGATGCTCTGGCATGCGAGTTCCAAGCTTACAACAAACAAATTCAGCACTGGAAGCAACCGCCTCCCAGCACTCTAAATAGACACCTCCCAGTCAGCCCCACTCACCACCCACCCACCTAACCAGCATCAGGCACGATGAGCATGCATAATCAGTTCACAGCAGCAGCCTTCTGACCCTAGTAAACAAACCAGCGTGAGCACCGGCAGGACAGCAAGGCAAGGGAAGCAAAGGCAGGTTTTAAACTCCCCACCATTTCCATGCTGATCAGCTGTCCAGTAAATCCGGACATTCGGCCGGCAGATGATCTTGCCCCCTCCCCCCTCCCATTAGTGGTAAGCCCACAGGGGCTTGACACCTGCACCAGGTGGCATGGCAGTGGCATGTAAAGAACCCACACAGGGATGCCCTGGGCTGCAGAGGTTACTGTTGAGTCCTTGGCAGGAAGCAGACACGAGAAGCAGTTGAAGTTCTCAGTTTTCTTTATTCTGCGTTCAGCTTACAAGTAGATGGCTTCAGCAGCTCCCAAAACCTCCCAGCTTCTTATATAGACATTTCCCGGGTAAATGCGATACTTTTCCCGCGCCAGCACCTGCGCATGCACACGGCGCTGGCGACAGCCTGTCTGGTCCCGGGCAGTTTTGCACCTGCCCGGGACTGCCTGCAAACGCCCGAGCCGTTTGCAAGGCTCGGGACATAACACCCCTTTCCCCCGGGCTAAAACTACTACCAACATATAATCATTTATTTTATGCAGTGTTCTGCTTCTCAGTGCTCCTATCGTTACCTGGCTTTTGTTTAGCCAGCAATGTTATGTAATCCTCTAAGTATTTAGGAGACTTCTTTGCTCTCTGTGACCTTCTCAGCTCTGGGTTACTAGCATGAGTTCCCTGACTGGAGGGAGATGTGAGCCTGTTCTCCTTATTTTGCCTTGGTGCCTTCCAAGGACTGTGCCCCGCTGCCTGGCCTGCTTGCTCGCCCACCGGGCTCGTCAGGCCAGGGCTTCTGTCACTTTGTGACCTGGTTGACCTGCCTAGCTGTAGACCCTCGGGCCCCTTGAAGTGATAGCCACTGCTGGGCGTCTCTGTTGAACCTCCTAGGTCCGTCCAAGACCTGTCAGGAGGCTGACCATTCCCTGAACCCCGTTCTGTGTCCGGGCTTGTGTGGGTTTCTGTACTTTCCCAAAACTCAGTTACTCCCTGATTTGGGCTAGAGGTGTTGTAGTCGGGACTTGGTTCCTCGACCACCTCCCTATATGTTTGACCCCCGGTAGAATTTGGGCTAAGGTCAGGCCAACCTTGGGGATTGTGTGCCAGCTCTCTTGCGGGGAATGATTTGTTGGGATGCCCCCGGGTATCCTCCGTGACTGGAGTGCTGTGTGATGTGTGTGGAAAGTGAGTATGCCCCCGGGGTGACTCCTGGCTGAGTAATGCGTGACTTCCTGTTGTGTGGTAGGCTCCATGACTTTCTTTTCGGACGCAATTGCAGAACCTTGGTACTAGCCGTTTGTAGCCCCTCAGTGGAGATGGGCAGTAACTCTTGCCCTTCCCTTTGCTCCAAAGGGTCCCCCTCCCCCCTGGAAAAGACCCAGGAGTCTCATCAGAAAAGTCTCGCCTGGAGCGAAGTTGGTCGATGTGCCGACGCAGGACACGACCGTTGTCCAGGGCAACCTCGTAGGAGAGAGGACCTGTGATCCTGGACACAGAAGCGGGGACCCATGTATGACCAGGCCCGTAATTGCGAGCCCAAACCGGGGCACCCACAAGTAGTTTTCTAGGTGCCCTAGGATGTGAGGTAGATGAAGGCAGTCTGTCCGGATGCAACCGGTCAAGTCTAGTAGTAAGTTGGCGCCCCCAACGAAGTTCAGCTGGACTTCTCCCTGTAGAAGTGGACGGTGTGGTGCGATAAGAAAGGAGAAAGTCAGCCAACCTTTGATGCCAGTCCCCGTAGGTGAGTCTCTTCAAGGCGTCCTTTGCGATGCGCACCATGCGTTCAGCCATACCGTTGGTGGACGGGTGAAAGGCCAGACGTGGCATACAATCAGGTTGCCTGTTAAGAAAGCTTGGAATTCGGAGGAGGTGAATTGAGGGCCGTTGTCGGACACAATGACATCTGGCAGCCCGTGTGCAGCAAAAATCCCCCTCAGTACCTGAATATTCTTTGCAGTGGTGGTGGATGAGACAGGCACAACCTCAAGCCATTTTGAATGGCTGTCAACAAGGACCAAGAAAAACTGGCCCTGAAAGGGCCCAGCGTAGTCAATGTGCACCCTAGACCATGGGGACTGTGTTTCCTCCCATCTATGCACAGGAGCTTGGGGCATCTCTGGGCGAGATCGTTGGCACAGGTGGCATGGCCCCCCCGTTTGGGGGGGGTACCTTAGCCTCCATAGTCTTTATCTAAAGCATGCCAACCACAAGTGGCTGCGTGCAAGAGCCTTCATACGAACAATGCCAGATGACCTCGATGGAGGGATTCTAAGACCTAGTCCTTCTTGAGGAGGGAAATGACACTCTGTTTTCCCCGCAAAGCAGACAACCCTGAGAAGGGACATTCGTTTCTTTTGTACCAAAACTCTGAAACCAGGACTAGGGCAGTGTTCATGGCCAACCCGGAAACAGGACTCAGGAGCGGACATTGCCGTGAAAGTGTGTTGAGGATCTTTTACCTGTTTCAGCGTTAGACAATCCCTTGCAACTAAGAAGGGACTCGGGCAAGGCTTGGATTGATAGAATGTTGACAGCTGGCGCAGGGTCAGCTTCTACTACTGGCAGGGGCAATCGACTGAGGCCATCAGCATGGCCCATTTCTTTCCCAGGCTTGTGGAGTAATGAAAAATCATATGCAGACAAGAAAAATAGACCACCTAAGCATTCTAGGGGAAATGATGTGGGGAGTCTGCTTACGTGTGGTAAACAGTCCCAGCAGAGGCTTATGGTCAGTGAAGACCGTGAAATGCCTGCCATATAGAAAATCGTGGAATTTTTTAATTCCAGCAACAACAGCCAGAGCCTCCCTGTCTATCTGAGCGTAGTTGCGCTCGGCAGAAGACAGTGTTCTGGAGTAGTATGCAATAGGAACCTGAGTTCCATCAGACCTGAGGTGACTCAGGACAGCTCCAACCCCGTAGGGGGACGCATCACAAGCGATGCACACAGGGAGAGACTCGTTGAAATGTGCAAGAACACTGTTAGAAGTGAGCAAGGCCTTGACTTCTTTAAAGCAAGCCTCATGCGCTTGTGACCACAGCCACACAGCCTGTTTGTCTAGTAGCCTGTGAAGAGGCTCAGCTACACTAGCTTTATGTGGAAGAAAAGAATTGTAGAAATTCAGGAGGCCTAGAAAGGCCTGAAGTTCGGCCTTAGACTTTGGCCTGGGTGCATCTAAAATAGCAGTTAGTTTGGATTCAGCAGGATGAATCCCAGCAGCATCAATTTTGAATCCCAGAAATTCAGTAGAAGGCACCCCAATCTGGCATTTGTCTTTTCTGAGCTTGAGGCCTGATTTCCTGAATCTTAACAGGACAGCCCTAAGCCTTTCAGCTAGAATGTGTGTGGAGTCTCCTGCAATCAAGACATCGTCAAAGTAGGGGCAGACCCCTGGTATACCTCGTAGTGTGTTTTCCATAACGCTTTGGAAAATCCCAGGAGCGACATTCACTCCAAACTGTAGCCTTTTTACTTTAAAGGCACCCCTGTGGGTCACAATGGTCTGAGCTATGGCAGCATCATCATCAACAGGCAGCTGTTGATATGCTTGAGCTAGGTCAAGCTTTGCAAAAACACGCCCCCCCTTGAGAGAGGCCAGGATGTGACTGACCACAGGAACAGGATAGGCATGTTGCTGCAATGCCTTATTGAGTGTGCATTTGTAATCAGCACAAATGCGAATGTCCCCATTTGCCTTTAGAGGCGTGACAATGGGGGTCTCCCATGGGCTGGAATCAACAGGTTCTAGGATTCCCTGTTGGATTAGTTTGTCTAATTCAGTGTCAATCTTACTTTTTAAAGCAAAAGGGACCCTTCTTGCTTTAATCCTAATGGGAGTGACAGTGGGGTCTAGCTTTAAGGACACAGGTGGTCCTTTGAATGTGCCCAGCTGGGGGCTGAAAACATCTGCAAATTCTGTGCAGACTTCCTGTAGGTCGAGTGTTTGTAAGCTATTGAGTCCTGTGACGTGTATCCCCAGGGCCTCAAACCAATCGAGTCCTATGAGACTCGTTCGTTCACCCCCTACTACTAATAAGTCTAGTGGACCTTCAAAACTCTTGTATTGCACGTTAAGGGTGGCCTCCCCCTTAACACACACTCTTGAGTTCTGAAAATCTGTTAATACAATATCAGAAGGCCTTAACTTGGCCTTAGACCCACTTCTGGAACAAATCTTCCTAAATGTATGCAATGAAATGATGGACAGGGCAGACCCTGTGTCTAGTTCCATAGATAATGGAACCCCTTGTAGCTTCACGTTGAGTGACAGCTTTTTCTTCATGGGCTTGTGTGTGCCTTTGTCGGCCCAGGCACACAGCTGCAATGTGCCCTTGTTTACCGCATGCCCGGCAGGTAGCGGAGCGGAACTTGCAGTCGGTTCTCCTGTGGCGACCTCCACAGCCGATGCACTTGAGCGGAGCCGAAGAGCTTCCCTTCTGGTTCTCTTCCTTCGCGGGGTGTAGACGGTCGACTTCCTCGTCCGGATCCTCCTCGGAGTTTCGTCGGACGTCTTCCTGGTGCACGGACGCACCCTCTGCACTGTTTCTGATCGGCCGCATGTTTTTGACGGCGCTGCCTGCTGCTTCTTCTGCGGTGACTTCCCTTAAGGCGTCTTGGAAGGATAATTCTTCCTTTGCGAAAAGTCTCTGTTGTAGCTCGCGATGCCTTAACCCGCACACGAATCGGTCCCTCAGTCGTTCCTCGAGGTCCTTGAACTCGCAGGGCTTGGCGGCCTTCCGTAACGCGGCGATGTATTCCTTGGCTGACTCACCGGACCGTTGATCCCTTTGTTCGAAGGTGTGGCGCCATGAGATAACGGACACCTTGGGATGGAAATGCTCCTTCAGCAGCTTCTTCAGGTCTGCGTAGCTTACAGACTCTACTGGGACAGGTGCTGCAAGGTTTTCTGCGATTTCGAAGGCGTCTTGGCCGCAAACGCAAAGCAGGGTGGCCGCCTTCAAGCTATCTTCCCTCACTTGGTTTGCCTTGAAGTAGTTCTCCATTCTGGATACGTAGGACTCCCACCGCTCTGGATGTGAGACGTCGAATTCCGAAAGCCTTCCGATTTTCGCCATCTTCGGATCTTCAGGAGACGGGTCTATCAGCCAGCCTACCCCCGAATGCGCACCGGACTGGCGGGCAGCTGCCGAGTCGACGCCGTTCCTCTTTCGCCGCTCAGGACTCCTTGGGTAAGCTTACACTTCTTCCTTTCCAGGTAGTGCAAGGCATCCCACCCTCGTCGCCAGTGTTGAGTCCGTGGCGGGAAAACAGACACGAGAAGCAGCTGGAGTTCTCAGTTTCATTTATTCAGCGTTCAGCTTACAGGAAGATGGCTTCAGCCTCGCCCAAACGCCTCGCAGCCTCTTATATAGGCAACTCCCGGGTAAATGGGTTACTTTTCCCGCGCCAGCACCCGCGCATGCGCACGGCGCTGGCGACAGCCTGTCTGGTCCCGGGCAGCTTTGCACCTGCCCGGGACTGCCTGCAAACGCCCGAGCCGTTTGCAAGGCTCGGGACATAACAGTATGTATATATGTTTTCTTTTTGTTCTTGAATATAAAGTTTAAAAACTTGACAAATAATTTGCAATATCATGCTCTTTTGTACAAGATTTCTTTTGAGTACAGGTAGTTTTGTGCAAGGCTTTCATTAATATATACATTTAAAAACATTGGTCTATGTCACTGAAAAATTGGAGAGCTGTGAATTTCAAATAACATTTTTTTTTGTTCATGAACCAAATTCACATTCAAAGGAACACTAAACCAGTTTTTTCCCATTTCTAACTACCAAAGTCTTTCCTCAAATAAAATTGACTTTTGACAATGAATACAGTTTTATGAACTGTGCTTGAATAATGAACAGGTTTGTTGTTTGGAAGTTTTACCGGCTTTGCTGGTATTTGCAATTCTCTTTATATCATTTTAGATGGTTATATGTATAATGGAAAGGAGATTTCTTGCATTCTATCCCCTGAAAAGTTGTTTGTTGTTGCTATTATTCTTCTAGCTACTTGCTACCTGTTTTGTGTGTTGTTTTTGTTTATTTTTAATCACTTGAAGTGATTAAAATGGATATATATTTATAGGAAGGAAGGAAGGAAGGAAAGATTTTGTTTTGCTGCCTTTAGAAATATGCTCCTCCAAAAAATTGTGTAACATTCTTTTACTATTGTTTCTACACCAAATATTTTCCCTATTTGGAATTCTTCTATTTTAGTCACATTATTTAGTGGAATGTAATAAGAAAGTAGATAGGTTTAGTCAGTGGTGTAATGTTTAGAAACTAGATAAAATGTTTATTATTCAAATACTTCAAGTGAAGTTAGCATTTCTGTGTATTAAATAAAGCAACACACAAAACAAAGTTTGTTTTTTCCAGATTTGATACTTTTCTCCCCTCCCCCCAAATTATTTTTTACCAAATAGTCTTCTAGAACTGGGGTGTCAAACTGCTGGCCTGTGGGCCGGATGCATCACGACAAAACCGCGCCCACCCCATTGCTGGCAATGGAAAAAAAGTCCTGATACGTCGCAACACATCACGTGACATTGCGAGTTTGACACCGCTATTCTAGAAGGTACTCATGCTTGTTAAAATCAAATCTATTTAGGAGTACATCTGCAGTTTTTAGAGATTCTTCTCTCAATTGAACTAGCTACTTCACTTGTAACTTAGCCGTTCCATGTTATTCCCCTGTTATTAGCGCTAGCCTTTTATAGCCAGGTACTCTTATTTATACCAGCCACTCTGATTGCTGGAAGATATATTTGGAGAAAGACACAGAGCTTTGCTGTTACATCCTTCCACCTAACCTTCTCAATGCCTTCTCCTCTGGTTGACAGTTGGACACTGTGGAAACTTCAGTTCGCTCTATTCTGTACCCATTCCTTCAGGAATAAAGCTGAGTGGTGGACTGTTTCAGATTTTTTTGTGTGATGGTTCCATTTACTTAATCATCATACTGACACTATATTCCAAACATTTGGGCAGACAATATAATCATGTCTATAGATGTATGAGAAGGAGTGGCAGAACCTAGAGGTGGAGTTGAAAGAGGGATTAGCTTAGAATATCTTTGTAGCCACAAGGGAACTATATCCAGCCCTCCTCCCTGAATTCTGTTGATCCTTATCTAACTTCAATCAGGTGCTAACTATTAGTTGAGAATATTAATGACAGTTGAGAAAGATCAAGTCCACACCTGAAAGTTCAGTTAAACAGAGTTATTACTAAATATGCCTTATGCACAGGGATCTTCTCAATTAACTGTGATCACCTGTTTGGGGTTAGATAAGGGTCAACAGAATTCATGGGAGATAGGACTTAATTCACGTGTGGCTACCTAGAGATTGTAGCTGATCCCTCTTTCAACTCCACCCCCAGGTTTTGCCACTCAATAGAAGAGATGGGTTAATGTCCCATATTAGTGATTCTAAGGATCAGGCAAAGTCTGGACATTATGCATTTATATCATGGAATAAGCATTAATGTGCTTTTCCAACAATAGATAGTATCAGGAGAACTTCACAAGATATGCCATTAGGTTTTCTCTCTAATATGCCTAAGGTGCAAAAGAGATTTTTCTATAATTACTTTAGTTTGGGCCATAGAGTACTTATTCTTGAAGTCCTAGATGAAGATTTTTTTGTTTCATTTCCACTTATTTTTCAATTATTCATTTAGGGGAAAAAACCCCAATTTCTGTGTTATGTGGCTTCCCTAATTAATTCAGGTCCAAAAGCCATCTCAGTACTCCTATCTTTTGATTTCATTGGGACAAAGAAATACCTGAAGATTCACTATAGGTTGTCCTGCATTTCTGTTCTATCTTTTATATTGTGGTATTTACATGAGCATTTTCAAATATGGCTTTGTTGTACTACAAATGCATTCCCTTTTAGATCTGGAACAGAGTGATAAGATCGATTGATTACAATGCAAGGACAAGTTCCAGGCAAATGGAAATGTATTCCTTGTATATTTTCAAATGCTAAATCTGGATACCAAAATAGCATTTTGGCTTCCTTCTCGACTGGGAAGAATGGGTTGCTTAAGAATAGGGAAGGCCTCTGTACTGCTTTGTATAATCTTTGTTAATGTGAATGAATCCAACAGCAAAGTTTCAGAATGAGAATACGCAGCACAGCCCCTTGTCTTGGAAGCTGCCAAGAGGAGAACAAACACTTCATCCAACAAACAGGACAGCTTCTCAACAGTCCTGCAACTTGTTTTGATCAGATATCGGAGCTGAGAAGAAAAGAGAGAACTTCTTCAGCTTGCACATCCTGGTGCAATTGATAATTAAAAGAAAAAAAAAGAACACCAGACTCTCTTGAATGACCATCCATATTTCATATTATATCCTGGGCATATAGCAAAAAATTAAATACATATTACCTCACATCTTCTGATCACATGCACATATGAATTCATACATGTACCAGTGGATATTGATATGTGAGAACTTTCAGAAGAGTTAATGCACTTCAGTGTAGAGAGGGGATATCTACATTTCAAACAACTATTCAACTATGAGTTACAGATTCTAGGTTTGAAACACATAGGCAAGCATGCTAGTTAAAAAGAAAAACAGTGTCTTTGTTGATATGCTAATCCCCTAGCACAATTTAGTGTTCTTAGTACAATTAATGTATTGTTAGTGAAAGGCAGGGATTTGGGAAAAGTTTGTAACTTAAAAAGTGGCTTTTCTGGAAATAGCAAGCATTTACACCATATTATAGACTGTGAAATTCAAATGCTAGTGAAAATCTACACCCGCAGGTGAAATAGCTTTATAGAGAATAAAGGCATAGAGCAGTGGTTCTCTCCCTAATCATGGACCACAGCCACGGAGCCCCAAGACTTAACTCAAGATTTAAATCATAACATTTCTTCAGGGGTCTGCTGTCCATAGGTTGAAAACTACTGGTATAGAGGATAAGTGTTTATAATTATTACAAGTGCCAGAATAAAGAAATCACAAAACCATTTTTGGACTCACAGAAA
Source organism: Crotalus tigris (assembly GCF_016545835.1). Lineage (NCBI taxonomy): Eukaryota > Metazoa > Chordata > Lepidosauria > Squamata > Viperidae > Crotalus > Crotalus tigris. The sequence goes on along the minus strand of NW_024096488.1, from coordinate 125,264 downwards.
TGAGCTGATCAATTTTTGAAACTTTCATCAGAATTTCTAGAATGGAAGCAGCCATTGTAAGCAACAACCACAGGGGAAAGTGACTATAACACTGTCAAACAAAGAATTTCATTTTTAAAGGCTTTACTTGGTCAATATATTTTTCATATACGATAGCTATTCAGAGGTCACAGAAGAATTACAGCACAGTTTTTTGTTTTTTTTTGTAATATAACAATGTGTAATGTTATAACTGTGAGAGAAGTAAAAATTTTAAGGTCATTTCAGTTGTTTTAAGGTATGTCAGAAGCCACAACAATAATATTACAATTGCTAGACAAGCAAAGGTCTATGTAGCACATTCTGGACTTTAAGGTGGAAATTTCCTTCTCAGCATTACATTAGGAAGCAAATCTGTTCTAGTGCTTAGGACCTGCACTTCTTGGAATGGTAGCAGAAGCAATATGAGATACTCTCTTGGGAGTGTGGTGTAGTGCAGTGACTCTAGCAGATTGTGTCTATCCTAAGGATACTAGATCTGAGCTACCAAAATTCAGATGACCATTAGACAGCAGTAAAAAAGTAGAATGTCTCTTTCTGTCAACCTAGCATGTTAGTCCAGTCAGAAAGAACATATGGAGGTACCAGGTTTAACTTTATTGTAAGGTTACATTAACAAAATCTTGCAAGTCTGAAAGTATAGTACATCTCTCTCCCCCCTCCCACTTTACAGCCTAAGAAACTAGGGAGGGTCCCTTCTGAGATGTTTGCCATGCCCACATTCCTTCTGTGGGCTCACTGCCTCTTATCTGACCATTGTCTAGTCTAGCATGGCTGGCTCAGGAATTCTGGGAGTTGAAGTCCATGAGTCATAAAAGAGCCAAGGGTGCCTAACCCTGGTCTAATCTGAAGCCTTTCCATCTGACTCCCAAGGTGATTCTCATATTCCTTTACACTTTATTACCATCTAAAGATAAGAATATCCTGATCCTTACTCTTTCCTGCCCTGGTTAACATCCTGGAGCTGGCTCCTGTGCTTTTGGGGAAACTGCTTCCACCTGATCCCATCCATTGGTCTCCTGTGGACAAATGTCTAGGTTCAGTTTTGGATGATACCAACCTCATGGCAAGTTTTGAGATTTTTAAGCTTAAAAAAAAAAATCTCAAAACTGGCCATGGCCTATTACAGGGATAATCTGAAAAGAATGCATGGAATTACTAGAAGCAACCATGAATTTAAATCCACAACAAATAAGAAGCAGTGCATTTATTTATTTATTTGTACAAAATAAAGGTGACATTTAGAAACAAGGAAATAAGCAATTAATCTTTATAGCTCTAGGCTGGTTGTATAAAGCTAGAAACTATCCAGCTGGCTAGATAGTGTGGAGTCCTTGATGCTCTCTAAGCTTGGTTATTTGCTTGTTTGCAGGGCACAGTTTACAGGGCACTGCAGCTGAGGAATTGTCCAGCATGGGGGCTGCCATAGCTGACCATCCAGATGGAACTCCTTGCCAGATGTTCACAAAGCATTCGGATGCAGGCAGAGTTTTCTTAAGCTGATTTATTTTACTTTTAAAGGGCATTTAACAAATAATGACAAAAAAGGGACAAAACAAAATGGAAATATAAAAATACATACATTGTCAAAGAAATAAACCACACGAAAAGTGTTTTTAAATGGAAAAAAAATCCTACAAGGAAAGAAAAAAGGGTGTATCATTTTCACAGTAAATAGTTACAATTCTATATGTAGTTATCTAATACAATTATGTTCAAGGACATACATATTTCTAATACATTTATATAATGATTTGATTAAAATTATTGATAAATGAACTTAGTATTTTTTTGGTGCTTTGGGGTCAGTTTTTGAGTCCTGGAAACTGCCTGGAAAAGTCCTTGAGGTTTACTTGGCAAGGTTTTTTGCCTCTTTCCTAGGACTGAGAGAATGGTAAATATTAGGATGAGCTGAGGCTATCATACACTCCATTTTAAAGTGTTGCTTTCCTCAATTAAAAACAAGAACAATTTTTAGTGGTCTTTTGGCTTTGCTTGAAAACAAAAGTTTGTTTCTATTGTTTTCTCTTTGATCAATGATATCCTCAGATGGCCAGATCCGATTGGCTAGATGGTACCATGTTAACATCATATACACTGTTTGCTACTCCAGCAAGCAGAAAGAAGAATTAATTGAAGGAGGGAAAACAATGGCACCAAACAGGATGGAAATAGTGAACATCTTTAAGTATTTCTCAATATTCTCAAGCATTACTTTGAAGCTGTGTCTATTTATACTAAGCATGATTGAATTTCCTTGTAGTTAGTTCTGTGGAAAAGTTCTGTTTATTGTAAGAGTAGCATTTTGAAGCAGCAAAGTAACAAACAACACTCTGCCTCCACAAATCCTTAATTCCCAGTCCCATCCATGGATCTTTTCCTTGGACTCAGCAAGCCTTTTGTCCTGCTGAATACCTTTTAAATGTTAAAATGCTTGTTTGAATTGTAAGCATGATTTTAAAAGAACCTGGCATGTTGTAAAGCAAAGCATTAGCCTCCAGAATATTGTTCCCAAGAGTGTCCCATTGTTTTGCAAAGGGATCCTGTTAAGTCTCCACTCCATTCATGATTGCAAATAGCAAAAAAGCCCCATTGGGGTGGGCTAGCGGGTCAGCACATATACACCTCCATGTGCAAGTCTGCAATGAAGGGAGGAGGAGGAGGAGGGAGAGGAAGACAATGTTCTCTTACTGAGTTATAATGAGTTAATGAAGTCTTATGAGTTCCAAGATGCCCCTTTTGCTTCCCTTTTCTAGACAATACACAATATTTCGCATTTAAGCAATAGTGTATGTTGGGGCATGTTGATGTACTTTAGTTGTGCTTGTGGCATGATGCCCAAAATGTGCCAGGCGTGACCAGCATTATCCTTACATTTAGCAAAATGTGAAGTGCTGGGAAAATCAGGAGATTCAGGCAGTTCAAATGAATATAAAGATTTAAGCTTTCTACGAGAATCTGACCAACTAGCGGTCAAGAGAAATGAGCAGGAGATAAGACAGGCATCCAAGGTGGGCTGGATTTTGATCTCTTGTGGGCCTGCAGGGACTTGTGACTTATGATGCTTTTGACCCCTTCCTTGGGCTCAGTCTGGTCATCTCCTACAAAAAGTATACTGTAGGTATAATTAAGACTGCTAACTTTGCTAGACCTACAGTAGCTACTCACTAGAAGTATGATGTGAAAGCCTCAAATGATCCCTAATGGTAGGTGAATATCTATAGGCATAGCTGGTGACAACCATGGTATATGAAAGGTTGTGATTTGGACAGAAGTAGGAAGATGAAATGCAGTTTCAGTCATGAAAAAACAATTTTAATGCAGCAAGTATGATTTACTGTATCTAGCTAATGGTAGGTAAATATGCAAGTAGGAATTCACAGATTGGTAAAAACTGCATGTTATATATCAATGAATGGTGTCAATGGAAGAACAAGATGTTAAGTTTTGGGGGGGGGAATATCCAACATTTTCACGTGATTCATGAAAAATATTGTTTTGATAGGTTACAAGGATGGATGGGTGGGAATGAGATAACAGTACAGAAAATAAAACAATTGGGGCATTTGATGATTCAGGAATGAATGCAAATAGTACCGAATGTTGAGGTTTTGCACAGACAAAATTCTATGTGTTTTAAATATATGTCTATAGCAGGAATATAAATCTAAAAGCATGAGTGATTTGATTGTGAACATGTTGAAAGACAGAAAAGAAGTGAAGGCAAGAATGATGAGAGGTCTGTCCATGTTTTGGTACTATCAGGAGGAGATCTTGGGAGGAAAGGAAAAATATGGAAAGTATTTTCTGTCCTGTCAAAGTAGAAAGACCATAGGAAGACAAAGACAAGATTTCTTATAAAGAAGTATTAGCTGTAGTTCCTAACAAAATAAATAGAAAATGAATATAAAAAAAGGAAACAGTGTGGAATGGAGTGAAAAAAATATTTAACGAAGTGTCAAACAAATGTGTTATGTTAATGTAAAATACAGAAAAGGATGCTTAGTGGCCTGTTGCTATGAAGGAGTGTGAAAGATGATTAAAAAAAAGTTCATAAGAAAAAGATTACTGCAAAAAGTGAGAACTAAAGACACTTTATTGGGCATATGGGAAACTATTTGCAAAGAATGCAATCAAAGAAGGCAAGGCAAGGTTACGATTGAAAGAAACGGAGCTCATAAATACATGATTTTGTTGAAAATAGAGAGCTTCCAGTTTTGGAACTGGTGAAAGGGACTAAACGGGAAGCTATTAGCAGAGTCAATGGGATTAAAATAGGTGAAGAAACAATTGAAACGGCAATGAAGGAATGTTGAAAAGAATTTTTGAGAAATCTTTGTGGGAATTATAGTAATATATTGCAGATTGCAATTGAAACAAATATAAAAATTAGCATCCCCAAAAGTGTGATTAAGGCAGGAGTCCCCACCCACAGGCTGTGGCCCACTATTGGGCTTTGAGCTGTTCGGAACCAGGCTGAAGAAGTGGTGGGCGAGCATGCGGGTGCACGTTTGCCTGCCACTCACATGGAGCCATCCCCCCTCCCCAACCCACCAGTCCATAAAGCTGGGAAGGTTGGGGAACTCTGTGTTAAAGTATTATGCTAGAAAGAGTCCTAGTCTCACTTTAAGCATGAAAGTCAGCTGGGTGACCTTGGGCCAGTCATACTCTCTCAGTCCAACTCAGCTCACAGGATAGTTGTTGTTGTGGGGAAAATAGAAGGAAGGTGTGTTGGATAGGTTAGCTGCCTTGAGTTATTTGCAAAAATAATAAAGGTGGGATATGAATAAATACATAACTAAAAAATTAATTCATGAATGTTGTGTGTTAAAAATGGTAAGACTGACTTGTAGAAATGTAAAAGCTTTTTGGATAGATTTGGTGGATCATTCAGAATATTTTTAAAAGAAAGATAAAGTTTACTCCTCAACTATTTTTGTTGGGTATTATTGTAGCCTTTGATGTTAAGGAAACTAATTTGATGTTGAATTTAATAACAGCAGCAAGGCTGTTGGTAGGGCAATATTGGAAGAAGGATTGTTTGCCTACTATAGAAGGATGGACGCGTAAAGTGTCAAATTTAGCAGAAATGGCTAAGATTTCTGCTTATTTGAAGGATTATTCACAAGAAAGATACATTTCGGCTTGGAGAAGATGGTTAGATTATATTCAGAATAAATATGGGACTAAAGAGTTCCATTTATTTTATGAATAAATTTTTAAATATTATTATTATCGATCATTGCACAGTCAGCCAGATGTTCAGACTGGATTTGGCATTTTGTCTACCTATCGAGTCCTTACCCAGGACCTGGGATAGGCAGATGTGGATGTTTGATGGTATTACAGATATCGTCGCAGGATGGAAGCAGTTCCTAATTGACTAATAGCGAATTTGTCAATGCCAATTGTGTTCAAGTGGTGCTCCAGTTGTTTTGGGATTGCACCCAAGGAGCATTATTATTATTATTATTATTATTATTATTATTATTATTATTATTATTATTGTTATTATTATTATTATTATTAAGTTTAGTATAGTGGAATTTTTATTATATTGTATTGTTTATAAATTGGGATTTTAATTTGTTTATATGATTAAGTTTATTTGTAAATTGTTTACTCTGTGTTAAAAGTGAGTTAAAGCGTATTATATTTGTTTATCTACATAGTTGGTTAATGTTAGTTAGATTATGATTATTATATTTGTTACCCTGTATTCAGCTCTGGGAAGTGGGGTAGGGTGAGTAGGGTGGGTAGGGTGGGTGGGTTTGGGGTATATTTTGTAATTTTTGTAAAACTTTTCAATAAAAAAAATAGTAAGACTGGAGGGGGTAGATAGTATGGTATATGTTAGCATATACATGTAGTTTATTTACAGAGTAGAGTAAGTGTATGAAGAATGCTATTATTGTTCTCCTGTGGAAAGGGAAAAGTATCAGAAATGAATACAAAAACCATGGAGGCTTCATTTGTTATGAGTGGCTGACAAATTATTTAGCAGGATTCCGATTGAAAAAGCAGAAAGAACAATACTGTAATAAGCAAAATTGGGGAAGTGCAGTGAGTCTTCATGGGAAAGGGATGTGCACATTAGATTCTTGATCTTCAAAAGTCCTTTTATTATCCATACCTTATTATAATTGGCACCATATTATGAAAATCACAGGCAGTTCAAGCCACTGGAAAGAAGCATTTAAAATGGTAATGTTAAAGACCACTTTAAATTTCTTCCTGGTCAAACTCTCATTTGCCAGTTTAAAAGGTGTTAAATTATTAATAGAGCCAAGTATGAATATTTGTGCCAGTTTAATAATCTTTTCATGGAAAATTGTTCCATGAATCACAGTCTGAGAACCTGTGCTTTACAGAATTTTGGATCATCAGGGAAAGGCCTTTTATGGTTGGTAAACTGAATTATATATCCTGATTTATCATCAGCATCTCTGTTTCTAGCCAATGCTTTGCCTCTGCATAATGAGCGATGGTTGTAATAAACAATTAAACAGGCCTCTGTGGTTGATATATTTGCCAAAGCACAAATCCATTTGATAATATAGAAGTTACTCTGGCTGTGTTTAAACAATGGTATATTAGCTATCACGAAAAAATAAAAGAAAGGTGTTATGTCCCGAGCCTTGCAAACGGCTCGGGCGTTTGCAGGCAGTCCCGGGCAGGTGCAAAGCTGCCCGGGACCAGACAGGCTGTCGCCAGCGCCGTGCGCATGCGCGGGTGCTGGCGCGGGAAAAGTATCACATTTACCCGGGAAGCGTCTATATAAGAAGCTGGGAGGTTTTGGGAGCTGCTGAAGCCATCTACTTGTAAGCTGAACGCAGAATAAAGGAAACTGAGAACTTCAACTGCTTCTCGTGTCTGCTTTCCGCCAAGGACTCAACACTGGCGATGAAGGTGGGATGTCTTACACCGCCTGGAAAGGAAGAAGTGTAAGCTTACCCAAGTGAGTCCTGAGCGGCGGAATGGCGTCGATTCGGCAGCTACCCGCCAATCCAGTGCGCATTCGGGGGTAGGCTGGCTGATAGACCCGTCTCCCGAAGATGGCGAAAATCGGAAGGCTTTCAGAATTCGACGTCTCACATCCAGAGCGGTGGGAGTCATACGTAGCCAGGGTGGAGAACTACTTCAAGGCAAACCAAGTGAGGGAAGAGAGCTTGAAGGCTGCCACCCTGCTTTGTGTTTGCGGTCAAGACGCCTTCGAAATCGCAGAAAACCTTGCAGCACCTGTTCCAGTAGAGTCTGTCAGCTACGCAGATCTGAAGAAGCTACTGAAGGAGCACTTCCAGCCCAAGATGTCCGTCATCGCATGGCGCCACACCTTCGAGCAGAGGGATCAACGATCCGGTGAGTCGGCCAAAGAATACATCGCCGCATTAAGGAAGGCCGCCAAGCACTGCGAGTTCAAGGACCTCGAAGAACGACTGAGGGACCGATTCGTGTGCGGGTTAAGGCATCGAGATCTACAACAGAGACTTTTCGCTAAAGAAGAATTGTCCTACCAAGATGCCTTAAGGGAAGTCACCGCAGAAGAAGCAGCAGGCGGCGCTGTCAAGAACATGCGGCCGATCAGAAACAGTCCAGAGGTTGCATCCGTGCACCAGGAAGACGCCCAAAGAAACTCCGAGGAGGATCCGGACGAGGAAGTCGACCGTCTCCACCCCACGACGGAAGAAAAACAGAAGGGAAGCTCTTCAGCTCCGCTCAAGTGCATCGGCTGTGGAGGTCGCCACAGGAGAACCGACTGCAAGTTCCGCTCCGCTACCTGCCGGGCATGCGGCAAACAAGGACACATTGCAGCTGTGTGTCTGGGCCGACGAAAGGTACAACCTCAGGAAGAACTGCGCCTGAAAGGTACCAGATTCCCCAGCCAGAATAGGGTAGGTTTTGCGCTTCGCGAAGAAGCATCCTTAGGACAGGCACACACAAGCCCATTAAGAAAAAGCTGTCACTCAAGGTGAAGCTACAAGGGGTTCCATTATCTATGGAACTAGACACAGGGTCTGCCTTTTCAATTATCTCCTTGCATACATTTAGGAAGATTTGTTCCGGTAGTGGAACTCAGGCCAAGTTAAGGCCTTCTGACATTGTGTTAACAGATTTTCAAAATTCAAGAGTGTGTGTTAAGGGGGAGGCCACCCTTAACGTGCAATACAAGAGTTTTGAAGGTCCACTAGACTTATTAGTAGTAGGGGGTGAACGAACGAGTCTCATAGGACTCGATTGGTTTGAGGCCCTGGGGATACACGTCACAGGACTCAACAGTTTACAAACACTCGACCTACAGGAAGTCTGCAAAGAATTTGCAGATGTTTTCAGCCCCCAGCTGGGCACATTCAAAGGACCCCCTGTGTCCTTAAAGCTAGACCCCACTGTCACTCCCATTAGAATTAAAGCAAGAAGGGTCCCTTTTGCTTTAAAGAGTAAAATTGACACTGAGTTAGACAAACTGATTCAACAGGGAATCCTAGAACCTGTTGATTCCAGTCCTTGGGAGACCCCCATTGTCACGCCTCTAAAGGCAAATGGGGACATTCGCATTTGTGCTGACTACAAATGCACTCTGATAAGGCATTGCAGCAACATGCCTATCCTGTTCCTGTGGTCAGTCATATTCTGGCCTCCCTCAAGGGGGGGCGCGTTTTTGCAAAGCTTGACCTAGCTCAAGCATATCAACAGCTGCCTGTTGATGATGCTGCTGCTATAGCTCAGACTATTGTGACCCACAGGGGAGCCTTTAAGGTAAAAAGGCTGCAGTTTGGAGTGAATGTCACTCCTGGGATTTTCCAAAGCGTAATGGAAAACACACTACGGGGTATACCAGGGGTTTGCCCCTACTTTGATGATGTCTTAATTGCAGGAGACTCCACACACATTCTAGCTGAAAGGCTAAGGGCTGTTCTGTTAAGATTCAGGAAAGTCAGGCCTCAAGCTCAAAAAAGACAAATGCAAGATTGGGGTGCCTTCTACTGAATTTCTGGGGTTCAAAATTGATGCTGCTGGGATTCACCCTGCTGAATCCAAACTAACAGCTATTTTAGAAGCACCTAGGCCAAAGTCCAAGGCCGAACTTCAGGCCTTCCTGGGCCTCCTGAATTTCTACAATTCTTTTCTTCCACATAAAGCTAGTGTAGCTGAGCCTCTTCACAGGCTACTAGACAAACAAGCAGTGTGGCAGTGGTCACAAACACATGAGGCTTGCTTTAACAAAGTCAAGGCCTTGCTCACTTCTAACAGTGTACTTGCACATTTCAACGAATCTCTTCCTGTGTGCATCGCAAGTGATGCGTCCCCTTACGGGGTAGGAGCTGTCCTGAGCCACCTCAGGTCTGATGGAACTCAGGTTCCTGTTGCATATTACTCCAGAACATTGTCTTCTGCTGAGCGCAACTACGCTCAGATCGACAGGGAGGCTCTGGCTGTTGTTGCTGGAATTAAAAAATTCCACGATTTTCTATATGGCAGGCATTTCACGGTCTTTACTGACCATAAGCCTCTGCTGGGACTGTTTACCACACGTAAGCAGACTCCCCAAATCATTTCCCCTAGAATGCTTAGGTGGTCTATTTTTCTGTCTGCATATGATTTTTCTTTACTCCACAAGCCTGGGAAAGAAATGGGCCATGCTGATGGCCTCAGTAGATTGCCTCTGCCAGTAGTAGAAGCTGACCCTGCGCCAGCTGTCAACATTCTATCAATCCAAGCCTTGCCCGAGCTCCCTCTTTGTGCCAGGGATGTTGCCGCTGAAACAGGTACAGATCACACACTTTCACGTGTCCGTTCCTGGGTTTTGTCCGGTTGGCCTGAGCACTGCCCTAGTCCTGAGTTTCAGAGTTTCTGGTCCAAAAGAAACGAGTTGTCCCTTTCTCAGGGTTGTCTGCTTTGGGGAAACAGAGTTGTCATTCCCACCTCAATGAGGACTAGGGTCTTAGAATCCCTCCATGAGGGTCATCCTGGCATTGTTCGTATGAAGGCTCTTGCACGCAGCCACTTGTGGTGGCCTGCTTTAGATAAAGATATTGAGGCTAAGGTGCATGCATGCCATCTGTGCCAACGATCTCACCCAGAGATGCCCCAAGCTCCCGTGCATAAATGGGAGGAAACACAGTCCCCATGGTCTAGGGTGCACGTTGACTACGCTGGGCCCTTTCAGGGCCAGTTCTTCTTGGTCCTTGTTGACAGCCATTCAAAATGGCTTGAGGTTGTACCTGTCTCTTCCACCACCATTGCAAAGACTATTCAGGTACTGAGGGGGATTTTTGCTGCACACGGGCTTCCAGATGTCATCGTGTCTGACAACGGCCCTCAATTCACTTCCTTCGAATTCCAAGCTTTCTTACAGGCTAACATGATTCGTCATGCCACGTCTGCGCCCTTCCACCCATCCACCAACGGTATGGCTGAACATATGGTGCGCATCACAAAGGACACCTTGAAAAGACTCACCTACGGGGACTGGCATCACAGGTTGGCTGACTTTCTCCTTTCTTATCGCACCACACCGTCCACGTCTACAGGGAGAAGCCCAGCTGAACTTCGCTGGGGGCGTCAACTTACTACTAAACTTGACCGGTTGCATCCGGACAGACTGCCTTCATCTACCTCACATCCTAGGGCACCGAGACAACTACTTGTGGGTGCCCCGGTTTGGGCTCGCAATTACGGGCCTGGTCATACCTGGGTCCCCGCTTCTATTTCCAGGGTCACAGGTCCTCTCTCCTACGAGGTTGCCCTGGACAACGGTCGTGTCCTGCGTCGGCACATCGACCAACTCCGCCCTAGGCGGGACTTTTCAGATGAGACTCCTGGGTCTTTTCCAGGGGGGGAGGGGGACCCTTTGGAGCAAAGGGAAGGGCACGAGCTGCTGCCCATCTCCACTGATGGAGCCACAAACGGCCCATCCCAGGGTTCCGCGAGAGCTCCGAACAAGAATTCTATGAGCCTACCTAACTACCAGGCATCCACGCCTACTCCAGCCAGGGAGTCACCCCGGGGGCATACTCACTTTCCACACACATCACACAGCACTCCAGTCACGGAGGATACCCGGGGGCATCCCAACAAATCATTCCCCGCAAGAGAGCTGGCACACAATTCCCAAGGTTGGCCTGACCTTACCCCAAATTCTACAGGGGGTCAAACATACAGGGAGGTGGTCGAGGAACCAAGTCCCGACTACAACACCTCTAGCCCAAATCAGGGAGTAACTGAGTTTTGGGAAAGTACAGAAACCCACACAAGCCCGGACACAGAACGGGGTTCAGGGAATGGACAGCCTCCTGACAGGTCTTGGACGGACCTAGGAGGTTCAACAGAGACGCCCAGCAGTGGCTATCACTTCAAGGGGCCCAAGGGTCTACAGCTAGGCAGGTCAACCAGGTCACAAAGTGACAGAAGCCCTGGCCTGACGAGCCCGGTGGGCAAGCAAGCAGGCCAGGCAGCGGGGCACAGTCCTTGGAAGGCACCAAGGCAAAATAAGGAGAACAGGCTCACATCTCCCTCCAGTCAGGGAACTCATGCTAGTAACCCAGAGCTGAGAAGGTCACAGAGAGCAAAGAAGTCTCCTAAATACTTAGAGGATTACATAACATTGCTGGCTAAACAAAAGCCAGGTAACGATAGGAGCACTGAGAAGCAGAACACTGCATAAAATAAATGATTATATGTTGGTAGTAGTTTTAGCCCGGGGGAAAGGGGTGTTATGTCCCGAGCCTTGCAAACGGCTCGGGCGTTTGCAGGCAGTCCCGGGCAGGTGCAAAGCTGCCCGGGACCAGACAGGCTGTCGCCCGCGCCGTGCGCATGCGCGGGTGCTGGCGCGGGAAAAGTATCACATTTACCTGGGAAGCGTCTATATAAGAAGCTGGGAGGTTTTGGGAGCTGCTGAAGCCATCTACTTGTAAGCTGAACGCAGAATAAAGGAAACTGAGAACTTCAAATGCTTCTCGTGTCTGCTTTCCGCCAAGGACTCAACAAAAAGCTTTCTCTCTCTCTACCCCTTGGTGTGCCTCTTTAGTATCCAGTCGTTTTAGCATGCTTTGTATTGGTTTATAACTAAGAAGAAACATAGTACAAAAACTACATGAACCTTTTCTTTTTTTACTTCACATTTTATTTCTAAATCTCACAAGGCAATCCTAATCATGAATATTTTGAAGATTTGTGGTTGGACCTCTGCAGGATAGGAACTTAAATCAAGGGTCCACTGGCACCGGGACCGAGTCATGCCAGAAACTGGGCTGAGAGAACAAGCAAAGCCCCATTTGTGGGATGCAGGCAGCACATGAAATCACGCCCCCTCTGATCCATAGAAAAATCTCTCTCTCTAGGGGCCACTGATTCAAATAACATCAAAGTAAAAGAATAGTTTATTTTCATTTACATATCTTTATTCTAGGACAGGTATGTTGACTTATTCAGAGATAACGGTGTTGCTAAACTGAGGTGAACATCATTTACTTGCTTCTTCCTCTTACCTGATGCAATCAAAAATCAAAGACCTGTGCTTCTATTCTTGTTGGATTCCAGCATCTTATGTTATCCGAACCAGACAAATCGTGGTTATTCTTAACAGTGACTTGAAACAAAACAAACTGAAGCTACAGTTTAGGAATCTGATATTGCAGCAAGCTATATTTAGGATTTATCACAAATTAAGGTTCAGGCATATGTGTGAAGGTTAAAGTGAGTGTGAAAATGTTTAATTTCCCCCCCTGCAACTGGCCAAAGCAGAACATGATGAATGTAAGTCATGCACAGGTTCATTACTGTTACACTAGTTTATGGCACGATGTCTGATGGTATGGTACCCATTTGCTCTAGCATAGTACAAAGTTGCAGAACGGTACACTGAAGAATTCAGAGACATTCAAAGATGTGCCACTGAACTACTTGATCAATAAACGGCAATGAATGGAGTATGTTCATTCATCCAAATTATTTTGAATACAGAACATTTATTTTATTCGAATATCTATTTCTGCCTTTCTTATATGTCTATGTGGAAATAATAGAACCTGCCTTCATTTCCTCATTAAAACCTTCCCTATTGAATTTAAAGTATTATCCAACCATCCTTGGATTGTCAGAAAATTATACTGGTGTGAAATTTTCTGCTCCCATTACATGCCTGGTTTGTGTCCCCCCCCCCGAGTCATTATTGTATGATTCTGTCCTGATTATGCATGCATACTGCATGATAACCAAAGCTATTGTTTGATCCTTTTGGCTTTGTTCCCCTGCATCTTTAGCACATCACCAGCTGATGGGAAAATACCTGATGATTATAGCACTGCAGCAGCCTGACTGCCAAACACTGTCCATCATCAGGTTCCCTCCGGTGCCTCTCCCCCTATGTCTCAATATCCCATACATTAATATTGAACACAATTTGAAAAAACAGACCAAAGTCCCAAAAGAGACAGCACTATTATTTGGCATTTTTCTTTGTATGGATAACAAATGCTGATTCTCGGAGTCCTCCATGTTTTGTTTGAGAAGGAATGAGGAATCAGTAATTTCATCCTTACATTTTGTTATTTCAGGATTACATCATTTACACTAGTATCGGACGAGCATCCTAATAAATGTGCAAATCTACCAGAGTCTACTATTCTGTAGAAGATGTAAATGGTGACCTTTATATAGGTAGAATCACAGAATCATAGAGTTGGAAGGGACTTCAGAGGTCTTCTAGCCCAACCCCCTGCTCAAGGCAGAAGTCCTGTATCATCCCAATCAAATGCTTGTCCAATTTATTTTTGAAAACTTCTGTGATGGAGCACCCACAACCTCAGGAGGCAAGCTATTCCATTGATTATTTGCTCTCACTGTCAGAAAAAAAAATATCCTCATTTCTAGGTTGTATCTCTCTTTAACAAGCTTCCACCTATTACTTCTTCTCCTGCCCTCTGGTGCCCTAGAAATTCAGTCAATTTTCTCCTCCAGTATTCCTAAAATACTGGAAGATGGCTATCATATTCCCCCTAATCCTTCTCTTCGATAGGCTACACATACTTAGCTCCCTCAATTTTTTTGTCATATGAATTAGCCTCCAGACCCTTTGCATTTTTGCTGCGCTTCTTTGCACAATTTTGTATTGTGATGAGCAGAACTGGATGCAGTATTCCAAGTGTGGTCTCATCAGCATGGTATAAAGCAGTACTATCATTTTTTTGTTGTTTTGAGGTAACCATATGCATATGCTTAGAATGCAATGTCCAGGAAAAAAAAATGTAAGGGGAAACTCTCTGACAAAATGAATTACAACTCTATAGTTGTAATAGAGGGGAACAATCATGCCATTATCAGCCAACAACAGTTAGTATGCACCTCTCTGATTCTGGATGTCAAATACTGTGGCTATTGTTGGCTAGTTTAAGGGGGAAAACACAACATTAATTCAGTTTAAGATCACTTAAGCCTATCTCACTTGTGAGTTGGGAATAAGACAAAGACAATGGCAAGGCACTAATGATGTTTCCTGGGCACATACATGCTGGGATTAGATATGAGTGTGGAAATGTTCACGTTCATCTCAAATAAAGTTGCACTAGAGGGCAGCAAGCCTTTTTTGTTGTTGCTTTGTTTTTGAGAGCTGTGGCATCAGCTTGAATGTGTTCTTTCTAGTGCCTCCACTCCAGTGATGCAATGGGGTTGACTCAAAGAAAAGCTGTTTGAGGGACAAAGAAGGAAGAAAGGAGGGATGGTCTACAATAGGGGCCCCCAAACTCTTCAGCCCATTGATCACTTCATGAAGTTTCAGATTGTTCATTGATCCCCATTTGTTTTAAGAAAATAATTAAATAAATAAAACTAACTATATAGTAACTAATAGTACTATGAATAATAATAGTAACAATAGTAATATCTTTAACACCATTAAGCAATGTCTGCCTATCCCAGGTCCTTGGGAAGGACTCGATAGGTAGATAAAAATACCAAATCCATCTGATTGACTGCATGACCAACCCATAATAATAAAAGTAAGGCCAATAACAACACACAGCTGAAAGAAGGTACTAATACTCTCGCTGGGGACTGACTATCCAATCCTGGGTAACACCATCTCACCTTCAGGATTATGGCCTTACATAGAGTTCTACAGCAGAGGTGTCAAACTGCCAGCCTCTGGGCCAGACACATCACGTGGAAGCCGCACCCACCTCATTGCCGGCAATAGCAAAACAGTCCGGATACGTTGCGTGATGTCACATGACATTGTGAGTTTGACATGTCTGTTCTACAGGGATGAATTGACACAAATCAACCTTCCATCATTTATCAATCATCTATTGACCTCCAGATATTTATTGATTCCTTGAATAGTCCTATGTACCATTTTGGGAACTCTGGGAAACCACTGGAAATGGAAGTAGGCATTTTTATCTTTACAAGAGAAAATAATGGTTAGATTTATGAAAGCACCTAAAAATAAGCTAATAACAAACAGAACCCAGTCCAGTTAATCTGAAAGAAAAAGTTGCATATGCTGAATATTCAAATTTAACGGGATGTAGTATTGACTGGAGATGGCTGATCTAGCTGTATAGTTTTCTGTGGAGCATGAATGTAGCAAAAAACCCCTCCATGAAACAAATAAGTTCGTGTAATGTCCTAACCAGATTTATTCTTCTCTTTATTCAGTTCCTCTGTTGCTGTTCAATTCACAGAAGGAAATACTCCACACATGTGTACTTTAAGACTAACACAGTTGGTTTAAATATATGACATTTCCATAAATCAGATATAGTAATACCACCTTTATAAGAAAAACGTATCTAATAGACTTAATTTAATATCCTTTAAAAAAAGAAAGTAACTGAATAGCACTATTTGAATCTTATTAGAGAGAGATTGATGAAAGGGTTGGGTAAACTTTTCCTCATCCTGTAGCTATAATATATATTGTTTTTCTTCTCTTTGTCATCAGTGATGTAAAGAACTACTACTTTAGGCTTTACTCAGCTTGACAGTTATGAGAGTAAATAGGAAGTGCCTTGGTTGTTGAGATTAACAGCTTCTGTTTTGTTTTAGTATGGTAGTGGTTGATCTGGCTGTACTGATAATACTAGGAATCAGCCTTGAATAATTCTAATTGTTGATAGTTGGCAACTGGCACATTGATTCAGATAAATGGACTCTTGACAATTAGTTTGCATCTAAGTGTTTTTTGTGGTCCTAGCCTTCTCCATTCACATGCTGAATGATCCCTCATTCTATATACCTTCAAACTGATGGGGCCAATTTCGCCCCACAATTTTCTTTGAAGTTAATAGATGCTTGCCACCAATATCCTTCAGGTTGTAGCAACCCAAGGAACTGTTTTCTTCTGGTGTCTGGTAGAATTTTATAAGAATTATGAAAAGAGGCAAACCATATTCTTGAAACTAAAGACTAAATATATGCAAATATTTAGACAATGCATATTTCTATTTCAAATTGTGTTCTAAACAAGATTTTGCTGTCATAACAAAGAATGGCAATTTTAGATTTGGAATGAAATCACCGTCAGCCATGGCTAATAAATGTTTCTAAGTCACAAACATGCTTTGAGAATAAGCTGTGTCTTCAGAAAAGGTAATATTAAAAGTGGTAGAAAGCAATTATTCGTATCAAAAAGGTATTTCAGGCACAATTCACAGAGACAAAACAATGAGTTTTGCTGAAGGTTTTGATCTAGGAATGCAAATGATCTGGGAAAATATATTTTTTAAATTAGACTTACCCAGCCTTGAGCTCTCGAGAGATGCTGGGACTGAATTTCCAGTTGCCATGTTGCTTACTATTTTAGAAATATAGACTTGGAAAGGCTCAATTATGTATTACCATACATAATCCATTAAACGTATTGTGAACTAGAAGTGAGGAGAAAATTGTCTAAAATAACTAACTGACTTTAGGTGTTCTGAGTGGACAACACATTGTTAGTTCTTTAACAGTCACATAATCAACCTGCATTTTTTAACCAAATAATTTTATTCTCTCTCTTTCTGTCTGTCTCGATATATATACAATATGTATATTTGATACTCTGCTCAGAAAAAGTCTTTGGGCGGAAACATCCATGCATCAGTGTTGAATTTTGACCCACTGCATCGCTTCCTCAAACAGTGTCCAATAACAGCAACCCAAATCCGGCAATGTTTTTTTGACAGTGGCTGGTTAGCATTCCCTCAGTCCCTCCTCCCTCCTGAGCCCCTCCAGAAGTTGTGTCACCAGACCTGGGGGCCACAAGAAACCAGAGACATTGGTCAATGGTAAGGTGACCAACTTTTTTACAATGAAAAGGAGGACACAAATAAATTGAAGAAAAAAATATCGTAAATAAAAGAAACATTTTATTCATTGCAACAATAATACAGACAACTTGCATGTGCAAAGTTTGCCAGCTGGGAGTTTTGGCGCACTCAGCAGCAATTCCTATTGGCTTTCGAAAGCCAATAGTGGGAATAGCATAGCTCATGCAAAAGTTGAAAAAAAACCCATCAAAAAAAGGTGCCAGAACACCATTCTGAGCGTTTTATGAGGGGAAAAAAAGCCCTGCAGATTAGTCTTCAAATATCGAAAAGGAGGACATGAAGGATGACACTTTTTGAGGGAGGACAGAACTTACAAAAGGAGGACTGTCCTCCCTAAAGGAGGACGCTTGGTCGCCTTATCAATGGTTCCATTGTAGTCAATCTTTTTACTGTCTCCATGTGGTTTGTTTATTTTAAACTTTTAAAGTTTTTTTTTAATATTAAGTGTTTATATATTTTATATGATTATTTTTTATATGTTTGTTGTTTTACTGATTGTTCTGCATTGCCCAGAGTTGCTTTCTGTGAGATGGGCAGCTATATAAATGTGGAAATTAAATAAAATTAAATTCTGTGGCATATGGAATTTATTCCTTCTTGATGTTCACCCATTTTAGTGTAAATCTGCATATGTATACAAAGTGCTGTTGTTAGTTAGACCAACATAGTTAAGCACTAATAGCTTCTCATGAATGCATTTGGATGTTTAAGCAGGCATGATCCTGGACTTGCCTTACTATAGCATCTAAATCCTGGACATGGTTCCCACAGCTGTTCGTTCAAATGAATGCCTCTACATCTGAATATTCCCTGTCATGCTGCAGAGGGAATATCTATTGTAAGTCTTACCCCCACATGCATTCTGCTGTCATCATCGCTGCTGTAGCTAATCCGCTATGACTTGGCAAGAAAAGAGTTTATCTTTTCTGCTCCAGGACAAATCATAGGCAGCTAAGATCATGGGAGATTCAGCATACTTTCAGAGCTGTGTTAATTCACCAAATTCTGCTTGATTGTGACAGGAAATATTTCACAAATGCATCAACTTTCCTATAGAACAGGGGTCGTCAAACTTGGTCCTTTTATGACTTGTGGACTTCAACTCCCAGAATTCCTCAGCCAGCGTGCCTGGCTGAGGAATTCTGGGAGTTGAAGTCCAGAAGTCATAAAAGGATCAAGTTTGAAGACCCCTGTTATAGAAGCACTTACACCGCTACAGTTGAAATGGGCTGCATTAGTCTAGACTTTGCTCTATGATCCAAACAATATTAGTGGAAGTTTATTCTGCAGCTTCCTTCCTTCCTTCCTTCCTTCCTTCCTTCCTTCCTTCCTTCCTTCCTTCCTTCCTTCCTTCCTTCCTTCCTTCCCTCCCTCCCTCCCTCCCTCCCTTCCTTCCTTCCTCTAAATTACAGTATAGGGTCATCTATTGCAGAATTATGATGCTAGTTTGGTGGGCTTCTGAGTTATGTGATCTTTGTTTGTTTTTGATATCTGAGTGAGACAGATGAGAGAAAGACAAGCAGAGGAACTGAGGAAAATATTGTTTTTGTGTTGTTATCTGGAGGCAATATTCCAGTTGTTCCTGCTTTATTCAGTATTTTTTTAAATCTCTACAGTTAATACTATAAACATACTAATCTGAAAGATTTCAAATCTGATTTTCTGTCTACAAATTGGAAGTTGAGATATAACTATTATGACTATTAAAGAGAACTTTGGTTTTGATATGACAGAGTATCTTCCTAACGGTGTAGGTCAGGGGTCTTCAAATTTGGACCTTTTATGACTTGTGGACTTCAACATGCCTGGCTGAGGAATTCTGGGAATTGAATTCCAGAAGTCATAAAAGGCCCATATTTGAAGATCTCTAGTGTAGGTGTATTAACAAATGGTATCAGTGATCTGAATATATTATTTTAAAATTAATTACCAGCCACTGTATAAAAAACAATCCACTGCAGAAAATTCTCTACTTTATATAGAAATTTGTAATAGCCATGTTTGTACTTCCCAAACTTATTTGTTTAGTTTATTTTTATTTTTATGATGCAATTTGCAGTATGTTTTAGATCTCTGTATTTTACATTTCAAAATAATTGTACAAGGTTTAATAGAGCATGTTTTAATAGTTATAAATATAATCTTAGTAATATATTACTACAATAATATATAGCGCAACAAATATATAATTATACATTATAGAAAATAGTAGCATATGTTTATATATACAAATATAAGAATAAAAAGTAGTTGTTACAATGTGTGCATTCTCTTATATACATATGATGACAAAAAAAAATCCTCTCCTTTGTTATTTGACTTATAGTTATAGAGATACCTTAGGAGAAAAAAATTGACTCTACTCCAGCAAGTCTTCTTTTCTTATTCTGTTTCCTGCGTTTAGTAGAATTAACCTATCATCATTTTTATTCTTCATATATGCATCAGGAAATTGATGCAAAAGGCAGACACGAACATCAGAGTACTGTACACACAGAGTGACTACTTTGATGCTAGCAGTTTGCTGAACATGATAAAGAAATCAATTCATGGAAGTAATGTAAACCATTCTGAGCAGCTGCTGTAGCTTTCCCTGTTTTTATCACTGCCTCAAAAACCTGGGAAGTGTCAGCAATTGCGTCAAGGCAGCCAGCTCAGTGTCTCCTTCAATCTCAATGGATGGACTCGTTGCTTTGAGGACAGTATGTTTACAACTGCTTTATCTCACTTTTCCCTTCACTCTCCAGGCCTTTTGGCTGACCTGGTGCCTTGGGCAGCATCTGGCTTTGATGCTATATAAGTTGTATAACTATCTAACGAAGGAAGAGTTGAACCAAATGAGAGAGAAAAAAAAAGCTTTCCTTTTTGGAATGTGCCATTGTAAACTTTTTCTGCCTTTCTATATTCTGAATAACAGTATAAAGTATGGTGATTTCTAAATAATAATAATAATAATAATAATAATAATAATAATAATAATAATAAAAGTTGGAAGGGACCTTGGAAGTCATCTAGTCCAACCCCCCTGCTCAGGCAGGAAACCCTATAACATTTCAGACAAATGGCTGTCCAGTTTCTTCTTAAAAACTTCCAGTGTTGGAGCATTCACAGCTTCTGGGGGCAGGTTGTTCCACTGGTTAATTGTTCTGTCAGGAAGTTTCTCCTTAGTTCTAGATTGCTTCTCTCCTTGATTAGTTTCCATTTGTTGCTTCTTGTCCTGCCTTCAGGCGCCTTGGAAAATAGCTTGACTCCCTCTTCTTTGGCAGCCCCTGAGATATTGGAATACTGCTATCATGTCCCCCCCTTGTCCTTCTCTTCATTAAACTAGACATACCCAATTCCAGCAGCCTTTCCTTATATGCTTTGGCCTCCAGTCCCCTGATCATCTTTGTTGCTCTTCTCTGTACTCTTTCTAGAGTCCCAACATCTGTTTTACATCGTGGTGACCAAAACTGGATGCAGTATTCCAAGTGTGGCCTTACCAAGGCATTGTAAAGTGGTATTAATACTTCACGTGATCTTGATTCTATCCCTCTGTTAATGCAGCCCAGCACTGTGTTGGCCTTTTTGGCAGCTGCAGCACACTGCTGGCTCATATTTAAGTGATTGTTCACTAGGACTCCGAGGTCCCTCTCTCAGTTACTACTATTAAGCAAGGTACCCCCTATACTATACCTGTACATTTGGTTTTTCTTGCCTAAATGTAGAACATTACTTTTTTCACCATTGAATTTCATTTTGTTAGAAAGTGCCCAGTGTTCAGGTCTGTCCAGATCCTCCTATATCCTAAGCCTGTCTTCTGGAGTGTTGGATATTCCTGCGAGCTTGGTGTCATCTGCAAATTTGATGATTTCCCCATTTATCCCCTCATCCAAATCATTGATGAAGATGTTGAAGAGCACTGGGCCCAGAACAGAGCCCTGGGGCACTCCACTACACACTTCCCTCCATGTAGATGCAGTTCCATTGAGGACCACACGCTGAGTACGGCTGGTCAGCCAGCTACGGACCCATCTGGTGGTGATGCTGTCTAACCCATATTTTTCTATCTTATCAAGTAGTAGGTTGTGATCTACTTTATCAAATGCCTTACTGAAGTCCAAGTAAATTATATCTACAGCATTCCTCTGATCCACTAATTTTGTCACTTGGTTAAAGAATGCAATAAGATTTGTCTGGCATGATCTGTTTTTGACAAACCCATGTTGGCTTTTAGTAATGACTTTGTTTGCCTCTAGTTGTTCGCTGATTCGTTGTTTGATTATCTTTTCCAGAATCTTCCCAGGTATTGAGGTCAGGCTGATAGGTCTATAATTTCCTGGGTCCATTTTTTTCCCTTTTTTGAAGATGGGAACTACATCAGCTCTTTTCCAGTCCTCCGGTAGTTCCCCAGTGCTCCAGGATCTTTGAAAAATATAATTCAATGGTTCTGAGATCACATCTGCCAGTTCCTTGAGAACCCTGCGGTGTAATCCATCTGGTCCTGGTGATTTGAACTCATCTAGGCTGGACAGGTGCTCACTTACCATTGTCTTGCCTATCTTAACTTGCGTTTCTATTCTGTTTTTTATGGCACTATTTTTGGTAGGTTGGTCTGTTTTTCTCTTTGTGTAAAGACAGATGCAAAAGGATAATTTCTCACTCTCTGGGGTAAAGTATTCTTTGCAGAAAACTGAGTAAGTAAACTGTATCTACTTTGCTGTTTGCTGGTTTGTACATGTTGGGGTCATTGTCTCTACTTTGAATTTATTAATGATGAATTGAAGCTACCACCCAGAAATTCTATAGGAGGCAAAGGCAGGGAACTGAGTTTTCCCTATCTTTATCCTCACAACAAAAACCATGTAAGATACCTCAGTCTGAGAGTATGTCTGACTCATAGTCATCCATTGAACATCATGCAAATGCAATACCTTGAGTGTGGATCTCATCAATCCTGGTTCTAAATCCTAACCATTCCACTACTATAACAAGGTTGATCCCCAACCTGTTATAGTTGATCTATCACCCTGTTCTTTTCTGATCTATTTTTCTCTTTGGATTCAGTTGCTGCTACAGTTGCAACTACACTTCTAAGCTTACAAACTGCTAGCAAAATTCATGTAGTAAGTTGTGAACTTGGCCCAGTTAATGTCCAGCAAATGTAGAATGTAGATATTTTTGGCATAAGATGCTTAAATGGTTCCCATCTATATTATTCCCAGCTGGAAATCTATTCTAAATAGATATTCAGTATTTGGAAAGTAAAACTTGTTTAGCTTATTCGGAATTTAATTTCTCTTCCTAATTATAATTTACTTTTGCATTGCTCTATATCTGATCTCCAAATATGCTCTGAAGCATGCAGGAAAGTGGATGCTGCACATGTCTGCAACACCTTAAAACAGTGGTATCTTTTTCGAGAATTGCACAAGCAGGTTTGAGGCCTTGCAAACTAATGCTATGTTGCATTCTTGCATGCTCAGAAGCAAAAGATGGAATTCAAAGAGCCGCAGTGCCTAAAATTTAATGATATAAGGAATTTTATGAAAAGGAAAGATCTCTGCATAACCAGGGAACAACTGCCAGGTAAAATGACAAAAACAGAACAATATATTTCACATTATTTCAGCCATCCTTCCAACAACTTCTGAGAGGTAGATTGGAAGTATTATTCCTAAATGCCAAACAATCTAAGGTTGGGAAAATAATGGTTTGCTCACAGCTAACTTTTCTTTTGAAAAATTGTTTCAGAGATTTTATTGTCATGAAGATACAAAATAAATTATGCTTAGTTTTTTAAAGAGGCTGTTTTGATTTTAAGATATTTTGTGAGAGCCCTAAATACTGTATTTGCCTGGAAGAAGAGAAATCCTGACATTAAATAATCCTTCAACCCCCCAAAATAAACAAATAACATTACATCAAACCCCTTGTCTATGTCCTTTACCATATTCTCAGAAGATCTATGACAATCTTCCAATTTCAAAAGTTAAGTCCTTGGCAAAAAATTAATTTCCTTTCTAGCAGTAATCTCCTAGTATATTTTTAATCAATTTCTTTGGTATATTGGAAAGTTTTTCCAAGAATATAATCTCCATGCTTTAAGAATTCTGCTTCTCAAGAAGGATAGCACAACTGCATTAATTTTTATCATTACACATGTGCTAGTTAGGCACAAAACATTGTACTAATTCTGCATAACAATTTTGGAAGTTTCTTTACATGACATAAGTTATTGTTTCAGAACCCATAGTTTTCTATTTTTTTATTCAAAACAACTGATCTCAAGTTGCTGCTGGTCAGGCATCTCGCAAAAGATGTGATTCATCTTAAAATGATTTCTTTAAAATGGGATCCCAAACAGTAAGCGATGGCACTGCAAAATTACAGTGTCAGACAATAATCGAATCTGGCTATGAGATAGTATAACAGAATGCAATTTCTCTTCCACTGTGCTTTCTCTGAATGGCAAATAAGAGGGAATTAATACTTATAAGAACTTACAGGCATAACTACAAATCAAATTTATACTTAACTGAAAAAGTATGATTTACTCCCCTTTAGAGCAAAAAGGGTGATGAAAAAAATTGAGGGGAAATAAAGATTAGTTATTGATTGACAAATTGGTTATGAAGAATTTTAAAAAGTGATTTGTAAATTGGAACAATGCATGGTTAGTATTTGAAGGATATAGAAGAGAAAACCCACATGGAGCAGGTTAAGAAAGAAACTGAAGACTTTATTTTAGCAGCTAAGAACAAGCTTTCTGTTTATTTATTATTAAACTTCTGTGCTGCCTATCTCACTGAAGCATCTCTAGTCAACTAAGCTTTGCCAATTAATTGTACTGAAAGGGAAAATTCAGCATATAAACAAACAACAGCAAATGCTGCCTTTGTAGAGAAAAAGATGAAACAATAACCATTTGTTCAGTGGCTGTACTAAAATTTTGCAAACTGACTATAAGCAGTGTCATGATGGAGTTGCCAAAATTATTCATTGGAAATTTTGCAAGGATTTGGATTTAAATCTAGCAAAAACTACCAGGAACATCAAGTTGAGTGGCTTAAGATCTTATGGGACTTTAAAATTCACGCAGACAGGAATTTTTTCATAGCATGCCTGATAAACAATCATTGAAAAAAGAGATGCTGATGTTGCTATCCTGGGTGATGCTCCGTTAGAGGAAAAGCAACTGGGGAAAAATTATGAAATACTGGGGTTTGCATTTTTAAGTTAAATGCTTATGGAAAAAGAAACTTGCCCTTATACCAATAATAACTGGAATCCTTGGAGCATATCTAAAGGATTCCTTATTTGGAAATTTTGAATTTATTGGACCTGAACAATAACAACATTACCTTGCGTGAAACTACCTATTTTAATATGGTAATTCTTAGGTCCTTACTCAGGACTTAAATAATTAAGTTTTCGCCACTCTTAGATTGTGAATCTAACTGCAAATTATTACTGCTGCTAATAATAATTCTTTGAAGGTTCATGAAATATTACTTTCTAGAAACAGTGGCTGAGGACTCTAATTCCAAAATAGCAACATTTGACCCAGTTAATGGGGTGTATATGGTGGTCCACAAATATTGATATGGACATTTGTCTTGCATAGGACCTGAGTGGGCTATATCTGCCTGGGAACAGGATTTATAAGTGTCATGGCTGACCTGGGATCTGAATCCAAATTCTCTTTTTCTAGGGGCATAACTCTGTGCCAATGATAGAAGGAAACTCAGAATAAAACATTTCTATTTAAAATTTGTCAGCACCAACATAAAAATGTCAATTCACCAAATTGTCTTGTGAGGAGTATTATGTTTGCTAAATAAGTTAGATTAGGTTTGGTATATGTTGATTTTGGTATAACTTAACTACGTCCTTAATGTTCAGTATGTGCTAGAACATTAATTTTGTGACAAATTAAGATATTTAGTTTTTTTAAAAAAATTATGTAACTGTCTTTTTACATATGAAACTGCCTGTTCTCATGAGATTTTAGTCATACAGCATATTTTAAGAACCTTATTGTTATACTTAATACTTTTAGCTATTTGTGTCTCATTATGCCTTAACACACTTCAAACCTAATCTTATCTTTCATTTGATTTTTCCTTTTAAAACTAACAATGCAGTGCTTTTTTTTAATGCTTTCTTCAGTTTTAAAGAACTTAATTTTTACTTGCAATTACATTAAGCAGCTTGTCACTCAGGCCTGGTGGTTGTGAAATTAATTCTCTGCTTAATTTTATGGAAAGCCTCCCCCGAGCCAACTTTTTAAAGCTTCAGTTTAACCAGTGTTCATCTATGTGTGTCTTTTTGTTGTTACTTTTATTCCTCAACTTATTTGTACAAGCTAACTCCTGTTACACGAAGCCTGGTGACCTTGAGCCGATTACCACTCAAGCAGACTTAATTTGCAATAAGGTGTTTGAAAATAGAATATCCAATAAGAAATAAAGTGGACCACACAGTTACCTTTTACAGATAATTTGAGTTATCTTTCGTAAGTTACCTGCTATTATCTGACAGGTTCAGAGAGAGCTGCTGGAGGCAAAACCTAAACATGAATGTGTGTGTGTGTGTGTGTGTATTAGCTCTGCATGTATCAATTACATTTCAAAATAAATATTTCATATAATGCATAAGCACAGCAAGGAGAATTCAGATGACAACTAGATGTCACTTGAGAGACACAGACTTCAGTGGTTTTCCAGATTTTTGTAGCCCTATATGGTAGCCTTCTTGTTTCAGATTTTTCATGAGCTCTGGGTGAGTGGGGAGAATGTGCAACTATTTATAGAGGTTGATTAATTAAATATAATATGATTCTAAAAGGCTGCACATTTCTTTTTTTTTCAGGCTCACATGGAACCCTAAATAAAAGGGGTTGCTTTTACGAATAAGGGAGAGATGCTATGTTTGTAGTTATTTCAAATCATTTTGAAATTTGCACAACCCTACATATGATGTGCAGTGCAAATTAACGAATTCAGCATTTTGAATTGAAGTGATGCATGTTAACATGATGCATTTTAATAAAGTGTGCTGTAGACTTGATCTTGAGAGATTAGAATTCATATCATTGTGTTACTCTAGGGCAGGGATGTCAAACTGGCATCACATGCAGGCCACGCCTACCCCAGCTCCTCAAAGGCAAAAAAGTTGTGATACATCACAATACGTCACATGACACAATCAAGTTTGACACTCGTGCTCTAGAGGGGGCTCAGCAAGGGACTTTCAACTCAATTACTTACTTTATCTTTGGTTTGTCCATGTTGAAATGTTGCTCTTATTAATAGTACTTTGGTTTCTGAAAATTCTCAAAAGTTGTGTAACCTTTCCCTAACTTAACTCAGAGGCAACAAGGATTTTTAGTCTCAGCTTTCATTGGGAATGTATAATCACAAGGCCTTATTAGAGAAGTCTTTTTACCCATTTCCTCATCTGTCTTAATTTATAATATATTTTTTGTTTATTTAAATAAAGATTATCTATTGATGCTGTTCAGATTCTCAACACCATCTTCCATCTTTTTTGTGTGGTTGCCTTAAAGGTGTAAACGGAATAAACTCACTCAAGGTATCAACAGTCTGGCTCTGAAATATTTGCTATGAGTTGTTCCAGCTGCTAAGAGAGGCCAGAGTTTGCAACTGTGCCAAATCTTCAGAGATTTGTCCGGAAAGCAGTTACAAACACGTGTTCATTTTCTTTCTGGATGATCTTAAAAAGCAAGAAGAATTCAATTTGGAAGGAGAAGTGAGCAGACCCTGTTTTCTCCATACCTGAGGACTCGTCCTCTGTGGTAGAATAGGATGTCTTTGTGTATATGAGCTAGAATCCTCTATTCTCTAGGTTCCAATTCATCTGGAAACTTTCACAGGCGCCTACTTTACATATACTTCAGCAACTCACCAGTTGTGGCTTGGAGAGGGAGGCACACTTCTCACAGTTGAGATTTACACATGAAGTAACCGCTTGAATGGAGCCCTTGTCATCTGTTTCCTCTGAATCACTTTTACAAGACTATTTACTGTACCTAATAAATCTCTTTCGGTATAATTGGACACAGTATACTCATATTGCATGGGAAGTTTAAGGACGAACTGTTTAGTGACAGGAATTCTTATATTTTAAATACCTTGCCTTTAAATTGTTAAGTTTTTATGTAACATTTGGATACATAATATTTCTCATTGGCCCACTGAAAATTCTTAAAATAAACGGTTTGTCAAAGTTATAGAATGAACCCTATGAATTCATCTCCACGTATGGTCTTCTAATCCATACTAATGGAAATGATATTTTCCCTACTGTTAGTGATAGTTCAATTATCAGAGTTTTCCCTGTATTATTGAAAGGTTTGGTCCTGAAAGCAAATACAGCTGGGGGAGGGGTTGGTAATAATATCCAGGCATTGTAGCTGGAGGGACTTTTAGCAGGGTTGATCAACTGTGCACTACTTTATGCACAGCTTCATATTTCATATCTTTTGAGATGTGCACATTTACTGTCCTATCAGCAAAAATATACGTACCGAATTTCAGAGAATGTAGAGATATATGAGCTGAAAGGATACCTGCTTGAGTGAGAAGAGTTATCTTGGGAGTAGCACAGAGCCAAAATTGGGATGATCTGAGCCTGATTCTGTTCCTCCTCTGCTAAATGAATGCTGATAACTTTCCTCTGATTGGAGTTGCAAGCAGAAGTAAGGAAAATAGTTGCTTCACACTCTGAATGTTAGTAATAGATGGAAATAGACTGCAGGTACAATATAGTGATTGTATAGACTTGTCATGGCCCTAGGAAGTCAAATTTTGACTTCACTATCTTTTTCTCTGTCTCTTATTTCACAGAGTTGTTAAAATGAAATGACTGACATGTGGCCCAAACTACTTTCCTGGAAGAAAGTTGAGGAACAACATGTGTTGAATTGGTGACTTGGGGGGGGGACATACCATGTCTAGACGAGTGTCAGTCTTCCAATCATATTCTTTGGTCCCACTTCCTCCTTCCCATGTGCTTGGTGCAATTTCTGCTTATCTATACTTTCCTAATGCTACTACCTATCTTTCTGGAGCCAGGGTCTCCAAACTTGGCAACTTTAAGGCTTGCGGACTTCAACTCCCAGAATTCCCCAGCCAGCATGGCTGACTGAGGAATTATGGGAGTTGAAGTCCAGAAGTCTTAGAGTTGCCAAGTTTGGAGAACCTTGTTGTGGAAGATGGAAATGCCTTGATCTTTTGGAGCATGGTTTATAAGAGCTATTCATGAAAAAAAATTGGGAAATCTAAATCATATTTGGAAATTTCAGGATATATCAATATTATGTCAAGGGTACATATATCAGATAGATGATGATAGATAGATAGATAGACAGATAGACAGACAGACACATAAATACAACTATACACATAGGAAGAAAGGGAATTATGCAATTTCAATGAACTTATGACTATATCACATCTGAATGGAGCATGTCTATTTTCTTGGTAGAAACGTGTACTATATGCACCAAAAGGTTCTTTTTGTGCCTTATTATGGACTAAAATGGAACATGTCATTCTACTTCTCTGCCTCTCCTTCATTTAGAAGTTGTATATCCCACAATGTTTCAAGACATTTAATTTGTGACTAAAAGATGCATGCCTGTGTCCACCTTCTCTCCAAAATGGTCAGTTTAAAATTGGGGGCAGTGTTGCATTTATAGGATCTAGCAGAAGCAGTTTGGCACACATAGCATCCATCTTCTTGGAGTTGGGTCAGTCCTTTTGCTCTCTTTTGTCTTCCATTCAGTTGGTGTTTAATATGTTTCCTCCGTTTGTTAAATCAGCAACTTCATACTAATGTTGCTGAGATGGTTTCCCTGCTCTGCCTGATGGGGGTTTTGCAACTGCATGCTAATTTTTCACATCAGTTGTTTTTCACCCATTCTACCCTCCCACGCTTTTCTGATGCACAAGGTTAAGGGTGGGGGAAAATCGCCTCTATCAGTTTGCTTTAATTAGGATGTCACAGCTAAAGAGTGGAACACATGGAGATATTGAAAATTAATAACCTTAACTAATTTTGATTTCCATTAAGTTTGGCCAGCTGTCTGATTGGAAAAGTAAATGTAATCAACTAACTGCACAATAGATGGATTCTCTACTCAGGGGATTCCGATCTGAACACCTGCCCTGGTCCCAGAATTACTTCCCCGTGTTAGACCCATGTGGCATGGGAGAACAGTGGTCTGGATGACCAGATAGCTTCATTGCTGTGCTAGCAGACTTTTAGGCAAAAACACAGGTCATTAATACTGCATATTCCTTGAACAGCCAGGCCCAAGTTTAGATCTTTGATATACTTTTCCTTGCAGATAAATCAGGTCAGACTGTGATCTTATTTTCTCATTCCTCAAACTCTTAAGTCTTTGCTTACATCTTTATCCTAAGATATGGCAAAATACAGGGCCAGATTTTGGTAAGGGATTTTATAAGGAAGGTAGCACAGAGGTCTATGTCTTGTTTTTATCTGGAGATTTAGGTCATGATGAAATATATTGTTAACTTTTTAAGCTAAAATCATTATTCTCTGTCTCTGTTGTTATAATAATAATAATAAAGTTGGAAGGGACCTTGGAGGTCATCTAGTCCAACCCCCTGCTCAGGCAGGAAACCCTATTCCATTTTGGACAAATGGCTGTCCAATCTCTTCTTAAAAACTTCCAGTGTTGGAGCATTCACTGCTTCTGGAGGCAGGTTGTTCCACTGGTTAATTGTTCTAACTGTCAGGAAGTTTCTCCTTAGTTCTAGGTTGCTTCTCTCTTTGGTTAGTTTCCACCCGTTGCTTCTTGTCCTGCCTTCAGGTGCTTTGGAAAATAGCTTGACTCCCTCTTCTTTGTGGCAGCCCCTGAGATATTGGAACACAGCTATCACGTCCCCCCTTGTCCTTCTTTTCGTTAAACTAGACATACCCAATTCCAGCAACCGTTCCTTATATGTTTTAGCCCCCAGTCCCCTAATCATCTCTCTCTCTCTCCCTCCCCCCCCTCTCTTACCTACATACTGAAGATTTAGCTGGGCAGACAAAGTTTGAGTTCTTGAACATCTGAGGAAAGAATAGTGAATACATGGCTTCTTGTTTTGTGGGATGGAGACTATTGCAATGCCCATCCACTTTTATACAGTAATTTCTGACAAGACTTGTCCAGTGCCAGCTTGTTATTTTTCTCACATCTCCTGATATATTTTTTTTTCTATTTGAATGCCATTGTCTCATCCAATTTACACGTGAACTATCTCTTGGGTTTGGAGAAAGCTGTCTTGTGTCTCATGTATTTCACCTTTCTTATGCTCTGTTTATAACTTACACAAAGATGTAGCACAATGTATATGTGGGTGTATAGCCCTATCACCTTCTTTCTCTCTAAACTAAAGCTAGAAATCAATAGATAACTACATAGTAATACTGATAACAATAAGATCACAGGTTTTAGTTTATCATTGTAATGATCCTTCTGACTGGTGAAGAATTTATCATTGTATGATCCTTCTGACTAGTGAAAGGGGTGGCCTGGATTCTCTGATCATTTAATATTAAATAAATACCATTTTTATTGTCTCAAGTAGTAGAAGATGAAGATACAAATATATTGCCATAGTTTGTAAAATAAATAAGCTAAGGTGGTGTTTGCCAGAGATTTTTGAATGTGGGTGTTGCAAATGTCATATAAAGACTTGTCTGAAATTTTCTAGGGAAAAAAAAGTTACTCAAATCATAACCCACCTATTGAACTCTACATTAATTACGATGCTTTAATATTGCTATAAAATGAATAATTCAGTGCCACAACTTGTGGATTTAAGCCTGGATTTTCTTTTACATATCTTTCTGATGTATACTAGTTCTCTTCAAAGTGCTGTGTTGTCCAAATCTTTGATCTTAAAATTGTTTTAACCTCCGTTCTGTATAAGATTTCTTGCTGTAATTAAAATCTTGTCAGACACCAGTTTTCTACAATAACAAATTCTGCTTTACTTCAGGGATGAGAATTTTAAAATGCATTTTTTTACGTGTTTTATATGCCAGGTCATTTAAGTGGTCTAGCTGCTTGGTATTCTCTACTCTGATTGGTTGAATGCAGATATTTTTTACATGCATTGCCATCTGAACATTTAACAGGAAATATTAGCTATGGCTCTTCCACATTTCTTAAAAATTCAGTGACCACATGTGAAAGAGTTCCAGCCCTTCAGAAATCCATTATGTCTGTACCTTGACTATTTAATGTTGTCTGTCTGATATTCTCTCCTGTTGTATATATTGGGGTGGCCAGAAATCAATCTGAAGTGTAAAATTCTTGGTGCAAGGAAAAGCAAAATGTGCAAAACTCATAGATTGACACATTGCAAGATTATAGTTGCTGCTTTTGACATTAGGCTGACAGGCAGAAAGGTAGCAATCATATTGATGCCCTGATCTGGAATGAAGAGTGACAGGAGACAGATAAGATATGTATATTGAAAAATGTGATTAAAAGGGACACCCACTATAGTTTTCCCCAGAGTAGCAAAAAAAGAGTAATAACCTTTCTCTGAATAAGTCCCTCTTACTTCTTACTTCATTACTTTGGCTGTTCATGGGACTGAAGAACAAAGAATAGATATTCATCTAGATAATGCACTGCTGCTTAATGTAGCACAAAGCAGATAGGTGCATGGAGACAGAGGCTAACTTTCCTTTGCTTATTTGAGTGCAACATAAAAACGCAAAGCACAAAGTCATGAAACCAAAATATGAACAATGTAAAAGTAATCGAATGCATGAGCAATACTGCTCTGTGGTCCATACTAGCACTTCTTGTTGAGACAATGATATCGAAACTTCAATCAATTCAACATACGAGACAGTCTTATCCCAAATGATAAGTAAGTAAGGTTGTGGCTCGTGTGTGTGTGTGTGTGTGTGTGTGTGTGTCTTTTCTAAGTCTTAGCTGGTCTGTTCTCCCACTTTATTTTGTTGATCGGCTGGTCTGAATGATAGGGAAAAAATCACTGTTTTTGTGCTGCTATTAAAAAGCTTATAATTAGGACTGCTGGGAGTTGGGAGGTTTTAATGTCTCTCCCAGTGATCTCAATGCAGTTGTTTCCCCCATTATTAATGGGAGAAGACAAATAGGAATCAATATGGGACAAGTGAAATCTACCATATGTGTGTGTGTGTGTGTACATATAAGGCTATTCCTGATCACCATGTACATTGGTAATTAACCTGGCCCTGTTACCAGCTAATCGATGTCAACCCTCTTTAACTTGTACCTTGTAGAACTGTTGGGGTTGCAATTCCTGGAACAATCAGCCTGCATTTTGGAAATTGTATCTATGGTTTCAAAAACAGGATTGTGAATCATACACTGAGAATCTATGTACGGAGAATGATATATAAGAATTTGAGATTACGCAGAAACTGGGATAAGGGACAAAGATGGCACTATGAACCCATTTTGTATGGTTAGTAACCCAGGGAGTCCTGCCAACCAGTTTTTCAAAGCATCCATATTGCTGAATTGAAAACAAGATACAGTACTTTTCATTGTAACTATGAAAATATATTAATGGTGCACTTGGAACTTTCCCTCTCTTTCAGAAAGCTCTTGCCCATCTGTGGAAGGCCCCTCTACTTATTTTATATAGTACTGCACATAAGTGCTCTGTTATATAAGGGCTAAAGCATTAGATTCAAGTATGGCAGATGCAATTTTACAAAACACCCTGCAAGTTTTTTCTTCCTTTTAAAAAAAAATTACTTAACAGAAGATAAAGGAGCTCTGTGCAAAATGGAAGTAGATGGCATGTCACTTTATTTAACATGACGCCTACGGACAGCGTTTTAGATCAAAGTAGAGATCAAACTAATTCAGTTTGAATTGCAGCCACATTACCTTGATAAATAGATTCCTGAGTAGTTTGAAGACCTGGGAGTTACAAACTTTCCCCCATAACTCTAACCAAATTCTACATGCCTATAAATTATGCTTTCTTCTCCCTAGCTATCCTTCCTAATCCTTTACAAGTTCTGCAGTTTGAACAATATATTGATTCTGTGGTAGTTAAACAAGTTGTAAAGTTATTTTCTTTGAAACATAGTTTTGTTTTCTCATGACAAATTACGAAATTCCTGGAAATAAATTGTTCACCAGAATCAATTTGTAACAGTGTTCCATATAAATACCTTTCTGATCTCATTTTAACACTGTTAAGAAAACAGGTTAAATATAACACAGAGTATATTGAAATGTCATCCATAAGATTTGCAGTCGTGTCCCTCTGTGATCACCCATAAAACTCAACCATAATAATTTAGACAGTTTAGACAGTCATCGACAGATGGAAACAACAGGGATATGTAAAACATTTCAATTTCAACATATTTCAACATCAAAAGGATTGCTTAAAGAGGCTTGTTTTAAGATCTGACTGAATGGTTGGCTTTTTTGACTGGGGCACACAGGAGGGGCATTTTGAACAGCACAGTTTTAGAAGACAGAATAACAAAATAACTATAACAGAATTGGAAGGAACCTTAGATGTCTTCCAGTCCAACCCCCTGCTTAAGCTATCATTTCAGACAAACAGCTGTCCACTCTCTTCTTAAAAACCTCCCGTGTTGGAGCACCCACAATTTTGGGAGTCAAGCCATTCCACTGGTTAATTGTTTTCATTGTGAGGAAATTTCTTCTTAGTTCTAGGTTGGAACTAGAACTCTTAGTTCTAGGTTGGAATTAACTGTTGATAAGTTTCCATCCATTACTTCTTGTCTTTTCAGGAATTTTGGAGAACAGGTTGATCCCCTCTTCTTTGTGACAGCCCCTCAAATATTGGAAGACTGTTATTATATCACCTCTAGTCCTTCCCTTCATTAGACATTCCCAGTTCCTGCATAAAACATTCTTCATATGTTTTAGCCTCCAGTTCTTTAATCACTTTGTTTGCTCTTCTCTGCACTTTTTCTAGGATCTCAACATCTTTTTTTGTATTGTGATGATCAAAACTGGATGCAGTATTACAAGTATGGTCTCACTAGTGCCGAAAGGTGCAAATAGGTCATTATTTATTGTCATGCTATTGGATGTTTTTTCTCAAAACTTTCTTCCAGCCTGCCCAGTCTAGCAGCTGGGTTGATCATGCCACAACTGCTATTTATAGCTTTTCTCTATGGATAAATGGATGTGCTCTTCACCCATCCTTGAGTTGGCAGAAAAATATACCAGCTTTGTTGATCCTGATCTGACCTTCATTTCAAGTCGCTACAACCAGTGATAATAGGTGGCAAAGTTTAAGAGATTTTATACA
This sequence comes from Crotalus tigris, assembly GCF_016545835.1. Taxonomy (NCBI): domain Eukaryota; kingdom Metazoa; phylum Chordata; class Lepidosauria; order Squamata; family Viperidae; genus Crotalus; species Crotalus tigris. The sequence goes on along the minus strand of NW_024096488.1, from coordinate 90,586 downwards.
CCTTGAGACTCCTTTTGGAAGTTTCCAAAGAAGAAATGAGGAAAAACTACTCTAACACTGGCATAGCCTAAATTAAGCCTCTTTCAGTGGAAGAGATGAGAAACATGGGGAAAAACTCCTTAGACCACATACAGGCAGTCTTTACTTAGTGGTAATAATTGGGACTGGAATTTCCATTGCTAAGCCGTGTAGTCATAAAGCATAATGTCACATTATGCTTAGCACTTCCAGTTGCTATTGTTAAGAAAATCTCACACATCATTAAGCGTAATGTCATGTGGTTGCCATTTGTGACCTCCTGTAGCTTCCCCACTGCCTTTGCTTGTCCAAAGCCAGCAATAAAGGTTGCAAATGGTGATCACATGAGCACGGGATATTGGAACATTGTTATTGCAAGCTGGTTACCAAGCACCTGCATTGCAATCATGTCAACAATGAGGACCACTACCACTACTTCAGCACCTTTGTAAGTTTCAATGGACACTGAATGAGTGGTTGTTAAATAAGGACTACTTTTTTGGGACTGGGGCTCTGAGCAGAAAAAGAGCAGCTAAACACATGTTTGTCAGCCTTCCTGCTTTTGTTAGTTGGCATTTAAATTCAGGTGTAGGGATGGGTTGCAGTTTTCATATGATTAGGCTGGATGAGTGTTCTGGTTTTTTTTAAGGCAGGTAGTACAAACATTTATTTCTGCATGCATATTTTATGTCTTTCTCTCTCAGTATGTGCAAACGTATGCTATAGCATTCACATAGAACTGTTAATGCTGTGGAGATTGTGTAATGTCAGAGACCATTAACACAATGTGGATTATATTAGTTTATGTATGGGTTCAGAATATCCTGTGGTATCCTGTGATATTGGATTTCAGAGAATATGGATATGGAAAATTGCTGTGTTAGTTTGGGCTGCTTCTCTGACCCTTGGGAGTTCATGCTGCTGTTGACTTTCAGAAGTAAAATAGCAATAGCAATAGCACTCAGACTTATATACCGCTTCACAGTGCTTCATAGTGCTTTACAGTAAATACCAATGCTAAAAACTGTCTTGTTTCAGAACTGTCCACAAGAAAGCTCAACTTACTTTGCATCAATTTTTGCTGAGTTCTTATTTTTAAAATCTGGTGAGTTTTTTTTTTTTTTTTCAAAATGAACTTTGTTGTAGAGCCTGGGGCAGTGCTGCTCTTCCTGTCAGCCTGCCTGCTGTTATAATGTCCATTCCTTGCTTTATGGATTGAAGAACTATAAATCGCACTGCTGGAACCCCAATCAATTTTTATCAATTTTTTTTAAATGGTTGAAAAAAACCAGCAGGGAATAGTACTGTATTGTTACTAAGTTGCTCTTATTAAATATTTTCCATCTTTGGCAATTTCCAGATGTATGGACCCATTTCCAGAATGCTTACATAAAATAAAAGTAGAAGTAAATGTAGAGTAGCTAAGGAAAGGTATATGCTGCCCAACCTTAGCTGTGTACATCAGTGTTTCCCAAACTTGACAATTTTAAGGCATGTGGACTTCAACTCCCAGAATTCCACAGCCAGCGTTGCTGGGAGTTGAAGTCCTCATGCCTTAAAATTGTCAAGTTTGGGAAACACTGGTGTACATCATTCTAAACCAGGGATAGGCAACCTTGGCTCTTTTGTGACTCATGGATGCTCAGGAATTCTGGGAGTTGAAGTCTAGAGTCATAAAAGAGCCAAGGTTGCCTACCCCTGTTCTAAACCAAACTTCCTGCATGCTTCCCATATCTGAAGGGCTGCCACAGGAAGAGAGTGACAATTTCTTCTCCACAGCACCTGAGAGTAGGACAAGAAGCAATGGGTAGAAGCTCGTCAGAGGGTGATCCAACATGGAACTAAGGAGATGTTTCCTGACAGAACAATTAACCAATGGAACAGCTTGCCTCCTGGAGTTGTGGTGCTCCATCTTGGGAGATTTTCAAGAAAAGATTGAACATTTGTCCAGCATGGTTATTTATTTATTTTATATTTAGTATATGGCATCTACAGAGATCATGCAACTACTGATATACAAATTTAGTTTAAGTAAAGCATCAGCAAATGTAGATATAGACGATATAGACAACAGATATAGAGATAGATAGATAGATAGATAGATAGATAGATAGATAGGTAGATAGTGGACAAAATAATATACGAGATAAAATGTTAAATTAAGATAAAACCATCATAATGCATCATAAAGCCATAGAATTGCAATGGGATAAATGCTATAATTCAATATAAGCTAACCATCTAATTGCTTCTGGTGTGACTGCAACAAGATCATCTGGGATGGTACAAGGACTCCTAATTTGGGCAGAGAGTTGGATTAGAAGACCTCCAAGACCCCAAACCTTAATATAAGGTTTGAGCCTAATCAGAAACAAATTGAAATTTTCTTTGGGTAGAGTATCTGCATTTCAAAATGTTGAACTATGCCACTGACATGTGTTAGTCACAGATTAGAATAGTCAACAAATATTACTTAATTTAGGTCGTCTTAGTATATATTAGCTTGGGCTGAACTGACCCAGAATTGAACTGGAAAATTGTAAGTTTGGCATTTTCATATGTAGATGTAGGAATGGAAGACTCTAATTATTTTTATATGTCTGCAGTTCACTTTTTAAAAGTATTTTAGCAGATATTTCAAAATATTACCTACAGGAAATATATATTTTTTTTAGAAAAATAGAAAGAAAATAGTTACAGCCTTTATAAAATTAATTTAACATTTCAAGGCAAGATTATATCAGTGTTGCATATTAATATTTCTTGTATTACTTTGATATTTCAAAACCATTACGATCAAATGTTAAAAAGTTAACTACAGCAGCCAGTATAATATGAATCATAAGTCAGAATGACATTTAATGAAAGTTGATGTCAACATTATATTTCTTATTTGGCTCTTCAGGCAAAAATGAATATATTAAAGATACTGGGCATGGCTAGTCTAATGAAGAGAAGGACCAGGGGGTGACATGATAGCAGTGTCCCAATATTTGAGGAGCTGTCACAGAGAGGAGGGGGACAATCTATTTTCCAAAGCACCTGAAGACCAGACAAGGAACAATGGATGGAAACTGATCAAGGAGAGATTTAACCTAGAACCAAGGAAAAAATTTCTGACAGTGAGAACAATCAACCAATGGAACAAGCTGTGGGTGCTTTATCACTGAAGGCTTTCAAGATGAGGCTGGACAGCCACTTGTCAGAAATGGTACAGGGTCTCCTGCTTCAACAGGGGGTTGGACTAGATGACCTACAAGATTCCTTCCGACTCTTATTCTGTTAAACCCCAAATTTGAACGAGGTAGGAATTTATATGTAGAATTGTGATCCATAAATGGTTTCCAGGGTGAATTAAATTCTGTGTCAGGCTTGTTTTTCAGATATGAAGTTATTTTTAGCATCAATGCATAATCTCATAGTTTAGTTTACTGCTTTTCCTTAGAAGGATGGCAATTATAGTGATTTTCAATAAATGGCATAAGGTATCCTTGCAGGGATATAAGATTTAATGAAACTTAATAGAAAAATAATTTGCAGGAAAGAGAATTCCTACTTTTAAAATGTTTTTCATTCTATAATCAATTATCTTCCAGAACTGTTGGACTTTACAGCATGTCCACCAAGTATAAGAGATCTGACTTGATTATGGCACATCTACATTTTTTTAAAAAATGAATTATTTTAGCAGTCACCACAGTAGGAATATGTCAGTAGTAGAAAATCTTGAACTATTTTTATTATATGTAATATTCACAATGAATTCTCAAAGTCTTCCATTGATATTCCTATTGTTGCATATTAATTTGTCTGTTTAAATTTAAACTTTAAATTAAAATGTGTACAATTTAGTATGTAGGGACACAAATATGTGTTTTTCTGCTGTCAAAAGAAAATATTAATAGTCTGAATCACAAATGTCATATAAATGAAACTGACCTTCAGTTCTGTCATTCTGTTAAGAAATTTTGGAGCTGTCCTGCTCAGTAACCTACTTTTTTTTAGCCATGTGTACATACTTCATGGAAAGACAAACAAAATGAAAAAAAAAACTGGAATAAAACTGTTCAGCCTTGCTTTTCAGGCAGCTGGCAAAGCAAGAAACAAATCGTCAGAGTTTGTTTTGTTTTATTTCTTAACAAATTTATAACTCTAATAGTCGGAAGACTTTGTGGAGAAATTGACTTACTGCATTTATATTTAGACTGTTAGAACAAACAACTTCTAAGATTGGTTTTAGATTGCAAGATATGCAGAAAAAGATTAAATATGTAATGGCATCTAAATCAAATTACATAATAATCTTTATTTTATTTTCATGGCATTCAAATAAACTAACTGCATATACATCCCTTTTGCGTCTAACAGTCCTAATCTTTAGTTCAATCAAATATTGTATTTACAACCTCGACTTACAACATTTCATTTAATCACCGTTCAAAGTTACATCGGCATTGAAAAAAGTGACTTATGACCATTTTTCACACTTATGACTATTGCAGCATCCCCATGGTCATGTGAACAAAATCCAGATGCTTGGCAACTGGCATGTACTTATGATAGCTGCAGTGTTCCGGGATCATGTGATGATCTTTTGTGACCTTCTGACAAGCAAAGTCAAAGGGAAAGCCAGATTCACTTAACAACTGTACTAATTTAACAACTTCAGTGGTTTGCTTAACAAATGTGACAAGAAAAGTGGTAAAATGGGGCAACGCGCACTTAACAAATTTCTCACTTAACAACATAAATTTTGGGCTCAATTGTGGTCTTAAGTTGAGGACTACCTGTATTAGGATTTTATTTCTCTTCGATTCTTCTTTATTTTACTCCACCGAATTCTTCAAGGCTTTAGCAAGCCTCTTCTGTTAATCCAACAAGGAAACATTTTCCAAGTCATGCTCTTGGCCTGTCATTTGAACAACAACAACAACAACAACAACAACAATAATAAAGTTGGAAGGGAACTTGGAGGTCATCTAGTCCAATCCCCTGCTCAGGTAGGAAACCCTATTCCATTTCAGACAAATGGCTCTCCAGTCTCTTCTTAAAAACTTCCAATGTTGGAGCATTCACCGCTTCTGGAGGCAGATTGTTCCACTGATTAATTGTTCTAACTGTCAGGAAATTTCTCCTTAGTTCTAGGTTGCTTCTCTCTTTGGTTAGTTTCCATCCCTTGCTTCTTGTCCTGCCTTCAGGTGCTTTGGAGAATAGCTTGACTCCCTCTTCTTTGTGGCAACCCCTGAGATATTGGAACACTGCTATCATGTCACCCCTCATCTTTCTCTTCATTAAACTAAACATACCCAACTCCAGCAACCATTCCTTATATGCTTTAGCCTCCAGTCCCCTAATCATCTTTGTTGCTCTTCTCTGTACTCTTTCTAGAGACTCAACATCTGTTTTACATTGTGGTGACCAAAACTGGATGCAGTATTCCAAGTGTGGCCTTACCAAGGCATTGTAAAGTGATATTAACACTTCACGTGATCTTGATTCTATTCCTCTGTTAATGCAGCTTAGCACTGTGTTGGCTTTTTTGGCAGCTGCGGCACACTGCTGGCTCATATTTAAATGATTGTCCACTAGGACTCCGAGATCCCTCTCACAGTTACTACTATTGAGCAAGGTACCCCCTATACCAGGGGTAGGCAACCTTGGCTCTTTTATGACTCATGGACTTCAACTCCCAGAATTCCTAAGCCAGCCATGCTGAGGAGAAATGGAGAGGTTTCCATGCTGAGCCATGCTGGCTCAGGAATTCTGGGAGTTGAAGTCCACGAGTCATAAAAGAGCCAAGGTTGCCTACCCCTGCCCTATACTATACCTGTGCATTTGGTTTTTCTTGCCTAAATGTAGAACCTTACTTTTTTTGTTAGATAGTGCCCAATGTTCAAGTCTGTCAGGATACCTCTGTATCTTAAGCCTATCTTCTGGAGTGTTGGCTATTCTTTGTAATTCTACTTTTGGTATTTTCTCTTATCAGATAACATTTGCATCACATCTGTCATTAACATCTGTTAGATATAGTCTATCTATGGAAGCAGAGATCCTTACTGACAGTGTTGATGTTGAGGTTACTAATGTTTGGCCCCTTTCTTCAAATATCTCATTTTGTAAGCCACAGTATTAACTAACATCAAGAACATGCTTGTATTTTTTTTCAAAAAATTCTTTTGTCTGGTTTCTAACATTATTACTTATCTTTTTTATGACTTGCAATAACCAGGGTAGCACAATAAGCTGTTTTTTTAAAATAGTTAATTCCAAAATCTTATACTGAAAGTCAACATTCCAAATTTATTTGAAAGTTTATAACTTTCTTAGATCAAAATCTTATTTAGCTTTTTTCTGTTTATTTCAAATGCTTTAAGTTCTTAATCTTATAATTAATTTTTATTTTGCTCAGATTGAAGATATTCACCCAATGAGGACTTTTCAAACTTGTTTCTCCAAATCTAACTTTAAAATGTTTAATTGACAATTTCTCAAAATGATTAGAAAGTAAATGAACTTAGCATTACATTTTAAGATATTAGTATGAATGTGACACAGAACTGTAGCTGAAGGGGTGTGTGTGCACGCTCATCACACTCTGTAAACTAATCTTGGTTTTTAGACCAGGGTTATTATCAGATTTGATTGTACCCATTTTCTCTTCTATTTCAGTTTTGGAAAAAAATGAGCATCCATTGACTGATCCTGTCAATGATCAATGATTGATCAGTGTCAAACTGAAACCCACAGAAAACCACTACTCTTTGATCTTCTCACTAAGAAGTGTCATCCAGGACACATGTGGGTGACCTCCCATCTCCTTTTTATCCAGAGAGGCAACAAAGACCTGGTCTATAAAGTCATTGGCTCTGTTTTTGCAAAGCTAACTTCAGTTTGTGATTCATCCTGAGGAAGTCCAAATTTTTAGAAAAACCTATTCAGTAGATCTTATGGCTAACAACTTAAATTGGCACCAGTTTAGTAAAGATCCTGGTAATCTTCCACTAGAAATATGTTGTGTGGGTTATTTGTTACATTCTGAGTATGAAAATAAATCAGAATCAAAATCAAGATTACTAGGTTGATTTATAATGTCTTGATATGTATTATGCATGTATTATAACACTTGGTGCTGGTACTCACAAGCCTACCATCCTCACCTCTCAATCTGATGAACTGTGCCTGGGAATAATTTAGCAAAATGAATGGAATTTTAACACCACACCTCTGTTCTTTTATACATGTCACGATATTGTATGCAAGTATTTTAGTTTGTATTGCAATGTTGCGATGCATGTTTGTAATTTGTCTTCTTTGCTTTCCTCTCATGGATGCCTATATCCAGTGTAGTGAGAAGATTTGTACACAAAGATATTTCAGAGAAATATGCTGATTTTTCTTAAGGCCTCTGTTGAGGAAAACAAGATTCCTATGACAGTGTTCTAGATTTTTTAAAATGATAATAAAAATATATTCCCTAAGCGGATTTTTAAAAATGCTTTCAAACATTTGGATTTATTCAGGCTGTGTGGAAAACTGACTGATACTAAAGTCAGTATGTATCATTTATTTATTTATTTGAATTTATTAGCTGCCCAACTCAAATGGACTGTTCAGAGGACATCCTTTTCAGTAAAGGGCTATTTGACAATATATTCAATTTGAAGAAGTTTTCAATCAACATTTTGAGGGTGAACTACATGATAGAACAAAAGAGGATTATCAAGCTGGCCATCAAAATTGTTCTCCTGGGCAACAGTGAATAGACATAACCACCATCTGGCCATCTTTCCCCACAGGGGGAAGAATATATTTTGAACCATAGCTATTATTTTTAAATTTGCTATAAATATACAGTTTCCCAAAGCATTTCTCATCAGTTGAGCAAATTCTGTGATCAGTTTTATAAACTAAAAAGTTATGCTATTGGAAAGAGGTTGAAGAGAGATATATATAGGGAATTAGACCAAAATGATACCATGAGCAAAGAAGCATTAATATCTTCCTTTGCTGGGGTTTGGGCTTGAATTGCAACTTGGTGGGGTACAGTGGATAAAGCTAAAACCTATTGCCCTTCAACCCCGCCTGAACATTTACCAATGCTGGCACCTTACAATAGCAATGAAGAAGGTGGAGATGATCTGATGGCAAGTCGAGCCATTCCACCCTTCCCCATTCCTGCCAGGATTATAGTACCCAAAACAGGGGACCAAACAGACTTAAATGTTCTAATAGATCAATCAACCTCCCCACAGTACTTAAAATGGGAATTCGAGGCTTCCGGTTTTGATGTTGCGGTGATGCAGATGTAGGAAGATGGGGCTTTGTCTTTCGTATTTGGTTTTGCCCTGCTGGGGGACCCTGGAAAGGGTCGAAAGTTGCCCCGTAGAGGCAGCAAGCAAGGAGGGGACTCTCATTGATTGTGGGGGAGTGGCAGTCCTCCTGTTTGATCTGAGGAAGCCCTCCAAACTGGCAGGGGAAAGACTGACTACATTCGTGTAGCCAGTCCAAAGCTGCTGACAATGGAAGACAACAAGCACTACCAAGCAACTTTACAGCAATGTAGATAAAACTGGGTGAGACCTGATCCTCTCTTTATGATTTTAAGACCTCTTCCTGAAAATCTGCCCAAAGCATTCCCTCCAATGAAAGAGGGAAAGGGAACTTCTGCCTCATTCCCTCAGAAAAGAAAAGCAGCAAATTAATTATTTGGGGAAAATGGCAAAACCTATAAGACTTATTTGGAATTAATATATACATAAAGCTTGAAAATTTGGGGACTAAAAGTGTTTTAAAGACCTTTTTTTTTTTAAAAAAAAAAAGACTTGAAAAGTTTACAATATAAGTTTTGGATCTAAAAACTGGAAAATGGCATTGATGATATCTAGTGGTGAATTATGGCACTACAACTTATTATTCCTAAAATAAATCTGGCTTGGAGCCCAGAACTAGATAAGACTTTGGCTGGCCTTGGAAGCTTTTACTATTGAGAATTTCAGCTGAGAAAAAAGTAACAGGCTTGGGGGCTATTTATCTGTGTGGCAGAAATGATAACAATATTCTAAATTTAGCCTGTCTGAATTTTGAACATAAATATGACTTTTAGAACTGTATTGTGGAATTATTTTCTTATAGAAGAAACATATGGAACACTTTGGATTATAAATCTTGATTGTTAAACAACCTTCAATGGTTCTTTTTTCTCCTCGGACAAAAAGGATATATTTCTTACTGGACAGAAAAAATTGAATTCTATTTATATCTGCTTAGGGGAGGTTCAGGAATGGACAATTGGTTGGATAAATGTATAAAGGCTACTTACAAATAAAATAAAATAAAATGGATGTTTCATACTCAGCTTTAAATAGTAAAACACCATCTTTAACATCTGTTCCCAGTAGCCTTAACTTGCCACATCACCAAGAAAATACTGATGACCCACAGAAATTCTCTCCATTTTGAAATCAGTACAAAAAACAATTGCTTTAGCTTGTGATCAGATTAAAAATAACACAAAGGAGATAAAAGAACAATTTTCTAATTTAAATCTACAAAGAAAAAGATGGGAATTCATGCTAAACTGTTGCCCTTAGCCATGAAGTTTGAACAGGGGGATGATTCCCTTATTGGAGGTTCCCCTGCAATGCACCTGACAGGAAATGGGACAGCACTGAGAAATCATGTGCTTTATGGTGACCCCAAAAATGACAGAGACTGTAATTTTAGGCTTGGCTCGATAAATGGCATCCCACCATTTGGTGGGAGAATGGTTGAGGACTTTGAGATTAGTGACGGGGCCCCTTCCACCCACTGAGACCAGTGAGATCAAGGGAGCTGCTGCAATTGGGACCAGGGGAAACTTCCAGAGACATTAGAATGAATACCAGGGATCCAACATATTCATGGTGAATATTGTGATTTGGCGGGAGCTTTTAGTGAAAATGAATGTGACACACTTCTGCCTTACGGAGCCACGAACTGTGAAATTGAAATCCTATCTGGTGCCAAACTCCTAAAGCCCAAGATGTACTCTATGACACCTAGGGAGATGAAGGGACTGAAAGAATACATTGACAAGAACCTGACCAAAGGTTTTATCCAGCCCACTAAATCGTGCATGGCTGCCTGGTGTTATTCAAAGAAAAGAGAGATGGGTCTTTGAGATTGTGCATGGACTTTAAAGGGTTAAATGCTATCAGCATGGAAAATATGTACCCTCTCCCCCTGACATCTCCAGGAAATGGTGCCAAGTTAGCAACCCCCATTGCATCGCAAAAGCCTCCTTCTCCCAAACCACCCACCATCTCTCCGTATCTGTACGTTTCCTCGAGGTATAGGTGCAAGATTGTCTATTGCCTTTTTCATTTTGCAAAAGTGCTAAACCCTGATCATGTTTCGAAGGTTGTTCCTTAATCTAAATCACCCCTGATTTAGAAACTGCAAAACATGGCTGGCTGGAGAATTCTGGGAGTTGAAGTCCACAAATTCTTCTTAAAGTTGCCAAGGTTGGACATCCCTGATCTAAATGATTTCCTCTGAGATGTAGGCACTATCTCTCCCTTCTCCTGTTTGCAGCCTTCACACCTTCAGATACCTTCCTGACCCACACCCCCAGTGCGAATTCATGCCACCTTCAGATCTGATCTGCTTTGAAATTCACACAAGCCCATCCTAAACACAATGACTATTTCTTATGCTGCTTTTTCTTAAGTGACAAACGATTACAATTCTAAAACAGAAAAGAAGCCCCATGGAACACGCTGGTGATTCTGATTATAATACAGAGGAATGTCCCACAAGAGACCCATTATGGGAAAACTGATGAATTAATAATATTATGTGAAAGGGTATTCCCAAAAGTACTCAGAAAGAATGAACACATAGTAAGTCAATTTTCTATGATCTATAACTTTAGGAATAGTGAGCTATTAGTATAGGCATTTCTTCAAGGGGTTAAAGCAAAGGGTTGAATTCCATTATTGACTAAGTGATAAAAGGGGGAAAGAGGAGCTTTCATGTGAAGCAATCTAGGTTTTAAGAGACTGTTCTTGAGTTGGGAAAAATTAAAAGATAGAGATTCTAGGGAGGATTCTAGGGAGTTCTGGATTGATATGAAGGAGCTCTTATTAATCTTCTCTTTCTAGTGCAAACAAGGGGATTATTGCATAGTTCAAATGTTGGTGCCTGCATTGTTGCATCTTTTCAAGCCATCACTGCAAAATGTGTTCTTAGCTCAGGTTGGTAAACTCAGATCCTAGGTTTGAACCTCAGAGTCAGCTTCTTATGTTTGATGACTTTAGATACTTATACTTAGAGAAGAGCAAATCAGAGGTAAGATCGTGTAGCACGGTGAGCAAGGATGTTTACTCTTTCATTAAAATGCTTGGTTTATGCTAACATTTTTTGTAATACATCAATTTTTGTATTTTTAGAATACATTTTGGCAATACTGGTAGTCCTCAACTTATGACCACAATTGAGCCCAATTTTTCTGTTGCTAAATGGGACATTTGTTAAGTGAGTTTTGCCCCATTTTACAGCCTTTCTTGCCACAGTTGTTAAATAAATCGCTGCAGTTGTTAGTTGTTAACACGTTTGTTAAGTGAATCTGGCTTTCCCATTGACTTTGCTTATCAGAAGGTTGTAAAAAGTGATCACATGACCCCAGGACACTGCAAAGTCATAAATATGAGTCAGATGCCAAGTGTCTGAATTTTGATCACATGACCATGGGGATGCTGCAAAGGTTGTAATTGAAAAACAGTCATAAATCACTTTTTCCAATGCTGTTGTAACTTTGAACGGTCACTAAATGAACTGTTGTAAGTTGAAGACTACCTGTACTAACATTTTTGTAATACTCAAATAACTTGAAATGCTATTTATTCAGTTCATCTCACTTTTATTATCTTTATAAATAACTGAAGGCAACAGATATTCATAATAGTCCTTTCTTCTCCTATTTTCCCCACAACAACCCTGTGAGATGTGTTAGGTCAGGGGTAGGCAACCTTGACTCTTTTATGACTCATGGACTTCAACTCCCAGAATTCCTAAGTCAGCTATGCTGACTCAGGAATTCTGGGAGTTGAAGTCCATGAGTCATAAAAGAGCCAAGGTTGCCTACCCCTGGGTTAGGTTGAGAGAGAATGACTGACCTAAAGTCCCTCAGCCAGCTTTCATGCTTAAGGCAGGTCTAGAATTAACCATCTCCGAGACTCTAGATTGGTGCTTTAATAACTTGACCAAACAATTAAAAGACTTACATCATAATACTATGCATATATGAGTCTTGTTCAGTTAAATGAAATTTTTTCCTTGTAAGCATACAACTTTAGTCTAGGCACAATCTGATTTAATAGTTTTACAGTACTATATAAGAGTGATTGCTGATAAAGGAAGGGATTCAGATACTTTAAAATTAGGTAGTATTTCAAAATAAGATTCAGGCAACGTGGAATAAACTTTTAATGGAAGAATTTTCCTCGGGAAAAATCATTTGAGGGTCTTTTTTCAGGTCCAGAATTATGGCAACAAATGCCAATAAAAAAGAAAATTAAAAAATGAATAAAAAGAGAGTTTGGTTGTGAAACTGACATATTGAAATTATATTATCTTTACTAATTACAAAAACACTTTCTAATTAGGAAGAAACCCACTCTGAAAAATTAAGTGGTGTTTGATTCCTTTAAAATTAAACAAAGCAATTTTAATAGTTATTGGTTTAATTATTCAAAGGAATATGAAAATTACCTCAATGTAGGTGGCTCAGATATCATATGGAGGTTAGAAGATAAATGATTGCAATTATTCTTTTTAAAATAAGATTATTTGTCTTGCCTATAACTTTTTTCCTTTTAATATCATATTTTACCTAAAATGTCACCTCAAAATTTGCATAAACTAATTATGATTTTTTTTATTATAGTTGCAAGACTGAAATCTGTATTTATGCAGGGATATATGTGTCTAGATGTGGTCTAGATTTACACTACTGTTACTATCAAGATTTCACTCATGTATAACTAATTTAATCTACAATATTTTGATTATTGTAGCAGTAGTAATGATACAAATAAATTCCTTCCCAATGTTAATAATTCAATATATTAAGGTCTATATCTATACTGTATAACATGAGATAATGTATCACAAGAGCTAACAATTATAGGAAAATGTATGTAATCAATGCAGCACACTCACAATAAATGAAAAGGCCATATTAAATATCAGTTTAACTTTGCTGCGATCAATGCCTATACTTTTGGTCTTTCTGTTCTTATTAATAGAACGCTGAATTAACTTAAGATATAATAGGATGAATAATTGTGGAGAGATTGCATGTAAATGTGATCTATGATGAATGAGTCACCGTATTATTATTTTGAATATTAATAAAATTTGGAAAGAAAAGAAAAGTCATTTCAAAAGTACCTTTAAGAAGAAATGTGAAGCATTTCAAACTTGGCCTCCTACTGTTTCTGTCAAAATATATATAAATTCATGTTGAGAGCCAGTTTGATCTAGTGCAGGGGTAGGCAACCTTGGCTCTTTTATGACTCGTGGACTTCAACTCCCAGAATTCCTGAGCCAGCCATGCTCAGTTGAAGTCCACGAGTCATAAAAGAGCTAAGGTTGCCTACCCCTGATCTAGTGGTTAAGGCACCAGGCTAGAAAGCAGGAGTCTGTGAATTCTAGTTCTGCTTTAGCCATGAAGGCCAGCCTTCAAGTTAGTCACGATTTCTCAACCCAACTCACTCACAGGGTGATTGTCCTGGGAAAATAGAAGGAAGAAGGCACATTGGATATGTTTGCTGCCTTGAACTAATAGTAAAAATAATAAAGGCAGGATATAAATAAATAAAATAAAATCTAACCTTCAGAAAGTTTATGGCAGTAAGGGGAAAAGAAGGACTTCCAGACTGCATATAAACCTGAAAGACAGGTCATACTGAATTTTCACTCCCCCCCCCCCAAATCGTATTTGGTATTAGTTCATTCACTAAAAATATGTTCACATATTATTAATGGCATTAATAATTCTTCCTTCTCTCAGAAGTTTATATGGAGTTGTAATTGAGTGATACAAGTGTAGATACGAGTTAATGGAATTATTTAATTTGCTTTCTGCTGACACAGGTAGTACTGTCTTATCTTTGGAGTAACTTTATGTGCATTCTTTCGAAGTTTATTTTTTTCCCCATTGCAGTAGTAAGGGACTATCAATAAAGGCAATGTGTTATGTATCAGCAGTACAGGGGAAAAATAGCTGAAAACTAAATAATAAGCAATGATCTTTGAAAACTGTATTTCTTTTTTTAAATTAAAAATGTCTATTCTCTTGGTCATAACAACCAAGACCAATAAGTGAATTTATTGGTCAGAGAAAGTCAAGAAAAACAAAGTTTATTTTGTGAACATCAACATTCACAAATTTTGTTTGAATAATAATGGACAGTGATGTCATCAATAATGATAAGGCAGTATATTGGACTTATCACTTTGGTTAATTCTGCCAGATTTGTTATGACCATAGAGAATCAGGTGTAACTTCTAAAAGAAAGAAATGAATGTAGCAGTTTTAGTACAGTAATTTTTGTAAACCAATTTTTTAATTTATGTTTATAGCATGGAGACTCTTAGCTGAATTGTATATTCTCAAAAATGATAAATCAATTTTTAAAAGTCAGGGAACCTTGATAAAGATTGAAAAAACCATATGACTAACAGCTGAATTTTAAGATTCCAAAATTGCAGGGAGATAATTTCATTTACATAGTCACAGAGAGTCAAAAAATAATCCATTTGTCTGCCTGTCTAATCTGTCTGCCTGCCTTTCTGTCTGCCTTTCTGTCTGTCTGTCTGTCTGTCTGTCTGTCTGTCTGTCTGTCTGTCTGTCTGTCTGTCTGTCTATCTATCTATCTATCTATCTATCTATCTATCTATCTATCTATCTATCTATCTATCTATCTATCTATCTAATCAGAATCTATTCTGAGCTGGAAGAGATCTTGGAGATCTTTTAGTTTAGCCCCTTACTCAAGTAGGAGACCATCCATCCATCCATCCATTCATCCATCCATCCATCCATCCATCCATCCATCCATCCATCCATCCATTTCATTGAATCACAGACATGAAAGGATATTTCTGTGCTATCAGAAAAGCAAGTAGAAGAATCCCCAACAGTTAGAGGGTTGTCCAGCTTCTATATGTATATTTCTAGTGAAAGGAAAGCTGCAACTTTCCCTGGTAACAGTCCCATATTTAGCTGCTTCTTTCTTGATAATTGATTCCATTCTTGGGAGATTTGTGATGCAAACTAACACCACATCTCTAATTGCAGAAATTAGCTGGCATGCCTGCAAAGTGCATGAACATGAGCAAAAGCTAGCCAGGTTTAACCATTTTTTTAAAAAAAATCTGCCTTTTTAAAGATGTTTAACTGTCTGATAGCTAAACATATACGTTATATTATTCTACAAGAAATGAACTTGTACTAATAAACATTCCACTTTAATATAGATGTGAGATTGTTTTGCTCATGATCAAAAGACTTACTTTCCCTTTTTAAATAATTATTCATCCAAGTAGCAGCTAGGACTTTTTTGGAAAACTATACAGTGATCTCTGGGCCTCAGCCAAAATGAGCTGGATGTTATGTCAGCTAGGATTATATAAACACACAGAGAAAAATGTGGTAATCCATAGGGTATAATTAATAACGAAGTATAACTTCCAATCCTACTTGGTGGCTAAGGCAGCAAATTCTTGGACCTGAATCTTGAGGCTGATGCTTGGTTTTATGTTTCCTTAATCTGCCCCATTGAAGATGGAAGCCAGGCATTCTGTTTGTCCCTTTTATTGTAATAAGGTGGGCCTCCTTCATGCCTCCTCTCCATGTTAGCTTTATATATTCTTATTTGCCTCAAGGTCAATTGCAATTACTTGCAGTGTCAGAAAGCATTCTATATTTCTTGCTTGTGTTGTATGTGTGTGTGTGTGTATGTGTGTATCCAATTCATTGTTGATTCCTGGTCATTGCATGGACAAATCCTTGCAGTTTTCTTGACAAGATTTTGGAAATGGTTTTCCGTTGCCTCCTTTCAAGGGCTGAGAAAAAGTAACTGGTCCAAATCACCCGGCTGGCTTTGTGCCTAAGACAGGGCTAGACTGACTGTACCCCAGTTTCTAGCCTAACAATAAGACCAAATTGTCTCTCTTGTTTGTATTCGATGGGTGAATATTTTATATTAATATTAAAACAGAATTTTATTTTCTTTGCTGTGCTGAGAATAAAATCAAAACCTCTAAGCCCCATACTGGGCCCATACATTGCTGCAAGTCATATTTTACTTGATTGTGATTTATTAAATAAAACATAATTATCCTGGATTAATGCAGAATGCTGAGATATAATCCACAGATTATAAATTGCAATCGCAAAATGCTAAGCCAAAAACCATATGATGGTTTAGTGTGTTTTATTGAACCAGATCTGTGCCTTTTCCATTGCTAAGAATGGCTGGAGGAATTCCTGGGCGATGCAGTGGTCTTCTGCATTGTTCAGTAATTCCACCTCCCTTTTATTCTACAAGACAAAAATACTCATGAGGTTTGGGTGAGGACTGGAATCTCTGGGTAAAGTGACCTGACTAGCAACAGAGAGCTTACATAGCTGTATGGACATGCGGAGTGCAGAGACAAGATTTTTCTTAATATATGAAACTTGGATCCTGCCTCTGAGAAAGGCTACAGCTACAGCAGTGTAGTTAGGCAAAACCTTTATTACATTTCAATGTGAGAAAGAGAGGAGACACAATTAGATAAATTCTTCCTTCCCTTGCTTACCCTTAATAGGGTGCTTTGTCCTGATTCTTTTTCTTCTCTCCATACATTTTATACAGTTTCTTCCTTGTTTTTGCAACTGTCATTCTCTTATAAACATTTTTTTTCACCCAAAGCCTCTATGATTTCTATTAAGCATGTTTTTTTTTCTCATTAGAATAATTCCACACACTTCTGTGTCACACAATTAAGCTGGCAAGACAGTTGTTTTTAT
This sequence comes from Crotalus tigris, assembly GCF_016545835.1. Taxonomy (NCBI): domain Eukaryota; kingdom Metazoa; phylum Chordata; class Lepidosauria; order Squamata; family Viperidae; genus Crotalus; species Crotalus tigris. The sequence continues at coordinate 73,509 of NW_024096488.1, read as the reverse complement.
GTTTTCGGGTCGCAGGCATTAAACGAAGACACATGGTGAACATCAAGCTTTCTTTATTGACTTCTCCTTACAACCAACAACAACCAAAAAGGCATGCAGGCCTTTTATACTGTCCTAAACCCAGACAGCGTCAGCCAATAAGAATCTGACTGTTTTCGCGCCTTGCGCATGTACGCAAGGCTGGCAACAGCCAGTCTGGTCCCGGGAAGCTTTTGGTCTGCCCGGGACCATTTGCAACATTTCTGAGCCTGTTGAATGCTTTAGCAGGCTCAGGACACAACAGTTGTGAAGTGAGTTCTGCTCCATTTTATAACCTTTAATGCCACCGCTGTTAAGTGAAATACTGCAGGTGTTAAGTCAGTAACACGGTTGTTAAGTGAATCTGGCTTTCCCATTGACTCCTTGTCAGAAGGTCACAAAAGGTAATCACATGACCCCGGGAACGGCAACCGTCATAAATTGAAGTGTTGCTAAGTGGGGATGCTGCAATGGTTGTAAGTGAGAAAAATAGTCTTAAGTCACTTTTTTCAGTGCTGTCATAACCTTGAACCACCACTAAGTCAATTGTTGTAAGTCAAGGACTCCCTGTAGTTATTTTACTTTCATTCTACTTTTTTTATTTCTGTTTTTTTTTCTACCCTGACCATAATGCTACTCCAAAATTGTCTGGTACACATTCAGAATCTGTGATTACTTCATATGCTTTACTAGTTGTCTCTGTTTTCTTCACCAAACAAGTTAATCATGCTTTTGATTCATGCTTATAGAAACAGTGGTAAATTAATATCTACTGACAGAGAAAACAAATCATTTGAATACTTAAAATAGGCTGTTAAAATCTACTTAGTAAAGATTATTGATCCTTGTCTCTTATCAGTTTGCACAATTTACTGAACGTACATAATCTACCGAACATGTCCTTTAATGACACCCAGAATCATTTACCAAAATTAATTTGGTCTGTCAATTTGATTTTGATTGTTGAATGCTGGTGTTTTTTTACATTATAAGAACATGATTGTTGGGGCCCAATTAGATCAGTGGGTTGCTAATTGTTTGGCTAGACATGAGAAATGGCTTTGGTATTACATAAATGGTTTTGCCTGTTTTATTAGACCAGAAGTACAAGTAAGGTCAGTGGAATTACAGTCAGTAGTCACAGTCATAGAAGTAAAAGCATCCTAACTGGGAGATGCTTGTTGTGTTGACTGGTCTTCCCGTATGCTGCTGCCACTAGTCTCTTGAACAGAGAAGATAAAGAGACTGCCCTTTGTTACAAAGCCTTGGCATTTGGTTTTCCCAGAATGTATCAGATTCCACATGAAATTGGATTGAATTCCCAGGGACCCTCTCTGCCCATGGTGAGTTAGGAATTGTTCTAAGGAACTGTAATTCCTAAGGCATTTGAAACTTAAGATGCTGTTTATGTTGATCTCACGCTTTATCAGTTGTGTTTTAGGAAAAAAGGATGTGGAAAGTATGGAGAGTTTGTTCCAAAATGAATGTGGGATTTGGGAGAGAAAGAAGAGCTCCTGTGCTCAGTCTGAATATGAAAAAAGCAGAGACTGAAGTTTGGAATCAGCATGGCCAGGCAGTCAGCTAGTTTCTAACGTTAAGATACTTAAATGAGTAAAATTATAATTATAAAATTAAGCCATGGAGAGGTGTTATTGAGTTATCGTAATGACAAGTAGAAGAGTGAAATGATATTTTTGTTTGGAATGTAATCAAGGGGTGCATGCTCCTAAATGGGGAGACGCATAAGGGTTACAAAAGTCACGTTTTTTCATAGCCAAGAGCACTGTGGCTGCTGCCCTGTTTGTTATTTTAGTCCAGTTCACGTTTGTAAATTTGAAAAGATTAAAATTACCATTCCTTTGTTCCTAACACATTTGACTACATTTTTTTAAAAAGAAACCAAACCTTTCCTGCTCCAAAGTCTCTTGATAGTATCAGAGACTGGAACATTCTTTCCCTTTGGTTTTCCCTCTGTATTTTTTCCCCCCTTTCCTGTCAATTTTGGATGCTGATTTTATGGACTCTTAAGCCCTTCAGGTCAATTTCACAATTCTTGTAGAATGTCTCCTGTCTTGATTTTTTTTGCTTGCACTAACCCATTCATGTAAAGCTATAAAGCTCCATCATAAGAACAGTCTTGGAGGGTGGAAACATTTTTAGAGTAATTAACATTGGATAGGTTGAAAGTTGCATGGATTGTCTATTTCAGATGTTTCTCAATGTTGGCAATTTTAAGATAGGTGGTCTTCAATGCCCAATGTTTCCCAGCCAGCCACAATTTCATTTGTGCTCTGAACATACTTTGTTCTTTTTCTTTCTCTTTGGATCAAGGTATAATGATACCTATAAACTGGAACCTGGAAGAATGAGATGAGAGTAAAGATATGAAATTGGATCAAAGTAAAAAAAAATACTAGTGACTGTGAACCAGGAATATTTGTGATTTTACTTCATTACTGTTGTGTGCAACTCATGCAAAATGTGATTAGAATTGCCACATTGATTTGGATAATCATTTTGGTTTCATCTGGATGTTCAAACCAAATCATTAATTGGATAGATTTCATTAGGGTCAGGGGTTTGGTTATTTTTGTGCTTGTACTGAGGCTTCCAATATGATTATTTGATTTGATTTGTGATCTGATGTGAAAAGTCAGCTTGACTGATAGATTCATTTGAATCTCCTTTTGATTGTCTCCTTGAACTGAACACATCCATCTTTATAAACTATTTCTGTAGCTGTCAGTCTGATTATAGTTTATAGATTATAGTTACAGATGTAAATTGCACATTCAGGAGCTTCACATCTGAATTTACTTATTGGCAAATTTGTATTCTGCTTTTTCTCAGGATTTCTAGACATAACATTTCTTCCTCATTCCACCCCCTCCAACAACAACCCTGTGAGGTAGGTTAATGACTGGCCCAAGGAATCAAATGAAGTTCCATGACTCAGGATTAACATGAATTTAGGTCTTTCCAGTGCTAGCCTACACCTTCGCTGGTAAAATATACTGTTGATCAGCTATAGTACTTTAATTCCTTATCTTGGAGGATGAAGGAAACTTTCTACTGTTCTTTAGTAAATTTAAGTGTCCAAGTGGGAGGATTTCCAGGTTTTTTTTATACAACAGGAGCAGCATGGAACTGGAGCCCATTCAGTTATAACTTTGTGGTCTGGAAGGAACATCCCTGCATAGTTCTAAATCTGTAAAATCATGCAAGCATTATTTCTTCTGAATTTGGTGGTAGCTTCACATTAAATGCAGTTTACTACAAAGCGCAAGGGAGCTTGTGCACAAGATGCATCTGCTATGCTTTATGCTGGCATGCCATTCTGCATAAAAGGAATTTCCTCTGAAAATAAACACACTGCTAATTACAGCCGGCAGTTCTCTGGTATGGGTATGACATGTGCATTTTGGAAATATAAAATGTAACTAAGTTGTAACAACTGGTCATTCTTGAATTCCCAAATTTTAACACAATATTTAAACAGGAACTTTACTTTCATATAGAAGCAGCCATTACATGGCAGGAAACAACTAAGGCTAAAATTTAACAACGATGTCATGCAGTTTATAATAGACAGAGACCTTTGTTTATTTGAGCTGTATAATTGTACCTATATATATATATATATATTCATAAATATTAAGTATATGTTATCATAATATAATTATATATTATTCTATATAACAGATTTGAAAGTAATGATCTTGTACTGAAATGTTTATCCTGACTGTTTCAGTTTAACTACTTAGCAAGGAGAAGCTAATTTTGCATAGCAGTGAAATTTCTCTCAGGATTTGCCATGATGGTGATGGTTACTGACTACATAACATTTTCCCCCCTTATCTGCACCTCTGTGTTTTTAGGAAAGATGTGGAATATAAAAAGAAAAAATAGCCATGTTTAACTGTTCTGTTGTGCTCATTCCCAAACCCATCTTAGAGATACACCTACTACCAATTTTAGATACATTAAGGTTTACCCCCCCCTTTTTTGCATTTTGAAATTCTTGCAGTAGTCTTTTACAGTAGATTTTCACAAAGTGATCTCTCTTTTGACACCTGCATTTTGCACATTTGTTTCTCTCATTTGGAAAAACATCTCTGTAACAATTGATCTTTCTATATTTAGTATGATCAGCCTGAGACATTGTGCTCTTCAACAGCCTTGAGCATTGAGTACAGACAGATTATTTTCAGCAGTTTTGCTGCCACCTGAGAACTGTGCAAATATGTGTACCATACACATGTGCGCACGTGCGTGCATACACATACACACACACACACACACTTTAGTTATTTCTAGCAAAGTTTGGGAAGCCTTTCTAGTTAAACTCTCCTACTTGTTCTAATGAAATGTGGGAAGAATCCAGAGAAAGAAATATTTTGGGAAATATTAAAAAGGCAGAATATATTTCCCCAAAGGGATAATGGAGAAGATCTTAAAAAAGACAGAAACCAGCCCGAGAAACCAGTCCCAGCCCCTAGGCAGAAGCCAGCTTTTAGAAATGCAAATTCAATAATCCTTTCAGAAAGGTTTGAGCCTTCCACCTAGAAAGTGAAGAAATTAAGGAGACAAAGACCCCTAAAATCTAAAATGCTCCCCCCCAAATTCTAAGGATAGGAAGCATAATAGGATTAACCCACCAATATCAAAAGGAGACACTCAGACTCAGGTCAAAGTACATAACACAGGAAATACAAAGCCTCAAACAGGAACAGGAAATAACCTCAAGAACCCCAGAAGGTATAAAAGCCCACCACTCCCTGCTACATGTGGTCAGCTTTCCCAGACTGGCTCTCCAATAAACAACCTTCTTTCTAAAGCAGTCACCATTTTGATTATTCCCAGCTTGGACTGGACCCTGATGAAGATTTTTCCACCGACATAAGTTTCTGTTTTCTAAGAGAAATCACTGCCAGCCTTTTTCCATTCCCATCAAAATGAGGTAGTGAGATGGGACCACTCTCTTCACATTACAATTGCTGCTCATAGTGGGAAAACTTGGTCTTCTGCTCTTGCCACCTCTAACTTTAATTCAGAGATGTACAATCCACACACCATGAGCTACATTTATTTCCAGGGGTGGCTCTACCCCATGGTATTCCTTGATCACTGAAATTCAGATGAACCCATATGTGAAATATTTAGACTGTGTTTCAAGACACTGTCTGTCAGACCCTTGAGAAGGACTGCCTAAATTTCATGCCGTCCGTATAAGAAAAGACCTGCACTGCAATCAAAGGAGTACAGCTTGTCTTTGGTGATCTGCTCAATCAAAATTAATTAATGTTATTTTGCCAATCTGCTTTGTAGTTTCCTTCTACAAAATGGCCACAATGGAGTTATTGCTATTGGCTCAGGGCAATTAGCTTGGGAAACTAGAAAGAAGTAGGAAAAGACAAATCAATCAAAAGACTTTCATAAAGTGACAACGATTAAATTGTTAGATTGCCCAGCAGGCAGAAGGAAGAACAGCAGTACTCACTTTTTGAATAATAGGATTACAAATGGTCATAAGTTAGTTACTTTTGTTGGGAACAGGGGCTCTCATGAGGATTGTTGTATACAGATACATTTAAGACAAAAATAGTATCATTATAAGCTTTAGAGATTTTACAACAGTCATCTGGGAAACTTTTTAAGAAGAGATGACAAAAATACCAGTCAGGAAAATAGTTTTGTTTGAGTTTTTCTCATCTGGTTTCTCTAGACTTTTTGTTTGTTTGTGTGTGTGTGTGTGTGTGTGTGTGTGTGCTTGGAAAAAGATATTTTGAATCAGAGGTGTCCAACCTTGACAACTATAAGATGTGTGGAATTCAACTCCCAGAATTCTCCAGCCAGCATGGAAATTCTGGGAGTTCATAAGTCTCAAAGCTGCTGAGGTTGGACATCCTTGTTTTAGACAGTTCTCAAAAGAAAAATTGAAACAAAAATTGGTATTTTGCCATGTATTAACGATTATGCTTTTTAGCCTTCCAGGAGCTGGAACATGTCTGATTTATTTGAAACAGAGACAATAATATTTTGGAACAAAGCAAATGTACTCATTTGCAGTCATCAACAAAGCACTTCCTTTTTGTATTTTACAATGCCTCGTGAACTTCCAGGACTGGCAGACATTACAAATATTTTATGGATGAATTAATTTTGAAAGGATACCATCATTTTATGATAATAGCATTTATATTTAATTTGATAAGAGATGGCTATGAAGAATCAGGGACTGGGGAACAATAATTAATGATCGTTGTGAAATGGCATGTAAAATTATATTTTTATTTGCAGATATTTATTTTTGGAGGTTTATTTATCTTGGGCATTGTGGTCTTGTGAAACTGGTTGCTAGAACTGTCTTATACTGTTTAAGGTTTTCTGTGAATTCTTAAAACACTATACCAAACTTTGGACCGATTCAGTAAACAACAAAGAATTCTATTTTTCTAAAGACAGTAACCATCTTTTCAAAGTCTGTTATATATATATATATATATATATATATATATATATATATATATATATATATATATATAATAAGACTTTATATATCAGATCTTTGATAGGAAAACTGTGTGGATAATAGAAAAGCCTGGAGCCAGTCTGACTTTAGAGTATACTGCTGCCCAGAATAAGCATGGAAAGGATGGGAGGAAACATTGCATGCAAACAAGAGAGGATACGAAGCAGACTATTTGTATCAATGATGCAAGACCAACACAATAAAAATGATGGCATAGACTCTGTCCTTGCAGAGTATGCTGTAGTCTACTAGTCTACGGTAAATTTTTATTGCTGGAATGGAAAAGACAAGTCAGCAAGAAGATACATGATATATGATCATATACAGTATATGAAGAAAGAAGAGATATATGGTCCATTGCTTACTGAAACTAAGAGTCTTTTGCATTCCAAGAAGATTTTTATTTTTGGGTCAGGTGGAAGCCAGTCTTTCATTGAGGTGTACCAGCCTTATTTCATGAGGAAACCATGTAGAAGGCTTGAAGGTTATAAAGATCAACTCTAGAGTGTCTAATTCTTGTGAGATTGGCTCCAGCAATTAGAAACTGCATTAGAATTGAAGAAACAAAAGTATGAAATAAAGATATGCAATGCTCACTGTCCCGGGTTTGTTCCAGTACTTTTTAAGAAATAAATCTTGTGAATCAAAAGTTGTGTCTAAAGTTTTGGACATGGGCTTGCAGACAAAAGAGATGTCTTTATTGCAATAAAATCAATGTTTAAAAAGAAATACCATATTTTCCGGCATATAAGACGACTGGGCGTATAAGACGACCCCCGACTTTTCCAGTTAAAATATAGAGTTTGGGCTATACTCACTGTATAAGACTACCGTATTTTCTGGCGTATAAGACAACTGGGTGTATAAGACGACCCCAACTTTTGAGAAGATTTTCATGGTTTAGAAAGTTGTCTTATACGTCGGAAAATACGGTATAACTGTTCATTTTAAATAAGACAAAACCAAAATAACAGGCAATGTAAAAGACAGTATTGGTTCTGGAGTACTATCATTCTTCAAAGTCTAGATGACCAAATTTGTCTCTCAATTCTTTTCTGAAAGAAGAAATTAAGACGACACTGAAAATCTTTCAGGAGATAGATCCATAATTGACCTATTCAGTACACTAGAATGTGGCCTATATAACACTCACTTTGATTTGTAGAATACTGTGGCATCACAAATTAGAATTTCAGCTGATCCTTTACACATAGCTTTTCAAAGAGCCTTACACACTATAGCAGAGGTGTCAAATTGGCAGCCCGCGGGCCGGAGGCGTTACACACAGGTCATGCCCACACTTGCTCCGCAAAGGCAAAAAACCTCCTGATACATCGCAATATGTCACGTAATTTAATTGAGTTTGAAACTCGTGCACTATAGGTATGTGTGGTTAATTATGTTCAAATACATTGAAGAATATTTGATTATCCATTTATTATAAATCAAATATGAGTGAATTGCTAGCTCAAATATTTGCAGTTCTTTTGGCTATACGAAATTTAACATCCTTGAACAATGATTGTCTACTAAGTTATCCCACTGCCCAGTAGTTTATGGTTGTTTTTATAATAAGTATCTTTGACCTGATTTCACAAATATAATAACTTGATAAGGATATATAAAGTTAAAAATAGAATACCCATTAAAGTTTGCTTTTTAAGTAGGGAAGTTTTATTTATTTATTCACTGAATAAAGAAAATCAATGCCATCCCTATAACCACATTTCTGATTTTCATGGGTTTAATCTTTTATTTAAACTTTGTCAGGAAGAAGAAACTTGAGCTTTTTAAAAAGAAAGCTTGCATCTCCCCTAATATGACACCCACATTGATTTGTAGTATATAGAAATTATGTAGCCTGTTCAACAAATCTTGCTTCCATGTTAATGATCCCAACCAGATGCAAAGCTCTGGTTCTGATAAAGTGCAGATGTAAACATTAAAATATATAGCTTAGTACTGTGGAAAGTTAGCCATTTGTAGATGCAATATTTCCATCCACTATCCAATTTTGTTACTGAATTTAGGACAAGCTATTGCTGATGACTTATGCTAGTTTGGCTGATAGCTAAGCATAACAAATGAATTAATTGCATGGCAGTTATGAAAGATTCTTAATTGTTTTATAAATTCAGTTTCTAGAAAACAATGGTATGGTAATGATGGACAAAAAAATCACTCAGATGTTTTTGTTGCTTAGGAACATGGGTGAGAAAGGTCTGATATAGGGTCTCAGTTAAAGTTGCAACACTCTTTTGGTTACACCATACGGGTTAGGGTAAATTTAGAATTTTCAGTTTTCAGTTAATTATAATTTTTAAATTTATTTATTTATATGATTTTTATCCCATCTTTACTACTTTACAAGCAACTCAAGGTGGCAAACATATCCCATACTCCTTCTGTTTTCTCCACCACAATAATCCTGTGAGGTAGATTGAGTTGAGAAAGAGTGACTCTCCAAAGTCAGCTTTCATGCTTAAGGCAGAATTAGAACTCACAGTCTCCTGGATTATAGATGAGCGCTTTAAGAATATTTGCAAGAAGAGCATAAAAAGTCAAGATGTTGTTTGCAGTGGTATGATAAAAGGCATATTAAAAAATTGAACTTTATCATGTGGTGGTGGTTGCCATTTTTACTTTTTAACTCTCCCGAATATTCGTTAGTGTGCTGTTAGATTTTGTTACTAGCTATGTGTGCTTCTAAAAATAATAGAATTAGGCCCAGTCAAGTTTGTGCACATACTTAAAAAAAGATTGGATGGGGGACACTACTTCTAAATAGTCCTTTATGTAAATGATACCCTGCTAACATAAATGTAGCACAGGAAGTAGACAGCCAATATCATCCTGTGTAATCTGCTATACAGGTCCAGTACTTAAAAAAAAAAAAAAAACGGCTAGAAGAGCATTTATTTTATTTTTGCTTATCTACCAAAAGATTGCTATGCTATTTTTTAAAACTAAAAAGTTATCTCAGGGCAACTTACACAAAGTGTAATAATCAATATAAGAAGATGTTGAATTATTACTGTAAAATCCTAAACCATGTAAAAAATCATATATAAAATTGAAGAGCTAAAAGAGCAGAACAAACTCCTTAAGAAAGGAGCGTTGGGACAGTACCACACGTATGTACACCACCACATCCTCATTTACACAAACTTGCTTTAGTTCCTAACCTTTTCCTGTTTTTAATTTTGGGTGGTTGACAATTGCTGGTAAGCAGGAGAGCATTAAAGACTATTGGCCTTACAGTTGTCTGAATGAACAATCTGCTTGATTACTTCAGCAATTTATCCTATTATTTTGCCTTGAGACAAGATTTTTAAAGATATGTTCTTCATCCAATGTACGTGTGAATCAGCACCAATTATTGAGACAGGACCATTTGTGTGCAGATGGAGATATGCACAGAGGACTACATATGGAGAATTTATTCTGCATCTAGAAAATGGGTCAGAAGGATAAATCTTTCCAAGCACGATATATTTAAAGTTGAAGGATTTATGCTTTGGTTGGTTATTTGCCTGCAGCAAAGTTTGTAGGGTAGGTGTTGTATGGAAAATAAATTGCTCATGAGAATGTTGTTGGAAAATTGTTGTAGGTAATTTCCAATTTGTTGCCCACCCTGTCAACTTCTAGTCAATCCTTCCTGTGCATCAAGATCAGAGCAAACATTCAATATAGCTAGCAAGTGTATAGTTTGCTTTTTATTTATTAAACATTACAAAATATTTAACTGGCAAAATCAAGATAAAAGACCAGACAAAAGTACAGACATGAACTAATAGGGAAGAACAATCTTTTTACCTACTTACCAGTGGTGGGATTCAAATATGTGAACAACCAGTTCTCTATGTGAATCCCGCTTCCAGAAGTCCATTCTGGGCCTGGGCAACAAAAAATTAGCTACTGGTTCTGCTGAACTGGTGAGAACTGGCTGAATCCCACCACTGCTACCTATCCAAAACTTTTCAGAGCCACTTGAAACAATTCTCTGTCCCAAAGAAGAGAATTTTGGTTACTCCAGCTTTAACTTTCTTGTCTACATAAAAATAGCAGAATAGAAATATAAAGTAAGACATCAGATGATCTATCATCTCTTCTGCACAATAATAGGGAAGAAATGATGAATGGAACAATGTATTCAACAAATCTAAATCAAAGCATCTTTTTAGTCAAGGGACATTGCTTTATTTTTGCACCTTCCTGTCTTCTACATATAGGCTCTATCTTTGGCTCACCCAGATCACTTTTGGTTCTAAGGATGTTCAGCCAGGTTGCATTCAATTTAGCTGCATCTGATTAAAAGCCACTTGGTTGCACATTTAGGGAAATGTAGCTAAACAATTTTGCATTTTTGGATATCTGATAACAAAACAAAACAACACAGTTGGAAGGGAACTTGGAGGTCTTCTAATCCAACCCCCTGCTCAGGCAGGAAACACTATACTGTTTCAGACAAATGGTTGTCCAATCTCTTCTTAAAAACCTCCTGGGTTGGAGCACCCACAACTTCTGGAGGCAAGTCGTTCCACAATTTGGTTTATGCGCACAGATATTGTTTATCTGGTTCATAATAAAAGTAATAGATTAAATGGACAAGATCTTCAGGGAAACTATATTACAAGCATTCGGTAGTGCTGTCCCCATGCTTCTCTTAGATTACTTACACCTTCCCTAAAATATAAACCTGGGAAATACTCATGCTCAGAAAGTAGGCTGTCAGACATTTCTCATGCTCATCTCTGTTTTTGCTAATCCTCCTCCTTGGTGTTTGACACTTTCCAAATACCTGCTACACTCACATTAAATAGCCATTGTTCTAACTGCACCCTTGGAAAGAGAATTTCAGAGAGAGTCTATGGGTAAAATGAGGCCAGTTTTGGCTGTATGCAAATTAACCCTGGGGACACCAATTTTGGGGATTTTTTAAGGAGCTGCTTCTCCACAGAGACAAAACTTTATGGTATTTCCTTGAAAACCTTCCATAGGTATATATTTAGGAAAAGATTTAAAAGACCCTTTCTCCCCCCCCCCTTTTTTTCTTTCTTTCTGTGCACTGGGCTTGGCATTTCCCACAGTTGTTTCAGAAACAGCTTATAACTGCTGACATGCAACTGTAGATGACACGATGAAATAGTTGCTCATTTTTTTTTCTTGCCAACCAATTTCTTTTCTTGGAAATTGCATCACTGGAAAAGATTTTACAACATAGGCTTCAGAAGTAGCAATAAATCAACAGAAATATATATATATATATATATATATAAAATCTTCATCACTTTCTACTTACCTTCTACATGCATGTATCTTCGCCATTCTGCACACCCCCTCCCAGTTTTTAAAAGATGATTACTGCTACCCATACCCTTTTATACACAGAATTCAAAGAGGATAGCTCTAGTTCAATTTCTATAATTGTGATTATAATTAGTTAATGCAAGTTGAAATGAGAAGGCTTAGTTTAAAATTGGTATGAACTTTCATAGCACATAGAAAAAGAGTTTGGTTACACATTACAGGGTGGATGTATGATTATCTAAATTAGGGGTGTCCAATCTTGGCAACTTTAAGACCTGTGGACTTCAACTGCCAGAATTCCCCAGTCAGCTATACCAGTCCACAAGTCTTAAAGTTGTCAAGGCCAGACATCTCTGGTCTAAATCCTGATAAATTTAAGTGGACTCTGAGAATTATATAGTCTAGGTATTTGCCAGTTCATAACCACTGCTGAATAATAGGACTACACATGCTTCAAAAATGTTCTGGAAGAAATGTTTCACATTTCTTAAAAGCCTTACACCTCTCTGTTAGACTTTTAACCATGAGGCTTTTTCAGGCTTCAGTAGGACCCTGAAAAAAGAAAATACTGCCACTTTTACTTGTTAAAGTGAATGCAGCATTTAAAGAAGCAGTAGCATTCTGCGGATTACACAAAGCCTGGAAAAGTGAGGCTGCTCAGATGAACGGCAGAGAGATAATGCATTTGTGCATAGTCCAAATCAATTCTGTTCTACTGAGTAAATATGTAGCCCAAAATGTAAAGAATCCATGCTTTGTATTAATTAACATTTCAGTAATAGTTATAGAAATCCTTCAGCTATGTGCTAAAGATAATCAAATAGACAAGGAAGATTTGACCTCAGATTTTTTTTGGGGGCTTTTTGAGTGCTGTTTCCTGTTGATCTGTGGGAAATAGCTTGGGAGGTAAGATGAATGAGCTTAGACAATGTCTGATAAATGAAACTTGAGTCTGAAGCGAGCAGGGTGGAAAAATAATCTCAGAAGGGGAGAATAAAAAAGGAATAAAAATGAGAGGCAGGAGGGGTACTTTTAGACTTGTAACCTTTCAATAAACATAGAGCTAATATTCCTGTTTGTGCTTCTTGTTTGGACTATCTTGCAAAGCTAACACATGCCCAGAGACACAGCTATGTGTTGCCAACTCTGTTCTGATCCTTTGCTTGAAGTCAGTGTTTAAATAATTTTTGAATGCTACACCAATGAAACGAGAGAGTAACCCCATCCCAATACACAGCAAATCTCTCTTTGTCCTGCAGGGATTCATTATTCTGTGAATCCGAAACTGGTAAATGGAGAGCTTTCTTTCTATTATGTGTTAACATCCAAATGTTGTATTTATGGGAGATTGGACTACTAATAGTCTGATTGTGCCACCTAATAGCCTGACTTTAAGGTATAGAACCATTTTTCCCACTTACTTGGAAAGGAACATGATATGCATAAAGAACATTTTTTTAATCATATATAGGTATTGAACAAGTCAACAGTTTTTAGAGAAGAATATTTAAATACTTAAATTAGATAAGATAACCATAGGCTGGCAAGATTTTAAAACAGCAGTTCATGGATTTCAACGGTGGAATAACAAAGAGAATAACATTTGATCAAATAAAATCTAATTTTAGTAAAAATCTGTAGTTCAAAGGGACCTTATTTACTTATTTATAAATCACATTTATAGGCCACCCACATCATAACGACTTTGGGTGAGAAAGACAATATATAACAATGCAAACAAAAAACAAGGCAAATGTACAAAGATATTCAGTTTATTTTCTGAATTTCCTGTTCAATATTTTTTGCAGCTGTATATCTAGCCTAAACTGCATTTTAATTTCTTTTGTGGTATGATATGTATCCATAAAACTACTTCTGAAAAAAAGCACAAATATATTGAGAAATTATTGTGCAACAGTTTGCATACTCAACTCCTTCATTTATTACGAATAAGGAGTGGGACAGTTGAAAATTCATCCTCCCTATTCCAAGACAGAATTGGTGAGTGCACTAAAATACTGCTAGGCACAAAGCTTGCTTGGAGATTAAAACTATTTAAATCAAAAAATCTTCTGTGGTGACTGTGAAAAGTTAGTAGGTGGTAGGCTGTCAAGGGGTATGTGATCAAGTCCAAAAATGGTTGCATAAACGGAGGCTTGCTTGATTATTTTCAGATATTTTGTGGTTGCTATGAAAAAGAAAGGAAAAAAAAATCAGTTTGGATTTATGTCCAATTTTGTATTCCTTAATGACATTTATTTGATTATGTCAGACCCTTGCAGTAGATCATTGGGTCTTGAGATGGAAGGTTGCTGGCAATCAAGGTTGGCTAAAAGTAAGGTTATGGTCCAAGTTAGCTAGAGTTTGGCTCCCAGAGAAAGCCCTAAGGAAGGAATCCAAGGAGTTGGGAGTAGGTGTGAGGTGCCAAAATCAGGCAAAGTCAGTTTCAAAACAATACTTGGAAAATGGAATGGGGGTTTAGAAAGAATCATCATGCAAGCAAGAAATTGAATTAGAAGAAAAGAAATTAAAGAGCAATATGACTTACAGAGATACGAAGTAGAATGGCTTCTTACGCATATTCTCAAAAGAAACAATATATGACTGTAGAAATAATTACTGACACTTACATACTATAAAGCACATTTCATCACAGTATAATAAGGGTTATATGTCTACTCAGTCTACTTTGTTAATTTTGACAGACACCTTCACGTTTCTTGTTATTACTTTAGAGTTACATTTCAAATTTGACTCTATTGGGCAGTGTATCAAGAAATTTCTTCCATTATGTAGAGTACATAACCGTCTTAATGGGAATTGAATTTTGATATCATTTGATTTGTTGATACAGAATACAGTTACTGATTCGCTGATACTACTTCTAAAGCAGAAAGGGTTGAGTATGTAGAAAAGCAAAATGGTAGATGCATAACAAATAAGCTATTGGAGCAGCCAGCTCCTTTATATGCATGACGGTATGTAAGTATGACCTTGGGAGATAGGAGGAAGAGCCTAATATACTGTTCTTGTTATTTCTGCTTCTTGGGGCATTTAATCTACATTTTCCTCTTTCATGTTGATTTCAGTCTGAAGTTGACCATAAATCCATCAACATCCTCTTTTCTGCATCAGTGGCGGGACATAAACCTGGAAAATTGTTGTATTAAAGGGTCATCTGTGAAGTCTAATTGATATCATCAGTTATTGTACCCAAAGTATTATCTTTGTTGTAGCCTTTCTGACTATGAAAACCACACAATTCCTATTTTTCATGTCCTGAATAAACACTATGATCTTCTGATGGAAAGTGTCCAATTCCAGTCCATTTCAAGTTGCTAATTCCTAAATGGTAACGTATAGTGGATTCATTTCCTCTTTTATGAACTTTTTTTTATGTATGTGTTTCTTATGTTCCACATTTCCATTATAATTTTATCTTTACAGATGTGGATTTTATTTTCCTTTATGGCAACCTCCAGAAGTACACATTTCAAAGTCTTTAATCTAGTTGCATCATAAACATTAATTGCACTCTGAAAGATCCTCAAGTTTTCCTGAATAGCTTGCAGAATGCCATCTGACCTAAGGGCCCATCATCTGGCACAGTATCAATTTCACTTCTTTGTGTCTACCATATGGCTTAGTTTGTGAAATATAGTAGTTTATTATTGTTTTTGGTGTAGTATGAAATTATGACATTATCACTAAAATACAACTGTTGGTGTCCAATACAGATGCCTACTTACTTTAGCTTTAGACATTCATCCTTTGGTAACCTTGCTAGATATCTATATTCTTGGCCCATTTGTTCAGCATTCTTTACTCATCTCTTCCAGGAGCAGCTACTCTCTCTACTATAAGGCAGCCTGGCAGGACTGGGAGGCATATGTATGTATAAGCATATTAGTATAAATTGTGGAACTAAAAAATCTTGTGCTTTACCATTCAGATAAATGAAGCTCAGAATTATTGAGGCATTTAAACTAAACTAACTTCCAAAGAAATCCCATGTCTTACATTAGAGACCTCCAACATCAAAAACCTAAAGCTTTCAATGGGAATGAACAAATGGGGACCGGGGTATTTTTTCATTTTCAGTGGGAGGCAGATAGCTAGAGATGATTTACTCTCGGTTTGGTAGCAACTTTGAGAACCAGAAAAGCACTGAATCTTGGTACTCCATTGTCTGTTCTAGCATTACCTGGCTTCTTAATATATTTCCTAGAATAGGAGATTTGCATAGTTGCAGATCTTTCCATGCTGACATGAATACTATTCAGCATTAGGATTAAATATCCAGGATCAGATCCCTCTCTTTCTGTTTCATGTTCTCCTCCTTGCAGGAGAAGATCCAAAAATTCTACTGCTTTAGAATGGCAAATCTAGAATGTTACCTGATTCCTACATTTCTGACAATGCCCCCTGGGATTTATTTTTGAGTGTACACGTTCCTATATTACCACTGCCTAGAATAATTTGGCTGGGCAATTAGGATGGCCTTCATGCCTTGAGTGACCATGCTGGGAGTATATACTCTTAAGCATACCCCTAGTATTTTTTGTTTATCCCTCCTGGAATGAGGCAGCATAGGAGGACTAGAGGTGGGTGGTGAGGCAGCATAATAGAACTATACAGGTGGGTGGTGGGTGATTAATCTTATCAAAGAAAGCCATTAAACTATTTAACACCCTTTATTTCCCAAACACAACAGTATTTGGCTAACCCTAGTTTGAGTTATTGTATCTCTTCAGATCTGAAATATCTTCTTTTACAATGGTATGTGAAAAAGACCATGGGAGACACAGTGAAGAGATGCTGCCTGGAGAAAAATCAGATAAGAGATAGCATAGCCTTCAGCTGGATAGTGGGCAAGCAAAGGCTCTCTGTCTTATTTGTTCTGTGTTAAACAAACAACAACAAAAAACCCCAACCCAACAAGGCAGCCAGCTGCTCCATTTAAAAACATATGGCACTGTTTCATTGACCATTCACTAACAAATGGGTGAGCCACATCAGCCATGGGCGGAACACTGCAGCTGTGTGCAATTGCTATTGGCTATGCTACTTGCCTCATCTTTGCAACCTAGTTTTCCTTTTCAGCTATAGAAAGCAGTAGTTGTTATTGTTTGGCTTTATTTTTGTAAAACTGTCAAGAACTTGAAAACAGTAAATGTGAAAGTCTTCGTGAAGCCATCTGCCAATTGCTAGAGTGTATTTTTATTTCTGAATATTACTGAATATTTTGCATAATTTTTAAAGAAATCCTTCCTTATAAATCGCTGCTATTGTTCATATCAGTTTATTATTAGAAAAATTGTAAATAGACATAATTCCATAATGATTTAAAGTACACCTGTTACTTTGCTGCTTTTTGTTCCTGAGCAATTAGCACATACACAAAATAAACAAAAAAAAATTATCAGGTAAAGCTTTTCACACCACTTACTTCATGGTCTGAAAAGTTGTTGCCTGCTAAATTTCTGTTCCTCAGATTGCTGTTAAAATCACAGAAGCAAGATCAATAAAAGAAAGGAGACAAGACAAGAGAAGAGAAGCTACAAACTTTATAAGATCAACAACAAACATGACTACAATAGCAATACCACTCAGACTTATATACTACATCATAGTGCTCTGGGCGGTTTACAATGTCAGCATATTGCCCCAAACAATCTGGGTCCTCATTTTACCGAACTCAGAAGGATGGAAGGCTGAGTCAACCTTGAGCTCCATCAGGATTGAACTCCAGGCTGTTAGCAGAGTTTGCTTGCAATACTGCATTCTAATCACTGCGCCACCAGGGCTCTTGTATTTAAAGGTTTTTGAGGTTTTTTAAATTGGCTAATGGGGAACCTGCAGTATTGAATTATGAAGTGAGAAAATTCTGTTTTGATATTTCCTAATGTAATATAACATTGTCCATGGAGTCGCGATGGGTCGGACACGACTTCGCAATTAACAACAACAACAACAATGTAATATAAGATAGATAGATGATAAACTAGAAAGATGTTTACTGGATAAGAAAATACATCTTCTAGTCTTTTTTCAAATTATAGTTTCTTTCTTTTGCATTTTTCCTGCAGTAGCCAATACTCTAGCCAGACATGTTGTCAGTTTATTAACTTCCATCATAAAGGCTCACATAACGTACTGATATGGAGAGCAAGGCATTTCTTCTTTCTTATTAGGAACATATAAACAAACTTTTCATTTCTAGTCCTGGTATGAATTTCTTTTACTATTACTTTACAGTTCCAATTATTAAGGCAATTAAGTTACATGCATGCTATGTACATGGCTACAAATTGAAATGAATTTTTTTAAGCTCCAAACAATCAGAAAAGCATTTCAATCTTATGAATAAAGTAATGTGGTGGAAAGTGGGCTCAACACCCTGATTATATCTGCTCCTTCCTGGTTGCAAAAAGAAGAGATAAATAAGCTGAATATTGTAAGTCTTGCTCTTTAAAGTGAAATCTATTTACAGAAACAAAGAGCTAGACTTAGTTAAAATAAACATTTCTTTCTCACTAGAGAAATATTACAGTGTGGCAGCAATCATTGAAAACAATATCAGTCTTACCCTTAGCTTTTCTTTCTTGATTATATTGGGAAAGCTTTTTTTGCAAAAATCACGGTTATCATTAGATTCAAGAAACTGAGGTGAACATTTTGATAGAGTGGATTTGGGGAAACAAATATAAAGAACCTCATGAAAAACCTGCAGGAGAAGCAGTTAATCTTTAAACAATTTTAGAGAGGACTCTTAATGGCTTATTTTTCCTCAGAAACATAATTTTTTTCATTCCTGTAAACTCCTGCTTATATCATCAATGATTTTATCTAGGTCCTTGTCTTCTGTCGATTTTTTTTGTTGCTTTCAGTTTTTTCATACATCATATCTTCTCCAGTGACTCTTGCTTTTATATTATTTTCCCCCAAAACATTTAAGTTTTAATTTAGTGTTCTCCCATCTAAAGGAATCTTTTATTCTATCCTTGGAGGAAAAGGATTTTTTTGTATCTATCCTATGTGTCCTGAGATACCCTCTTCTACTGGATTGAAGCCTTTCATGAATAATCTCATTTATAACATGCTAATTGAATCAATTACATTTGCATATGAACAACTCAACAGTTTAAAAAGAAAGATTACTTATTATTAGAGTCTGGATGTCTTACACTTAAAAACAATAAAAAATGATAAAAAGAAGAACTTCTGTGATTATACAACTACATACCACATACCATAACAAATAGACAGTAGGCACCCTACCCCAAAGCCTGGGAGAACAGATAAGTTTTTAATCATTTCTGTAGCATTATCAGAATGGGGAACTTCATGGATCTAAATTTTAGAAGAAGCATGCTGTCCTTGCTGCATCTGGCATTTTTGGAGGCATCCCCTTGCAGATTTATTAGCACTATTTATATGTTTTCTTCTGTATCCAGTATCT
This sequence comes from Crotalus tigris, assembly GCF_016545835.1. Taxonomy (NCBI): domain Eukaryota; kingdom Metazoa; phylum Chordata; class Lepidosauria; order Squamata; family Viperidae; genus Crotalus; species Crotalus tigris. Next base: position 54,187 of record NW_024096488.1, on the reverse strand, counting down.
CATTGACAGAGGTTTATGCACTATCTTTCTTCTGAAGCCTCTTCTGCATCACATTGTTCTTTCCTGAAAGTCTTCCATAGATTCCAAAGCAAATTAGAAGAATTGCAAGAAGACTGTTGGGTTCCATTAATGGTTAAGAATACATTACACCCTATTATTTTTATTATTATTTTTTTTAAAAAAAACCATCAGTTATTATTTTAAAAAATCAGTCTGATAATTCATTGATCAACCACTGCTTGCAATCGTATGTGTAATGTGAGAAATTCTGCATGATAAACATTTGAGAACAATGTTTTCCCTCAGTGCTTTCCAAATAAATTTAGAATTCAATAGGAGTAATCATAGCAGGTACTAAAGGGTTCTATGAATGAGTGCAAGAAAAAAAAATGATCTAGAAAACACTGTCAAATAATTGAAACTTTAGGCACAAATCTTCTTCTTTCCTTTGTATCATTTCATATATTTTGTAACAAAAGATTTGTAGAATCCAGTAAAAAACTATAGAAAATAAAAATTATGTAAACTCAGTTGCTAAGCTCTCTGAACCACAGGTGATATTATTTGACTATCGGAGGTATTATATGCTGTAGAGTACAATATTCACTTAAAAACAGGAAAATAGAAAATGGACTGTTTACTTAAGCAAATCTTAACCTAATGTAGGCACAGAATCCTCGACTAGCACCCTGAAATGATACGTATTTATTTTGCTGTTTCAAAACTACTTTTTTTCATATTTCTCCAGATAGGCACACTATAGTCCTTAGCTTACATGAATAGCAGTTGATTATAAAAATCCCATCTTGTGTCTAGTATGAGAAACAAACAGATGTTAGGATAAATATCAGTTACTCCTCACTGTCAGTGCATCCGCTGTCGTCCGTCAGTAAGAGTAAAGGAACGCCGGTACACACTGAGCTCATCAACCGATTTATTGTGAAGACAAAACAAAGTCAGCACTGGGAGCGGCTTTCTCCCAGTGCTCTATAACAGTGTGCCACACCCCGTGCTCCCGCCCCCAACCCCAAGCCGACATCCGTCCAAACCTAATATATGCCCCACCCTTCCCCTGTGCTCTCCCTTTCCCCGACGGAGCTCCACCCCCGCACCCCTCCGTTCGTGTGTCCGGTCTGCGCGTTCCTCTCCCGCCGCCACGCTCTCCCTGCCTACTGGCCCGCCTGTCTGGTAAGTATTCCCCACCCTCAGCCCATGCTGGATTCGCCGGCAGGGGCTTAGCATCCGGGAAAGTCCCCTCGCTTCGGTCCTTCCGCGTTGACGCGCCGGCGTTCGCCCGGTCTGCCGGCCACAGCTGGTCGTCGGGGAATCCTGGGCTTGCCGGCATCAGCTGATCTTCGGGGGAGTCCGGGTTTGTGCGCAGACCGGTGTCCGTCTGCGCCTGCGCGTCAGCGTGAGGAAGCAGGTCTAGTGTGAAGCCCCGTTCGGCTCGGGCTTCCGCTGTGGCGGCGTGCGGCTCGACGGGTCTCGAGGGTGGTGGGCTGTCATCTGCTTCCCCCCGTCCCCGTGTGCATGTCAAGCCTCCAGGAGCTTGACATGCGGGCCCTTCTACCATGTTCCCTCCTAGAAAAGAGAAAAGAGGGGTTGAGTACACGGCATTACACTCATTTCGCCGTGGCTTCTCTGGACACCTACGGTGGAATGCTCGGATTAGCCTAGGGGCGTTTACATCCCCCTCCCCCACCCAGGTTGCGTCCGAGAGCGGATATCCCTTCCACCGTAGGAGGTATTGGAGCTTTCCATACCGCCTTCGAGAGTCCAGCACCTCCTGTACCTCGTAGTGGGACCCTGAGACCGGCCCTGGGGCCTCGGTAGTGTACGGGGTTCCATGTGCAGGTTTGAGGAGGCTACTGTGAAATGTCGGATGGATCTTTCCTAAGGAGGCGGGTAATCGTAACTGGACTGTGACCGGGTTGATTATTTTAGTTATTTGAAAAGGACCTACATATTTCGGACCCAATTTCCTGCATGGCACCTGTAAACGAAGATACTTGGTGGCCAAATACATCCAGTCCCCCACCTTGAACGGTTTGTGCGCTGCCCTTTTTTTATCCGCTTGGGTTTTGACAGCTGCCTCGGCCTTCTTCCGTGCTGCTTTAACCCGTTCCCATAACCCTGTTACCTGGGAATACCATGTCTGGGGAGTCCGTTCACTATCTGCCTCTGGCGACCATTCGGGAATGGGGTTAAACTCCAGTCCATACACTATCTTGAACGGGGTATATCCAGTACTGTTGTGAACGGTATTATTATAGGCCACCTCGGCAAATGGTAGGAGGTCCACCCAGTCCGTTTGCTGAAATGACACATAACTCCGAAGGTATCGTTCTACCATTGCATTTGCTCTCTCTGCCGCCCCGTTGGTGCTGGGATGATACGCTGAGCTTAGGCCTTGGGATGAGCCCAGCGTACGAACGAACTCTCTCCAAAACCGTGCTGTAAATTGCACCCCTCTATCTGATATAATTCTCTTGGGTGTGCCATGGAGCCAGTAGATGTGTTGGATGAACAGTCGTGACAATCGCCGCGCCGATGGTAGCCCTCTACATGGAACAAAATGTGCCTGTTTCGAGAACAGATCCACCACTGTCCAGATCACATTATAACCCCGGTTTTCGGGCAGCTCTACGATGAAATCCATGGCGATCTCCTCCCAGGGCCGAGATGGGTTGGCCACTGTCTGTAATAGTCCCATGGGCTTCCCAATCCGGGGTTTAGCACTGGCACACACATGGCACTCTCTCACGTATTGCTCCACATCCACTTTCAGTCTGGGCCACCAAAACTGTCGCCGTAGCAAATGTAAGGTTTTTAAAAACCCGAAATGGCCCGCCTGCTTGGCATCATGACATCTCTGAAGGACAGATTTACGCAGATTATCAGGCACATACATCTTATCGCCTTTCCAGGCCACGCCATTGCGAATGGTCAGCCACCCTGGATGCTCGTTTGCCCACTTATCCGTCAACATGGCGGTCCTAATGGTGTCTAACTCATCTGGTTGAGATTTGTGAATTGCACTTTTGGTCATCTCCTGCCGCGTAAGGGGCATCAGCGCCTGTACGACCTCTTCCCGTCTGCTATGATACTGTGGCATCCGCGACAACGCGTCAGCCAAAAAGTTCTTTCCTCCTGGCACATACCTCAGCACAAACCTGAACCGGTTAAAGTATTGGGCCCATCGGACATGTTTGGGGGCCAAGCGCCTCGGGGACTGTAGTGCCTCCAGGTTCTTGTGGTCTGTCCACACCTCAAAAGGCAACTCGGCCCCCTCTAAAAGATGTCGCCATGTCGTCAAAGCCCATCGGATTGCAAAGGCCTCCTTCTCCCAGATGGCCCAGCTTCGTTCGGCCGTTGTAAATTTTCTGGAGGTATAGGCACAGGGCTGTAATGTCCCGCTTTCATTCTTCTGCAGCAACACCGCCCCCACGGCCACATCGCTGGCGTCGACCTGCACCACAAACGGAACATCCGGATCTGGGTGGCGCAGCACAGGCTCTTTAGCGAACAACGCTTTCAAAGTCTCGAATGCCCTTTGGCAGTCCATGGTCCACTCCAATGGCTGACTTGGGCGGGGTTTTCCCGTAAGATGTTTCGTTCGTAAGAGCTCTGTGAGGGGTTGAACAACGGCGGCAAATGATGGGATAAATTGGCGGTAAAAGTTCGCAAATCCGAGGAAACTTTGTAGCTGGCGCCTGGTCTTGGGGGCTTGCCAGTCCAGTACCGCCTGCACCTTACTCGGATCCATTTCCACCCCGTTCCCCGAAATACGATAACCCAGGTAATCTAGTCGCTCTCGGTGAAACTCGCATTTTGATAATTTCACATAAAGTTGGGCATCGAGAAGTTTCCGGAGCACCTGTCTAACAAGACTGACATGTTCATCCATCGTTGTGGTATATATTAAAATATCATCCAGGTACACAAGGACCCCTCGGTATAGGTGGTCATGCAACACCTGGTTAATTAACTGCATGAACACCGCAGGGGCCCCTTGCAATCCGAATGGCATGACCCGAAACTGGAAACTGCCTAACGGGCAATTAAATGCCGTCTTCCACTCATCGCCGGCTTTAATCCGTACCCTATAGTAGGCTTCTCGGAGGTCTAGCTTGGTGAATATGCGACCCTTTCCTAAATGTGCCAGTAAGTCCTTCATGAGAGGGAGGGGTATAAATGTTCGACGCACACTGCGTTTAACCCCCGGAAATCGACACACAAACGCAATGATCCGTCCTTCTTTTCCTTGAATAACACGGGAGCCGCTATCCGAGAACGGGCTGGTTGGATAAACCCCCGTGCTAAATTCTGGTCAATATATCTACGGAGCTCTTGTACTTCTGTCGATGTCATAGCGTACATCCGTGGTTTTGGGAGCTTAACCCCCGGCAACAGTTCAATAGCGCAGTCTGTCGGCCGGTGAGGGGGCAGCTGATCGCAACCTTGTTCGCTGAAGACTTCTGCCAAATCCCTGTATTCCTTGGGGTATGAAAGTTCCCCCTCCTTCTCCTGGAGTTGTGCTGCTACTCCTGGGACCACTGGGACCTGATCCCCAGTCTCACCCTCCACTGGATTTGGGCCTACCCCAAGGCGCACCTTACGGTAACCCCCCTCCCACCATATAGTGGGGGTCCATTTATCTAACCAAGCCAACCCCAATATGACAGTCTCCATCATAATAGGCACCACGATGAAGCGTAGCACCTCCCAGTGGTCTCCCAAGTCCATGCGTACCCGTTCGGTAACGTGAGTCGCGGGGACCCCTCCCAAAAGCGACCCATCCACTTGCTCAAACCGGATGGGTTGTGTTAACCTATATATCCGGAAACCACTATCCACTGCGACTTTCCTACTGATCAGACATCGTGTGCACCCGGTGTCTACTAAAGCTTGACATGCCCTCTGTACCCCCGTTATCGGACTCGTTAGGACTATGGGTAGAACAAATGGTCTAATGGGTTCACTCACCATTGGATCGGCGGACCTGTCGTCCGGACTGTCTTCATCATCCCCCGGTTGGTAGCGTGCCGCAGCTGCAGGCTCTGGGGTGGCCGGGGACCCCCTTCTCACCCCCGGGGTTGCTTGCTGGGTGGCGGCTCTCGAACTCTCCGCGGCCGTCTTCATGGGGGTAGCCCTACCACTCGTTGTGGGCTTACGTGGGCTAGGCGCTGGGCACTCAGCTGCTCGGTGGCCCGGCTGGTTGCAACGGAAACACCGAAACACAGCCTCCCCAGGTGCATCGGAAGGCTTGGATGTTGCCCGTAGTGGCACCTGGCCTCCCTCTCGCTGCTTATCTTCAGAACGCCGTGGCCTCATGATATCCCCCAATCCTCGATGCACCTCTTTGAGGCCTACCTCCAGCTCGACCACGACCTTGAACCAGTCCCGCAGTCTGTTCGGAACTCCCCTGTACACGCAAGCCTGACGTAGGTCGTGGTCCAGGCCAGCCCGGAAATGATGCACCAGCAATCGCTCTGGCCATGAAGAATACAATCGACCGGCTAACTTACGGAAGTCCCGCACATATTCGATGGCTGGGCGCTTCCCCTGCTGTAGTGCAAGGAGGTCTGCCTCTGCTCTCTGCGCTCGGGTAGGATCTTCAAATCTCACATGCAAAGCGTCCAAAAACAGCCCCGCACTCCCCAATTCACGGGCGTGGTCGCTATACAGGTCGGCTGCCCATGCAGCCGCCTCTCCCCGCAGAGCCGCGGTAACTGCGCCAACCATGGCCCATTGGGAGGCATATAATTGGCCATATTGGTCTAAATGGCTTATGGCTTGGCCCAAGAACATTGCCAGGTGATCAGGGTTGCCGTCAAACGTGACAGGAATGGGAGGGGCCCCCCATGAACTCCCTGGACCCCATGGTCCCAGGGGTTGGCCTGGCATGGCGCTAGCATATCCGGGCGCAGGCCCCAGCTGTTCCACACCCCCTCTCACTACAGGACCTCTAGCCACCTTTCTGGGACCAACCTGCTGGGTTGGTTGTGGCTGACCCGGCAGGCCGCCCGACGGGAGGCCCGGGACAGCCGACCCACCTGCTGGAGGCGGCAACCGCAGCCTTGGACTGCTCAAGCGAAACCTGGATGACGGGGTGCGTGTCGTAGAGTCTTCTTCCGATTGCCACATGTTGGAACCACCCCTATAGCTTGCCTCGCCAAACCGGTGTCGCAAAACATCCATCGTATCTTGACCCGGAGCCGTGGAGTAGCTCCAGTCTTCATCGTCCTCGGAGGTGACACGCCTCTCCCTCCACCCCGAGTGAACGGCCTTCAGCTTGGGTGTCAGAAGCTGCCCGGTCTGCACCCCAGCCACCGCTGGGCTTTGCCACCACTCCTCTTGTGGCTTGGCAGCCCCTGTCTCATCCACACCGGGCCCTGGGTTTGTGGCCAACAGCAGCTTTGGCCGCACCACAGGCTGCTCAGCTGCTTGTTCCAGCTCCGGAACGGCCTCACCGACACCACCAGCCTCCACCTCCCCCTCGACCAGGGAAACGTTCTGCGTGCCTTCTGCCATACCTCTCTCCTCCGCAGCACGTAATAGGTTGAAAGAAGAAAAGGAGTGCTGACTTCCTGTCAGTGCATCCGCTGTCGTCTGTCAGTAAGAGTAAAGGAACGCCGGTACACACTGAGCTCATCAACCGATTTATTGTGAAGACGAAACAAAGTCAGCACTGGGAGCGGCTTTCTCCCAGTGCTCTATAACAGTGTGCCACACCCCGTGCTCCCGCCCCCAACCCCAAGCCGACATCCGTCCAAACCTAATATATGCCCCACCCTTCCCCTGTGCTCTCCCTTTCCCCGACGGAGCTCCACCCCCGCACCCCTCCGTTCGTGTGTCCGGTCTGCGCCACGCTCTCTCTGCCTACTGGCCCGCCTGTCTGGTAAGTATTCCCCACCTCAGCCCATGCTGGATTCGCCGGCAGGGGCTTAGCATCCGGGAAAGTCCCCTCGCTTTGGTCCTTCCGCATTGACGCGCCGGCGTTCGCCCGGTCTGCCGGCCACAGCTGGTCGTCGGGGAATCCCGGGCTTGCCGGCATCAGCTGATCTTCGGGGGATTCCGGGTTTGCGCGCAGACCGGTGTCCGTCTGCGCCTGCGCGTCAGCGTGAGGAAGCAGGTCTAGTGTGAAGCCCCGTTCGGCTCGGGCTTCCGCTGTGGCGGCGTGCGGCTCGACGGGTCTCGAGGGTGGTGGGCTGTCATCTGCTTCCCCCCGTCCCCGTGTGCATGTCAAGCCTCCAGGAGCTTGACACTCACCAGGAACTTACTGCATCTCCTAGAACTATCCAACCATTGTGGCAGGACAACTATGATGAGAACATGATTTGCGTTGCTTTATTGATGGCTGGATAATGTTATAAAGACACTTGGTCACTAAGGGGAAAAAATCCTCATATAAGCTGCTCAGGGTCCTGTTGGCTTAGTGGTGATACATAAACCCCAGAAAATAAATGTAAACAAATAAATCATTATCATACTGTAACAACAAAAGGTTAAAATGCTATAAACAGAACAATCCCTCACCCTCACCCCCACACACCTTGACCATATTATTTGAAAATATTCAGAACAATAGAGTTGGAAAGGACCTTGGAGGTCTTCTACTCCAACCCCCTGCTCAAGCAGGAAATCCTATAGTATTTCAGACAAAAGGTTGTCCAATCTCTTCTTAAAAATCTCCGATATTTGCATCTTTGCCTCTCAGTCAACAAACAATATTTTCCCCAACACATTTCAGTAATCGCTTGCTGCAAATCACTTTTTTTCTTTTTGTCAGTCCCTTGCTATATCCCAAAATCCACAATTCTTAATATTTTTGATAGAAGTTAAAGATGCATTTTAATATATATAACAATTGATTAGAAGCCATATTAACCTTTCTACCGATTTCAGCCCAAGATATGGTAACAGAGCAAAATAATGTTCCATCTCCTAAGTTGCATTTCTGGCAGCAAAGCAATTGCAAACAATTGTAATAAACATTTGCTAGATGTTTAATATTCATGATTTTTTTAATATAGTGCAATGACTTAAGTTTTTCCCTCTACCAATTATATGGCGTTAAGCACTAACAGTTTTTAAAAATTATATATTAAAGGGAATTCAACTAAATTTAAAATTTCAAAAAGTATAATTATTAAAGGTAAGTAGTTAAAAATGAACACAGATGGTATCAGAGAGGTAATATTCATGAAGTCCAGTTTACTTATTTAAATTTAATAAACTTTCAAGGCATATTTAGGAGTCCTCTGATTTGAAGAAATAAAAATGTTTCAATATGGGCAAAGCACCAGGCATATAGACTTTCTTGCAAATGAATAAGTCATTTTTTTCCTCAGACAATTTTCTTCAGAATGGGAAAATATAATAAAGGTAAGCATGTTTTGTTTTTTTTAACTGTAATTTTCCTGTTTTCTGTTAATGGATCACTTTTGCATGATGAGATCTTCTTTAGAGATAAATATGAGTTATATTTATAACAAAAGTGGACATTATACCCACAATTCCATTACAACTGGTTTAGGTCCAGATTGGTGACAAGAGGAACTGTCTGATAACAGGTTATTTCTGCCCTTCCTCTTTGCTGCACCTCAAGTCATATGCCCAGTGCTTTTTTTCTAAAAAAAAAAAAAAAAAAAGGTGCTGGAACTCACACATGTCATACAACCTGCCTTGCCTACCCTACCCTACAAGGTTCCATCCAAAAAACGTGCCAGAACTCTATTCTGGGCATTATATGACAAAAAAAGCTCTGGATATGCCTCTCCCGAGAGAAAGATTATATATTTTTTTTTTATTGAAAATTTTTAAGTTTTACAAAACAATTCCCTTCCCCAAACCCTCCCAACCCTCCCCTACCCTCCCCCGACCTTCCCAGAGCTGAATACAGGCTTAATTAAAAAATTTTTTTAAAAAAGATCTTAAGACACATTAAACAAATTATAAAATAGTTAACAACAATATATATATATAAAAAATACAAGAAGGAAGGAAAAAAGAAACAGAAAAAAAAGAAATCAAATAAAAAGAAAATAAAAAGAAAGTTAAAAAAATGTCTATAAAATATCTTAAATTTTAAATATAAATTATTCAAAAACTAAGTAATATTTTTTATATCCAACTTATATTGTATGAAATCTATCCATTTTTTCCATACCAAAAAATACTTCTCTTGCGATTGATCTTTCAAGAAAGCTGAAATCTTTGCCATTTCCGCCAAATAAGAAACTTTAAGAAACCACTCTTGCAAAGTAGGCAAAGATTCCTTCTTCCAACATTGCCCTACTAACAACCTGGCCGCTGTAATTAAATTTAACATCAATATAGTCTCTTTACTATCACAATCAGAAACAATACCTAACAAAAACAATAGTGGGGTAAATTTTACCCTTCTTCTAAAAATTCTTTGGATATTCCACCATATCTTAATCCAAAAAGCTTTTATATTTTTACATGACCACCAGATATGATAATAAGTAGCATCCAAACATCCACATCTCCAACATTTAGCTGCAAATCAGGATACATACGAGACATTTTTTGTGGATCAAGGTGCCATCTATAAAACATTTTATAAAAGTTTTCCCTTAAATTTTGGGCTTGTGTAAATTTAACATTCCTCACCCAAATAATTTCCCAGGTATCTAATAGAATTGGTTCATCAAAATTTTGTGCCCATTTAACCATACATTCTTTAACTAATTCTGCTTCTGAATCCAGTTCTACTAACACCCCATAAATTCTCTTAATATGAGTTCGTCTTTGATCTTTTATTTGTTTTAACAAATTCTCATCTTCTCTAAGCAAACCCACGTTACGATCTATCTTCCATCTCTCCACTATTTGTCTATAATGAAACCATGAGTAAATAATATTTTCTTGTGTTAAATCTTCCAAAGATTTTAATTGCCAGTTTTTACCATCCCATCTAAGTAATTGTGCATAAGAAACGCTATCCATCTTGACTCCTCTCCTTATCCCTTCTATCGCATGCCACGGTATGGCCCATAGTGGAATTTTAAAAAAATCACTTCTATAATATTTCTTCCAAACCCGAAGTAAAGAAATCCTTATAATATGAGATTTAAAAACCCTATCAAACTTTTTATTAAAAATTAAATAGGCATGCCATCCAAAAAGTAAATCCCAACCCTCCAAGAGGAGTATTTCTACATTTGTTAAATTAACCCAATCACTAATTAATGTTAAAACCACAGCATCATAATACAATTTCAAATTCGGTACCTTGAGTCCACCTCTCTCACGAATATCTTGAATAATTTTAAGTTTTACTCTTGGTTTTTTCCCCTGCCCAGATAAATTTATTGATACCTTTCTGCCATTCATTTAAATTAACCTCATTCTTTAAAATGGGTATCATTTGAAATAAAAAAAGAAACTTTGGCAGAACATTCATTTTAATCGCCGCAATTCTTCCCAAAAGAGATAATTGCAGCTTCTCCCAATTTTCCAAATCTCTTTGTATTTTGACCCACAGCCTTTCATAATTATTTTTATACAATTTTGCATTAGAAACAGATAAAATAACCCCCAAATATTTTACCTTATTAACAACCTCAAAATCTGTCAACTTAACCAAGGTCTCCTTATCCAAATTAGTCATGTTTTTAGGCAATATTTTAGTCTTATTGTTATTAATTTTAAAACCCGAAAACTGTCCATACTGATATATCAGTTGTAATAACTCTACTACAGAATAAGTAGGTTGAGATAAAGTAAGAACCAAGTCATCTGCAAAAGCCCTTAATTTATTTTCTTTTTTATTAACTTCTATTCCTTTTATTTGCTGTGATTCTCGAATTTTAATCAACAAAATTTCCAAAGTTAAAACAAACAGCAATGGTGACAATGGACAACCCTGTCTAGTCCCCTTCTCTATTAAAAACACCTCTGACAAACCCCCATTAACTATGAGTTGTGCCATTTGCTTTTGATAAATAACACAAAGAGCTTGTAAAAATTTTTCTCCAAAATTCATTCTCTCAATTAATCTTAACATAAATTGCCAGTTCAGCTGGTCAAAAACTTTTTCAGCATCTAAGAATATCAATCTTGCGGAAACCTGATTATTTTTATCTAAATATTCTAATAAGTTAATAATTTGTCTAACATTATTCTTCATATACCTTCCAGTTATAAAACCCGTTTGATCCATATGTATTACATGATGCAAAACCCTCATAAGTCTATTAGTTAAAATTTTCGAAAAAATCTTATAATCTACATTTAAAAGAGATATAGGTCTATAATTCTTTGGTAAAGTAAGATCTTGATCTTCTTTTGGAATCAAGGATATAAAAGCTCTACCCCATGATGGGGGAATCTCTGAACCCTATAATATATTATTAAAAAGCTCCCTTAAAGGTTGAATCATCTCTTGTACCAAAGTTTTATAATAGATAGATGTCAATCCATCCGTACCCGGTGCTTTACCTAATTTTAATTCTTTAATTACTATCTCAATTTCCTCACTAGTAATCAAACCATTAATTTCTTGTTTCTGATCTTCTGTTAGTTTAGGAAAATTAGCTTCTTTTAAATAATTATCTATATCTGAAACCTGTACTTTAGTACTCATGTATAATTTTTGATAATAATCTAAGAAAGATTTCTTAATCAACTCCTTCTGATATACCAATTTACCATTATAGTTTATTTTATCTATAGTTCTCTGTCTCTGCTTCTTTCTCAATTGATAAGCCAACCATCTCCCTGGTTTATTAGCATTACAAAATGTATTTTGTTTCATATACAATAAATTAGTTGCAGTTTGATCAGCCATCAACATATTAAATTGTGATTTAAGCAATTTTATAGATTCCTTAATCTTCTCATCTGTGGAATTTAAAATCAGAGCTTTATCTTTTAGTTTAATCTCATCTTCCAACTCCTTACGTTTCTGCACCTGCTTCTGTCTATGAACCTTATTCATTTGTATCAAAATCCCCTGCATATAAGCTTTACCTGCATCCCAGACCATTGACATTGAAGTTCCCTTATACATATTTAAAGCAAAATAATCCTTTAATTGCTCCTTTAATTTTTGAACATTCTTTTCTTGTCTAAATAAATTTTCATTCATCCTCCAAGATCTCCTCTCCTCTTTTTCATTAACCAATTCCATCCAAACTGGACTATGATCCGTCAATGTCCTAGGAAAGATCTTAACATTCTTTACCCTAAAATATAAATCCGTTGTAATCAAGAAAAAGTCAATTCTTGAAAAAGATTGATGTCCATCCGAAAAGAAGGTAAAGTCTCTCTCCTCCAAGTTATGTTCACGCCAATAATCTCGCAGCTCCCAGTCCTCTTTCAAATCAAAAAAGGCTTTAGGTAATTTAGCCTGTTTAAAAGAAATGGAGGGTCCTTTTTTATCTCTTTGTGTATCTAAAACACCATTCCAGTCTCCCATTAATATAACAGATCTATAATCCAACAAAATTAGTTTTTGATGTAACAATCTGTAAAATTGTTCCTGTTGTTGATTTGGTGCATACAGTCCCACTATGAGTACTTTCTTACCATACAAACCCACTTCAATCATAACATATCTCCCTTGAGGATCGGATTCTACTAAACAGGCTGATAAATTTTGCTTGACATAAATAACTACTCCCCCTTTTTTCCCGGGAGCAGAAGATACAAAATGAGATCCCAAACGAGCATTAACTAAATATTTTTGATCTTTAGATATAATGTGTATTTCCTGCAGGCAAATAATATCATTGTTATGTTGCTTTAAATAATGAAAAATTTTCTTTCTCTTTTGGGGGGAGTTAAGACCATTAGCATTCCATGTCAGGAGCTTTACCATCTCCCTTGATCAAAAGCCTGGAGAAGACTGCTTGAAGATCTGCCATTGAAGAATGTGCTGCAGAGCTCTTGGGTCTTGCTCCTCCCACAGGCACTGAAACAAATTCTTGTAGAACTTCTTTAACTTCTTTCTTCTGTTGTTCCTTTTCCTTACATCTATGGGCTGCCCGAGTCATTCTTTGCTCTTTGATCTCTGCTTGTTGCAACCACTCAACCTGTGATTTTCCAACATCCATCAATACTACTTCTTCAGACTGCTGTTCCACCTCCTTGCCATCCAAGACTTTCTGCATCAGAGGTAGTGATGAGCCTGCTCCCAGGACCGACTTATAAAACTCCTTTGCTTTAGAAACAGTGTTAAGTCTATAGCGCGTCCCCGCATGACTCACTACAATACCCATCGGAATCTCCCATCTGAATGGCATCAATCTTTTTTTAAGTTCATTGGCTAAGAAAGCAAACTCTTTTCTCTTTCTTAAAATTTTGGGTGGAATCTCCTTTAAAATAATGACATCTTGAGCAGCAATCTGAAACCTCTTGTTATAAAAAGCTTGTATAATTTCATTACGGAGAGATCTCTTCCCAAAATAAATTACCACATCTCTTGGCAGATTTCTTTGCTTTGCAACCCAAGAGTTAACTCTAAATATTTTTTCAATTTCTTTGAATATTTCCTCCTTCTCTCTATCCAGAATAGCAGCAAAGTCATTTACTACAAACTCTCTCAAGTCTTGTTGCATGTCTTCTTTCAGGCCTCTGATTCTTAAAGCATATTCCATTTCTCTGTACTGAGGCATAACAATATCATCTTGTGAAATTTCCATCTTTTTTTCCATGCCTTCAAATTTATCTTCCAAAATCTCCACCTTATCTGCTACTTCTTCCACTCTAGAGTCCAACTTCTCAACCACAGAAGCAAGTCCTGTTAAAGCCATAACTATATCTTGCCTCAAAATAATATTATTCTCCACTAAAAGCTCTTTCACTTCCCCTCTGATTTGAGATACAGCATTTCCCATTATGTCTTGCATATCTTTTACCATTACTGCTGGCAAAGGGGGAGAAGGTGGTGGTGTAGCCTTAGGAGAAGAAGCCACCTTAGGTACTGTAGATGTTGCTTGCCGCTTTGAAGCCATTTTTAAAAAGAAAAAGTTTTGTTTCTTCTTTCCTCCTTCTTTAAAAAAAAATAAAAAATACTAAAAAAAAATCCCTTAAAAGAACAAAAAAATGGCAAAGGAGAGTTTAACAACAACAACAACAACAAAATCTTCCCAAAACACAAATCCACCTTAAGAAAAAGTTTTAAAAAAGAAACAATCTAGTCCATTGCATTCCATTTCACTCACTTTCCGATCGCCATTTTACTTTCACTCTCACAAAAAAAAGAGAAAAAAGAAAGGAAATAGAAATCAACCTTTCAAACTAAAGTCCAAGTAAAATCCAATAAAAAATCCTTTATCCAGCTCTGTCCGCTTTTAAAAGTAATTCACCCGGTCTCTTTAAGCGCGGAGGTGGGAGTGGCGTCTTGCTTTGTTCCCGAGGGACAAAGACAGCTGGGAGGCGGAGGCAACCCGAACTCCGAGGGAGCTCTCTTTTCATCCCCCAAAGAAAACTTCCTGGGGGGTCCAAGAGGCTCTACCTCTATTTGGGTGATACTCCCCTCTCCCCCTTTGCCTGGGAGGGAGGTTTTGAGCCACGGAACAGCTGGTGCCTGCTGTTCTCTGCGGTTCTCACGCTTTCCCAGGAGGACAGCTACAAAGTAGCCGCCATCACAGACACTAAACCACCGGAAGTCGGAGAAAGATTATATTGACATTATGGGAATGCTTTAGTGAGAATGGAAGCAATTTGAGTGTGCTTTCTAATGTTGGAAATTCAGATTCAAACCACTGAAATGTGTAACATTGGATGGATGGATAAATATCAAATTGTCAAAAGCTTCTACATCACCTTTAGCTTATTTTATTTTTTCCCCTTGTTATTAAGAGACTGTGAGAGTGACATGGCAACATTTGTAGATGCTGCAGGCTCAATAGTTGCAGGAATGAAAAAAAAAAAGAGAGAAATCAGGTGTATGCTGCAGCCGTAGATTACAGCTTTACAGTATACCTGAAGCCATAATCCAATCATTACGGTAAATTTTTATTTTGAAAAAAACCTTGTATTTACTTATTTCCAGTGCATTACAGTAACAACATTCCATTTTCATCTGTTTCTTTTCTTCTTAAGTGATGATTTACTAATTCCCTTGATTATTAAATCTTTCAATAGTTGTTGTTTATGAGTCCAGTTTTGTATAGGTTATATGGGCTGCGATTAGGTTAGACTTCCTGCTTTTTGAACAGACTCTCATGATAAAATGAAAAACAGTGGAAGCTTCAATTGTCTTCTGCAGATGTCCCTATTTTCCTTCCAACCATGCTCCAGAAGACTTGAGGAACTTCCAGAGCATCCTGTGGAAGTATAAATCATATTGCAAATTCAACCAGTTTCATATTTCCCTCATAAACAGAGCAGTCTTGAAAGTCAAAATTAACATGAAGGTATACCAGAGTCTTGTTTTGAGATGGATGATTTTACACTTCGAATAAATCAATAAAAGTAAAATATGTACTTGTGACCTATTACAAGCACAATATGTTTATGCTTATTTGATTAGTTTTCTTCATGACCAGTATATGTAAACAGTATATGCACTGTATATGTATCCAGAAAGTGCCTGTAATCTGTAATCTGTTAGTATATTTTCTAACAATGAAAACTGATTTACCAGAACAAGTTCAATTCTGCTTGGAAAGACTTATTGATTTCAACAAGTCTGATTATTATATGAAAGTATATTAGCTGAAATTTTTTTGAGCAATTAGATTTGTTAAGTTCAATGGCATTAACATATATAGCAGCCGAAAGACTAAGAGATATGTATAAAATATAATCTAATAAATAATATGTGTATGTATAGATATACATACACATACATTACACACACACACACACACACACACACACACACACACACACACACACACTTATAGCCAGAAAAATGTAATGCCTTTGGTAGAGGACCCAAGGTTGAGGAAGACACATACCACCCATAAGGATGAGGAAGGAATTTGTGTATGTACGTGTGTGTGTGTATCATACATAATTAAGTGTATAAAAATCATTATATTATCATTCATCTTTTAAGGGGATGTTGTTAATTAGCATTAATTATGGGACATACCAGTTTCCCATGGGCCTAGATAATTTCTAACCCATGGATTTATAATGCCATACCGTCATCACTGTGCTAATCAAGACAGGTATTATATTATCACAGTAATCATTGGATGCACTATAAGATAGTAAAAGTCACAGTGTGGAAATAGTTTATCTAGGAAAAGGAAGCAGAGTAAAACATCTATAGGCATGAATCATATTACAGTTTTTGTTTTGGAGAGCTCTGCTCATTGATCCCATTAGCCATAATGTCTATATTTGAACCAGCAATGATCAGTGTGGAAAACAGCAGAATCTCTATGTAAATTTTGGATAACAGTAAAAATTTCCATAGAGTAGCCCAGAGTTATGCTCAAAAGTTAGCATTAGGGAAATCTGTAAAAACAATTGACTGAAATCTAAGGAAAAACAAACTTTGCGAGACATATTCAGTGAATGTTTAATTTTATCAGATAATTTTGAACTGTTTTGCTGAAAGCAAAGTTTGAGAAATGCAAGATAACAATATTCATAATAAAGCAAAATTGGGCTGGAAATATTCATACTCTCTCTCTCTCTCTGTATGTAGGTAATCTGTTCTTGCAGAAAACCACGTTCTCTCTAATCAATTTCAGTGTTAAACATCTTTATTCTGCTTAATAATTGGGTACCTTCATGTGTGTGTGTGTGTGTGTATGTATGTGTATGTCTATCTATCTATCTATCTATCTATCTATCTATCTATCTATCTATCTATCTATCTATCTATCTATCTATCTATCCAATTCAAAACTGACAAAACCATATAAAAGAAACACGTTATTTTTTCACAAAAATAAGAGCAAATATTTTTATAATAATTATTGATAACAGGTAGTCAGCAAACACACAAAATACAGCTCTATACATATTTCTTTGAGAATAAACAATTATATTTAGAATTTAGATGTAAAATTGTATCATTTTAGTTAATTGATTGTTTTCCTGAGATGAGTCTCTGGAATTCCAGAATTATGCTGATTATTGTCACTTATCATAACAATTATGCTACTGCACAACCTACATTCAAGCAATCCACCTCTTTAAAAGTAAGTATAGGAAAAGAAAGCAAACAGGTTTCAGGAAGTTTGTGTTTGGAGTCTCTTTTACCATGAAGAGATAAGCTATAAGAATTGCTCAGACTGAAGATGCCTTACACATTATCAATTAACATGCAATAGCTATTTTATAATTGTGAAACAATAGTAGTATGGGAACACATTAGTATCTTATTAATGCCAATAACCTGATATACAAATAGACAGACTAATTGTTATTAATTGCCAACATTTATGAAGATTTGATTGCAGTATTAATGCCTTATAACTAGTATTGAATAAACAACAACAAATAAAAAAAGGATTGGGATTTTACTGTAAAATTCAACAGGTATGGATCCGAAGATTTTTCTTTTCTCCAAAGCCTTTACAGGGTTGATGTTCAGAATAATCTATAATGACTAGAGTAAAAAAGTAAGCAATGAAAAATCTTTGTATGTGTGTCTGTGTCTGTGTGTTTTATTTTACCTTTTGGCAGTTTTCAGGACATATTATTTACGGAGAAAATTTCTGCTTACTTGAATCATTTGGGAGGATATTTCTTCAATCTCTGTTAAGCAAATTGGATAACTTAAGGAAACACATATTCTTTTTCTGTGTGGCCGAAAAGAGAAAGCATTAGAAGTCAGCCCTTCAACTCTTACAATAGATATGCATAAAACATACTAACTTTCCTATGTTAAACATTCCATCAGTTGCAACTTATTAGAGATTCGGGAAGCTGAAGTTTAAGCAAGTGAATTCCAAGCCATCATTCTTCCTATTCGGTATGCAAATATATATTGGGGAAGAAAGAGAAGAGAAGAGAAGAGAAGAAAGAATTTTTTTTCTCGGGTTAACAATTTCCAGGGAAAACGTGGAGGGGCGCAACTCTGGGCAGCTTTCATTGGAACCCAAGTCCAGGTCCACGCATCTTTTGCCCTCCAGCGACTCCGATCTGGCTGTCTTCTTTCGCGGACGCGCGTCACATTACTGGAGTTGGCCCCTTGGCTGGTTCCCCGATTAGAGTCAATTCGGAAATAACGCAACTAGATTAAAGGCCGGCGGGCTCCGAAGCCGGCGACTGCCTCCGAGAAGAACCGGGACGCAAACGGCAGGGGCTGGTCAGGTTTGGATGGCGCGCAACTACTTTTTCCCTTGCCAAGGCCAGCCTTGCCTCAGCGCCACGCCCGAGAAGGAAAGCGCGCCGCGCCCGCTTCTTTTCCTTCTCGTGGGTGGGTGTGCTGAAATGCCCTTCGCCCGGTTGGGTAGCGGGCCGCCCCGTTATCCCAAAGGAGCAGGCCGGGCTGCTCGATGGAACTTTGGCTTCCTTCCATCCCGGGACGGCGCCCCCTGAGAGGCAGGCGGTGGGCTGCTCCAGAGGGAGGAAGGACTACTGGGCAACGCAGCTCCTCCTGGTCGCGCCAAACTTGTCCCGAACGCGAGCAGAGAAAGGTGGAAGTATGGTGAGGAGGGAGGGAGCGGCGAATACTGGCTTCAGTCCAGCCGGTGCCTTTTGTTGTTGTTGTTTTTTTTCCTGCTGTGGCAGTGAAGAATGCTGTGGCTTTCGGACAAAAAAAGATCCTTAAGGGGAGGACCTGCGCCTGTACCCTTATTTGGACCAAACCCTTAGTGGAAGGCAGTAGCTGAGAGTGTGGGGCATAAGCATCAACCGGCGGAGTTTCTTAGGTTGCCTGCTGCTGTAGGTTGCAGGTGTTTGGCTTGGAATGGGAAAGTAAGTGAGTTCTTTCAGGTTTCCAGTAGGGAAAAAAAGAGACTTAAACTCTCCTAGAAAGTAGCTATAGCACAACACTACACACTCGCCGAGCAAATGGTTGGGAGGAGGCGTGGCGGTTGCTTTTCTTTCGCTTTTTTGAATGGTCCCAAAACTTTCTGACTGAATTTAGGGCGGGGTGGTTTCCCTCACGGTAGACCCGGGGACAGAAATTACGCACTGCAGTCCAGTGGGGGGGGGGGGGAGAAGTCAGGAAAATCTTTTGGGCAGAATCCGAGATGCCTTGCCAGGCTTCGAGGGTTTCATCCTCCTGCACGAGTGTCCCTTTAATTATTTTTATTTCCCACCGCTCCGGGCTTTTCAAAGCTGGCAAGCCCACCGGTTGCTGTACGGTAGTTTTAGCGTTAGAGAAGTGCTAAGCGAGGTGAGGTGAGGCGAAGCGAGAAAGCGGGTGTGTGGGGGGGTGGGGGGGTGGCTTTGAGGCGCGAAGCTCCGCCATTGGGTGTTTTCTGCCACCGCGGCTGCAAATTGGAAGCACTGCGGGGATTCTCTCTCTCTCTCTCTCTCTCTCTCTCTCTCTCTCTCTCTCTCTCTCCCACCCCCCCCAATTCATTTTACAGATGGAACGGCGTTTATACTGCTGAGAAGAAACAGAAGGACGGGGTGGTGGCTGAGCGCGCGCGGGCTGTTTATTTTATTTTTATTTTTCAAACTGAGGGAGAACTGAGGGAGAAAGCGCTGTTGCCTTCTTCCCGTAAAGAAGGGAAGTACAGAAATTAAAAGGGTAGGCTGAAGAGATTCATAAGACGGCGGGGTGGGTGGGAACTGCCTGCCCTTCACATGCTCGGAAACGGGCGGAGGGCTGGCGGGGTGCGGGTGGGTGGGGGTTGGCGGCGTCAGCGTCCGAATGACCACCCAGCTTCTGTTTCGTTGCCTCCCCGGCGTTGCCTCTCCTAAACGTCCTACCTCAAACTTCCGCGGAAAGGGCGGGAGAGAGGCTCGATGGCCAACCCCAAGAAGGAGCTCTTAGCCCGCCCCTCGGCTCCCCCTGACTGCAGCGGGAGGGGAAAAGCCCGGCTTCAGCTCCAGCCGGTTTCACTCCCCTGGCTGGAGGCGGAGTGGCGGCGGCGGCGGCGGTAGCAGCGGAGCTCCTACTGCAAGCGCCTGGGCTTCTGACAGCTCCTCCCGCGCTCTCGTAGCGGCGGCGGCGGCGGCGGCAACGCGAAAAGGGACAGTTTCCTGCAGCATCGTCTCCAACGCAACAAAGCGGCTCCTCCAATCTCCTCCTTTCCCTCCCATCCCCTCCCCTCCCCTTCTCCATCTTCCTTTTACTTCGTGCCGCCGCCTGTTCTTCCCCTCCACATCTTCTATCACAAACCTCTCGAGTCCCCGCGGGCGGGAAGGAGGGGAGAAAAGCCAGCGAGCAAGCCGGGCGGCCGCGAGAGATGGTGGAGCGATAGCAGTTCCCTGGATTTCCCTACCCCGGCGGCAGCGACAAGCGGACTTTACGCCCCTTCCTCCACCCTGCTGCCTTCCAGCTCTAAAGGCTCCACCGGTCGGCGTCGCCGGCAGCGGGGATCGGTTCCTCCTGGCCCTCCCCACCCGTTCTCTGTGGGTCCTACAATCAAGCCGGAGGAAGACTGGCCGCCGGTGACGACTGCCCGACAGGCAGGGGCAGGGTGCTCAGGCGGTGGCGGCGGCGGCGGCGGCGGCAGCAACAAAGGCACCTTCCCTTCCCTTCCGTCTCTGCTCCCCTCTGCCAAGGCTAGCCATGGAAGATGGGTCTTCGTCGGGCAGCTGCTTTAGGCGCTTTACCGAGTGTTTCTTGAGCGCAAGTAGGTGTTGGGGGTGATGGGGGAAGGGCGAAGAAGGGTGGAAGGGACAGGAGGGTTTTTCTTTCCTTCCCTTGACCCCAAGAGAGGAGGGCAACGGCAGCGGCGCCGGGTTGGGTTGGCAATTCCTCAGGCAAACCCTCCGGTTGAAAATGAATGTGTGTGTGTGTGTGTGTGTGTGTGTGTGTGTGTGTGTGTGTGTGTGTGTCCCACCTATCTCCTGATGGAAGGAGAGAGCAGCGAGGAACACTTGCTCGTCTGGAAGGTAGGGGGAGAAAGAAGACTTTCTTTCGCAGGACAATCGGAGCTAAACTACGAGTACTGTGCTGAAGTTCCTTTTGGAAAGGAGTTACTTTCGGTGCAGACTTTCCATGTAAGGCTGGGTAAGAATTGGCTCCTGGCTGCATTAAACGTAGAAAGCCTTTGCTTCAGAGCATATTTCCTTGGCAAGAAACGCTGTGCTGCTCTCCTCAACTGTTTTCTGGGACACAACAGACTTGATTTCAGAACTTTTCCTGATGAAAAATACAGAGGAGAGAAATGAGGGGTCCTGAGCTACAAATATTTGCTGTAGAATAGAGAAAGCAGAGAAAACTACTTTTCATGCCAGGGAGGGATTAAAAAAGAAAGAAAGCTGTTTCTTTCTGAAACTGGAAATTGTATTTTATCTGTTTTGGCCAGCTCCTTTTGCATTTGTTTGCAGGTGTAATGTACATATTGAATGGTGTAGAATAGATGACCCTTGACTCTAACCCTAAAACTATTCAAAGAAAGAAACCCCAGGTAGCAAGATTTTAAGTCCACGGTCTTTGCTTGTTAATGAAAAAGAAACATTTTTTTTTTTGTTTACTAACTTGCTAGCAATGAAATGACTCAAACTATAACCATTTAGCATTGCCAAAGAAATAGAAAAGGAACCCCTTAACTCAGAAACAGACTGGATAATTAGGGCTTTTGATAAAAGTGTGCATATACTACATAGAAAAATTCAGCCACTTGATTCTAATTATTTAAATATTTTCCCACCATTCAGTTTGTGCCTTCTGGGCTAATTGGTGAGCTTGTTAGAACAAAATTAAAAAGTTCTTGGCACCTTATAGAATCTGGAATAAATAAATATTGAACTATCTTTGTCCTATGGAGTAATTACACACAGCATGTTACTAATGTTATAGTGATTGACCATTTCTGTAGATCTCCTTCATTTTATAGAATACTACCAAATTACTTGTAAACTGTCTCTTTTTTTAGTGTTTGTGTTAAACTCAGTGTGTATTCCAGTTATACAAATGTCCATTAATCATTTTAGGAGAAATAGACTTCATGAAGTGGAGGATTATTTTTTTCTAAATTCTCATATATATGTGTGCATATGAAATATATAGCAAATATTTTGTACAAGGAATAGGTGCAGAAGAAATAACATACACTTGTCATAAAGCTACAGTAAAATATAATGGGGAGCGTTCGCATCTCTAGTCAAATTGTGCATTTCAAGTATTCTTGTGTAAACAGAAACTGATACAGTATAAAGTTCAACATAACATCTTCCTGTATATTTGAATGCAAACTTCTTATTTATTTGCAGTTGTTTACAAATGATAATTAAAGAAACTCAATTAACTATTAAGTACAAAACTTTGGACGTCCTTCTATCATGTAACATTCCCTTTGGACAGAAGTAACAGCTTTCAAATGTTTCCACTAAGCAGCTAAGAATTATTTATTTTTTCCCCATTCTTCCTTGCAGAAATCTTCTAGCTCAAAAATACTTTAGGTCTTCTTTTATGCATTGATGTTTGAAACAACCTGACAGGTTTTCAGTAATAAGCCTGAGGACAGTAAAGGCATTTCTAAAATCTTTATTCTTCTTTCTGGTAATTCTTGTTTGATTTCAAGGGATGTTTTAAATTGTGGTCTTGCTGAAATGTCCAGCCCCCTTTTTTTCATCTTCAATTTCTTTCACTGACTGTTGGGATATTAGTTTTTACAACATGTTCATGTTCAGTAAATACATTCTTCCTTTCCTGTATCCAATATTTCCTGTGTCACTGGCACACAACCTCAAAACATAATACAGCCATATACAGTTGACCAGTTGCTCTTTTCATCAAATGCTTCATTCTTTTTCTCCATATACATCTTGAATGGTAGCAGACAGTTTGATTTTTATTTCATGAGTCCAAAGCACTTTGTTCTAAAATGTTGCAGAATCCTCAAGCTGTTGTTTTGTGTACTTGATTAAATGACTTTCATAAAGACTTTAGATAAAATACTTCCTTCTGATAACTCTCCCACGAAGATCAACTTTTTGTATAAGTAATGCAGTGGGTTATATTTTTCCCCTGGATAGTAAAGAATGAAAGATTGCGGGATTTGATTATGACAGGCTTAGGTAAGTCAGAAATAACACTGGAGATTCTTTACTTGGAAGGGATGCCAAGGAAACATTTTGATTATTGAGTTGATAAACTGGATTTCTTTACATTTTCCAAAGGAGACATATTTTCTTCCCCAGTAAGCAGAGGTGGAGGGACATGCCTTATTTAAAGAATACTCTATGAAGACCCCTGATCAGTATTAAACTAAGTTGAATCCCAGTTGAGTCAAGCCAAATTATCCCAGTGTCACTGGTAGTTGAGCAGCATGTATATTTTAATAATAATAATAACAACAACAATAACAATAATACATGTGGCTGACTGTGTGACAAATCATAATTAATATCATTAAACAATATCTGCCTATCCCAGATTCTTGGGAAGGCACAAAAAGTGGATAAAAGTGTTAAATCCAGCCTAAGCATTTGTCTGATAGTGTGATCAAACATAATAATCTTATTCCAGATCCTTGGGGAGGACTTAATAGGTAGATAAAAATGCCAGATCCAGTCTAAACAACTAGCTGACTGTGTGACTGACCATAAAAACTGGAAAGCAGGATCAGAAGCCAAAGTAGGTTGAAACAGAAGTTTCCAAAGAAGGAGAGTATCCAGGAGAGTTGGATTCTAAGACAAAATTATAAAGTTTAATTATAAAGTTTAAATTAGAGAGATCCAGTATGGTTAAAGATTCTAGGATGCAGAGTAAAGCAAGAAAATGATACTGTTTACACACTGAGATTTAGGCAAGAAGGAGCAATCTGTGTTCACAAGTAGTGTTGTACTCCTGAGTGAAATTTTATGCTCACATCTAGTACTATATTTTTGGTCTGGACTTTCTGTCATTTGAATATCTTGGAACTGTGAAATGTTATAGCTTCTTTTTTTGATTGTGTTTAAACTTGTGGATGTGTAAATATTTGGATCTTGAACTTCGCTTGTAGAGGGTACAGATCTAGAGATCAGGTTTTCAAGTAGCTAGCTGTTGTTTGTTCAGTAATAAATCTGAAATCTCCTTCTCTGATGATAGTTTTTTGACCTGGGGCATGCAATAACAGGAGATATTTATTCAGACACAAGTAAGAACTGCATTGTGAACTATTTAGTCAAATATTGCTTTTTGGAAAATAGCACCAGGAAAATGGATGATTTGCAGAGAGATGCAAATATGTTTAAAACATAATTTACTACATTTTTATTGTATGACTACCACATAGTTCTACTTATATCACCATCCACAATTCCATATTGTTGTTTTTTTCCTGAGCCATAAATGATGTGACTATTTTGCTACCTTCTATGTCCTAAGCTATCTTTTACTGTTTGACTCGTAGGTGCTAGAATCAAAAGATCTGATTTTACATTTACAAATTAGTGAGGGAGCATTAACTTTTAAAATTTCATAATTGGATTATTATCAGGTTTGATTAATTATAAATATGTTGAGTCTATAATTCAAAGAACATTTTAAAATAGTGAATATTTATTTTCAAATATTTTTGGTTGGACTATAGGAAGGTGATTTAACCTTTATCATGTGATTTCATTACATTAAGTAATGTTGATCTTAGTAATACAGAAAAAGAGATTCACTTGTTTTAGTCATTATTTTTAATCTAGGGTAATAGCAAAAAATAATCCTTACACTCGTTTCATGTAATTTTAGTATCTCAGGATGCTGTCATGTTACTGTCTTTCTGTGCAAACTGTGTTATTTCATAGATGTCACTGACTTCAAGGTGTCTTGGCAAGATTAAAAGCTATTCAGGAGCAAATGATAGATTATGTTCTCAACCAAGCACAAACAAGAAAACATGTGGATTTAAATCCAATTCAGTGGATATGTATTTGGTATTTACAAATATCTTGCAGTACGTAGCCCTCACACTCTTATAGGATGTAGGCAAATATATCAGGAATAAGCAGAATGGAAAAATTCAGCAAGTAAAACATTGCTCCTTATTCTTTTATAAAAGCTATGCATGCATCCAATCAATAACTTACAAAGACCTAAAGAACAAATATATCAATTGTGCATTAACGCAATTGGGCGCCACTTTTCCTCATGTATTGGCTGTGTGTGGCTCCTATTTTATTATCAGTAAGATATCACCTTCTATTTTCATGTATACAGAATTTTTTATTTTTTTTACTATTTTAATTAGGTGTTTCAGATTTGTTGATAGCAACTGATTAGAACTGTTACTATTTTATGCATAAATATTTTAATAGGCCTATGAAAATGCTGAAACAGTCAATTTACTTTTTAGTTTGTACTTTATATACTTGGAAAATAGGCATAGGTAACTTAGAATCCTGGAGGAAAGGTCAAGTATAAATCATATTGACAATTAATGTTAATGTTTAATGATTATTAATAATATGGCCATTAAAAAATAAAAAAAAACCTGTCTAGATGTTTTTCCAGGATAAGCTTCTTTCCTTACAATTCTACCTGTGCATTTCTATATTTTGTAATGCATTAGCAAATTAGTTCACAACACTGTTTGAAATTTATTTTAATTTAAAAAAAAAGATAAGTGCAATTTAGTATATTGTACTCCCTCTGCTGGTTGATAAACTGCAAATAATTCATTCCAATATATTCTTCATAGAGTGATATTACAATACTAATATTTTAATAATCTGATGTTCAAATACCCATGTAAAAATCAAGATTCTTATCATTGCCCTGGTATAAATTCAGAAACTATGTGGATGTGATAGGAGGTGCTCATTTGATACTTAAGGTATGGCCTTTAGCTAAACAGAGGTTCTCTTTGCTTGTAATGTTGCTTTTAATCCAGATAACACATTTATTATATAATTCTTTTTTTAAAAAACTGTGAGCTGTCTTCTGTGCACTAGATTAGGCTAAAGACTGAGTTCCATAGTTTAGCAGGATAATTCAGAAAAAGTTTTAATTATTCTATCATTTGATGTCCATGAAATTCCTGAGTTGGAACTCTGACATGGTATACAAGATGATGATATGAATGTGGGAATGTTCATAGGTCATGTAAAATGCCATTGTGGCAGTGAAAAGAAGTGGGTGTTTTGGATCCAGTGACTTTACAGGTATAATTGAAATGGAAAAGACTTGTAATCAGGTTATAATCGGCCTGTCTTTGGCGACATTTATGTATCTGATGGCAAAATTGTATGTTAAGAATGTCTGCATTTGCTGGTTTAGTTTAAAAGTATATTTGCTTCATAATGTGTTTATTGACCAATTGCTGATTGTGTCAGGATCAGCACTAATCTGGGTTAGCTTGGCAGCAACTAATCTCTTCTGTGGAATTCTGAAGAAATATTCTTTGCAAAACCTGCTTTTAATGCATTCATTTAAAATTCAGCAAGATTGGGCATCACATATGAGAATATTATTGCTTTTTGCTGAATTTTATCTCACATAAATAAAGAAATGGCTTCTCCTAAAAATGAAATTTCAAAGGAGCATAACTTGAACACACTGCAAGGATTTTTATGAATTCTGGTATATTTCATTCTTCCCTAAAACTCTACCTAGGTTGAACATTTCTATTTTGCTGAAAAAAAAGTTACTCATGTTTTGAACACTATGTGTAAGAGCACTACTTTTCTCAATCTTACTTTAAAAGTAGACATTTGCATGAAAATTGAGAGCAGAACAGCCTATTTCCTGAATTCCAATTTGAGCCTTGAAATGAAGTATCTATACCCTTAATTTTAGATACAACACTTGATCGTTTCTTAGTTACTACTGAAATATGAGAATGGAAGCTTATTTGGCTTAAGTAAACCTTGTGACTTCCTCTAACATGTACAGAGATTAATGCTTGAATCAGAGGAGACAATAGCTATTTCAGCACAGTCACCTTTGATCCTAAAACACAGATTTTTTTGTGTGTTTTTTATATGCAAATATAGAAAATACTAAATAATCATGACATCTCTTGGTTTGGGCATTCACTTGAGTTTATTGATAAAGGGCAATGATATTAGGAGGAGGGGATAAACTATAACATGTATGTAATTAACAAGTGCAGAGGGAATCCAGTGAAATATAAAGAAATATTATTCAATTTTTGAACAATTTGAAAATTAGGAAAGTACTATTTTAGAAAGTGAGCGGGATGGATTTTTGCTTGTTATTGCATGGCATGATTGTTTGTTTGTGTGTGTGTGTGGTGTGCGCGCATATTAGCAGATATCATTAAACACTCAACAAATCACTGAACTGGAATGATATGCTTGGTTCTAATATTAAGGAGAACAAACCCTGATGGCCCATACTGAGGAAGATGTATGTACAAGGCACAATTAAAGATCTCATATTTTTGTAAGAGCCACTCCTCAAAATGACAGTGTCCACAAAGCATGGATATTTATTTCTAGATCTGATTGATCTGTGAATGGTTACTGTTAATGCATTAGAAATATTTGTACAAATAAGTTCCCTGTGATCACAGCCATTTGAGAGATAGAAGCTCTTTGATTGAGGTTAGCTGTCAAGAGATGGCGCACTCATTGACTGGGGTTAGCTGTTCAGGGGGAGCACAAAATCAACCAGAATAAACTGAATTCTGATCCCAGAGATTGGATTCTTACTAATCAACAGCATCTCAATCTTTTCTTGATTTTATTTCAATCTGTTCAATCCATTTGGCCATTATCAACTATGGGCATCGGTCAAGTTAATCAACTACTTATTTCGACAAAGATGGCAGAAGCTAGATGCATATTGTTGGCACTCCATTCCGAATCTCTAGATTGCTTCCCTCAGATGTAGATATTGAGTGGGCCATGGAAAAATAATGGGGATCCTCAACAAATAAAAGATTGCTTCTTCTCATTCAGACTCTCTGTTCTGTCACCAGTTTAAGAATTGTATTTCCCTTAGGGACATCTTTCTGGAGTTAGCACTACTTAGAAAGGGGTCAGTTGGGGATGTATTCTAGTTCTCTGCTTTTTAACATGTAGTAATTCAATAATCCATGCTATCTCTATTCCACTCATCAATCCCCACCCTGGTCCATAGGAGGTGCAGTGGTTCTAGCTCTTTTATATGCAGATAATGTCATAATCGTCTCCATCTATCAGGTGGGAAGAAGAAGGGCATTGAAGACTTTGACCTCTTTTGCCTAGAGAAAAAACTAGTAATAAATTATTAAAAAAATAAGTTTTGTAATTGCAAACAATTTTCATACACTGCAAATCAATGGGGATACTATCAAGTACAGTAGGTGTGCACGTATAAATGCTTTGGAATGGTGTTCCATTCTATTCAAGTCTCACTGAATATTATAAAAAGAGAATACTTTTTAAATCTGGCAAATATTGCTCAGCATCACCCATCTTGAGATTTTGTACATTTGAAGATAGCTCACTTATCCTTATAGCTTGCAAGGTCTTTGTGGCCATGGTAATTTCTCAGTTTCTCTGTGGTGTCTGAGTCTATTAAAGTTGCCCTTGTAGTTCCAATATGTACTAAGAATGCTGCTCTATGTTTAGAGACATGCTTGGTCCCCATGGATGTTAGAACTCAGAACTATCTTTTTAATTTTTGGCTAAACTAACTTTTCCCCCAGTGGGAAAAACTCCCATTTCTCTATATATTTCTTTTTTCTTTATTTATTATATTCTTTTTTTTTATCTTTCTCTTTTTTTTCTTACACATCTCACATTTGTGACTCTGAACAAGTTACAATTAAAACATAAATATTACCGAAAATATAAAAAATAAAAGACATATAAGCAATACAAATGTCTAAAAATACATTCAAATCCATACAGTACAATCACGTGGTAAGCCTAGCAATTCAAGAATGATACTGCCACGCCACTGTCTGAACCCCAATCAGATGACAAAGCCAGTTCTGCAGACCATCAAAGTCTCAACCAGACTGATCTTGGGGGGTATGAGGTGAGGGAATGATATTCAGTAGAGCAGGTGCAGCTGCAGAAAACACCCTGCTTCTGGGCCCTACCAGATGACATCTTCCTAACTGGACAGCACCTTCAATAAACCTCTTCTGCTGGGAAGAGGCATTTCCTCAGATTCTCTTTGCTGTAATTTTACTAAAATAATTAAAGAGCAGTAACAAGCCATATGAGTAATTTCTATATCCATTGTCCTAGTCCACAAATTCACAAGCCCAACATATCTCTTCATCTAATTGTATTGTTACCAGGGACCCCAACATACAACATAGCCAAAGAACATACAGAAAAAAACTTGGATATTGGACAGAGGGGAGCAAATCCTATCAGCTTCCCATTAAGGTGCCTACAGAAAATCAAAGACCACAAAATAAAAGAAGTTAAAATTATAGTTTCATTTGATATAACAGCATTCTTTATGTCCATAGATTCAGAACTAGTGAAAGAATCTGTGGCTGTGGTACTACACAACAGAACTTAGTTAAATACGCTAGGACTGAAATACCCAGAATCATGGACATTTTCACCTGCTTCACTACCTATTATCAGTTTGATGGACAAATATACCAATAAATCTGAGATGCACCCATAGGATCACCACTCTCAGGACTCATAGCAGAGACCGTAATGCAGTATCTACAAATGATAGCATTCTAGCATGTACAACTGACAATATGGATCTGGTACAGTATGTAGATGGCATCTTTTCATAATAAAAAATGAACAACTTTTTTATTTTTTATTTTGTTAAGACAAGATAAAACAATCTAAAGGACACATGAAACAATTAACATTTTCAAAGGAATAACATTCACAAGGGAAGAAGAAAGCAATAACACATTACTTTGATATATATCTCAGCAGAGGAAAGAGCAGCAAAATAGAAATGCAATTCTATTGGAAAAACAAGCCACATTAACCAAGTGCTCTATTACCAAACTAACAACCCAACCTCCCACAAAAGGAGACGTGCAAGAACATTATTTAAATGACTATAAACGCAGTAGCCCAGAACACCAGAAAAGGTGTTCTTGCCTATACAACATCTTCCAACAAAATGGATACCCATGATACTTTATCAAAAAGTACTTGTCTTTTACAACTACTACATCACCATAGCACACAAACCAACTAAAGTCCTCTCCTCCTTAGATTATAGTTTAGCATTCACATAATTCTCAATATCTTAAACCAGGTGGGACACAGAATAGAATATCAGTGAGGTAAAGAGATCAGCAAATTAAATGATATTATACAGAAATACTATATGTCCTATAGATTGGAATCATAGTTGAAGGAAACTCTGCCATTGTGAAGATACCCAACTAGGTTTAGTTATTATGGTGTCCTAATTCAAGGATCCCCAACCCCCAAGCCGCGGGCCACTACTGCTTGTGTGAGTGGCGGGTGCTCATGGGTGATACTCCGTTTGTGTGAGGTCAGGTGCGTGCTTGCCACTCGCATGGAACTATCCCCTCTCCCCCGAAGGCCAGTCTGCCAAGCCGGAAAAGTTGGGGACTGCTGTCCTAATTCATTGCATGTTACATTATATACATTTAAATATTTACCTGTAAAACTATGGATGAGGGTAGTGAAGACGTTGTGTCAAATACTAACATTTTTCAGCATACCTGAATTGTGACAAGACAGGTGCATTTTTTAGTTTTAGAACAAATGTAGTCCACATAATGGATACCACGATAGAAAAAAAAGAACCTCTTTGCTTATCAAATGAATGTCTACAAGATGTGGTAGAACTAGAAATTGTCCTCCACTGATAATCAAGATAATAACTATGGCAAAATGTAACAATTAATGGCAGATGAATAAGAAATAGTTAATAACTATGCCAATCTTAACCCTCATGAATGCCTTAATGCAGGGGTCTTCAAACTTGGCCCTTTTATGACTTGTGGACTTCAGCTCCCAGAATTCCTCAGCCAGCATGCCTGGCTGAGGAATTCTGGGAGTTGAAGTCCACAAGTCATAAAAGGGCCAAGTTTGAAGACCCCTGCCTTAATGGTTCCAGCAGTTTGATAAAAAGACTCAGTGTGCAAATAAGTTGTTTTTGAAGGTTGTTGCAAGCATGACCGAAGGATGTTATTTCTTCTCCTGTTAGATTCCATTTGAATTAGTATTTTGTTAGATAAAATACATCCTCATTTCAATAATGAGAGAATAAAAAAAACTTTTTAAGAATCCAGTGGAGTTCTCTTGCAGTTTATCTGTCATTAAAGAAAATGAACAGCTTTGTCCTGTTGAAGATGGTTTGGTGTTTATGCAAGTGAGGCAGACACAGAGCGTTGTTAGCATTTGCATCTCATGTGTACTTTCAAGAGAAGGCTGTATTGTATGAAATGTATCAGTCACACTAACATCACACAACTCCTTTACAGACTACAGAGCTTTACACTTAGTGGTTATACACAGATTTTCTTTATCCTTTATGCAGCATTTACTAACATTTAAACAAAAATGTTATTATTATCATCTCTTATGCACTTGTTAAACTATGAGAAACTGCATAGCTGACTTTTTATACTGTATAAAGGTGTCAATAGCTGAAAATGGATTGAGTAAGGAACAGTTAAAGTAGCCCAAGGCAGCTTTGGATTGCTGTTGGTTGTTAAAAATTATTTAGTTATTACTTTCCATGTGATTTTCCATGTGAAATGCATTTTACTTTTTTAAAACTTGCTGAACCATTCTTTTATTGCTCTGCCTTGGCCTGAGGCAAAACAACTGACCAATGTCAAAAACCTTTTGTTCTTGTAATTGGAACATTGGCAAATTACATTCTTACTTACACAAAATAATCAGTTTGATTTGTTTATTATCAGCAACTATAATGTGTTTATATTAAATAAGATATGATATAATTAGAAGAATGTCACAGCTATTTTGAATAAATGAAATATTTTCATGTTTTGCAAAACCAAAATAATCATCAGAGTTGCATGTTTTTCTCTATAACTTGTCTTTTAGAGAACTTTCTCAGACTTGTTTTAGAAATATTTTTTGTAGGTATGCCCTTCAGTATAATTACTCAATACTATTATAAGTGTATCAGAGGAGAGGGGGTTTTTTTTCAAAATGAAGCATCAAAAAGATAATAATTGTTCCTGATAAGGATTTTAGAGGGCTAGCCAGATTCTTCACATAGACTTTGGAGCAGAATTATCTACTGTATATGCCGCCGTATTAGGCGACCCGGCGTATAAGACGACCCCCGTATTTATAGCTGGGCCGCATTCCTAGAACGTCGTCTTATACGCCGGAAACTACCAGTATTTCCGGCATATAAGATGACTCGGCGTATAAGACGACCCCCGTCTTTGGCGCCGATTTCAGCGCTCGCGGAAGTCGTCTTATACGCCGGCATTTACGGTAATTCAGCATCCATGAGTCCCAAAGTTCACATTGAGAGAATTTTATAATCATCTTAATTACATCACACAGAAAATTCCTTTTCAAATATTGATGAATTTCTGAAGTAGTTTTGTAATATAACATTAGAGAAAAGTCCATTTGGAATATATTTAAGTATGTCAAAAATCTCTAGAATATGGCATTAGTTTTATGAGATAATAAGTTTATGCCTACAGTAGTGGCCAAAATTGTGGAAACCTTTTGGGGAAAGTATTTTTCAGGTTTGATGGCTAATAACCCCACTTTTTTGGAGTAGTACCATAAAATTATATATCAATGGAAAGATAATTTAATCAAGAATGTAATGTAACAAAGTTTCTTCAATTATCTGTACTGTATTCTATAAAAAGTTATAGCCAAATAACCAGAAAAAAGGAACCACAACTTACTTAGGTTGACATCAGGTAGCTTTCCTTCATCTGATTGTAGCCAACGAACACAAGTGTTTAGAGAGCCAATCAGGTATCATCTTGTTTTGGCAATGGGCCAATCAGATCACAGTAGGATTCAGTTATTGATGTCATGTATTGAAGCTGAGAGGAGGACATTTGTCAATGTGTTATGTGATCGCTATCAAGTTGGTTGTTTTTTTTTTGTTCTTTCCTTTAGTGAGCTTGTAAAATGTAATAAAATTAAAGTAATGCAAAGAGTTGACTGGTTGCTCAGAAAGTGATGTAAAATAGTATTATTTTATTTATTTATTTATTTATTTTTAAAATTTATAAGCCGCCCCACTCCCGAAGGACTCTGGGCGGCTAACAATAAAAAACACATAAAACATAACAAAACAACAATACAAAAACAATCATCCAGGGGTAAGGTTTTATAAACCCCAGTGAATTAGGGGTTTATAATATTTATAAAATATTAAGTGAATTAGAAGAAAAATTGGTGGAAACTTAACTAAAGGTGGCATTTCTATTGTACACTGTTCCCAAATGGTTTTTCACAATTTTGGCCACAACTGCAATAATATGAAATCCTTGGTTTTTGCCTTTTCCTTCTAATCATTTATCCTTGTTTCTTCTAATATCTGAAAAACTGCACTTCATAATTAACAGATTTTTTCATATGACCTAGCATGTAGATCTATAGCTGGTAAAGGAGAATGTGAAATTACATATAGTTCTCAACTTATGATCATAACAAAGTCTGCTCATCGTGGTCATAAATTGTGATGGTTGTAAAATTAGTCACGCATGTGAGCTACCTGATTTTATGACCTATTTTCGCAATGGTTGTTAAGTGAATGCCGTAGCTGTAAAGTGACGACGGCAGTCATTAAGTGAATGCTGCAGTTGTTAAGCAAACCAATAGTTTGCAATGGGCTGGTTTTGCCAGGAATAATAATGCCAGTTTTCAGCAAAACCATAATAAAACACAGTCATGTGACTGCAGAATGCTGCAAACAGCTGTAAATGTTGGCCAGTTGTTGAGCACCCAACATGTGGTCGGGTGACTGTGGGGGAAGTTTTCGTAAATTCAGAACTGGGTCATATGAACCCCCAGGGAGGTCCGTCATAACTTTGAAAGGTCACTAAACAACTGGTCATAACTTGGGAACTATTTTGTATGTTGTTTCTTGAGTTCCATAAGCTGAAGTTTCCTTGGAAAGAGTGATTTGTGGCATCTGTATTCTAACTATACCAGGGGTAGGCAACCTTGGCTCTTTTATAATCGTGGACTTCAACTCCCAGAATTCCTGAGCCAGCCATGCTACCCTGAACTATACAGTATGCACAATTATGATATGGGAAAATTAGTCACTTCCTCCCCCGCTTTGTCACTGATGTTCTTGGAATTCTGCAACAAAGAATCTCCTGCACTACACCATTGAATTCACAATCATGAAGAATCAGAGAAAAATTACACATGCAGAAAACTTTTCTTTACAGAACTTGAGTTAAGAGAAGGGCAAAGATAGACTGGAGGCAATAGGGCCAACTAGTATGTTCTCTCTCTTTCTTTGCTAGGCTTGGTTATAACCCTATAACAGGGCGCTTCTGTTAGGTGTATTAGTTGTGTTATTTTTATTTTTACCACAACACTAACTAGAATGATAAATAAGGTATTTGTCTTTTGATTTTACTGATTTGCTAAACAAGGCAAATAGATTTTCAGACTGCTGATCAGTAGGGTAAATGATTGAGGAAAAAATATTCCTTCCAAAACACACCCTGTTCCAATCTGATAAATAGAATAAATATTTAATCTGTTTAAAGAATGCATCTCTCTAAAATATAATCCATCTGTAGAAACTGTCTGCAGAGACCAGAGTATTTGCTTCTGGTGTTTTTTGATCCGGACTTCAGATTCTTGGACGACAGTGTGCATTAAGTTGAAAAATATCATCTGGAATGTTTCCATAGAGTGGATGTGTTTTAAGCCAAAGCCCTTTAATGTGTTTGAAGGTTTTGTCCCAAATAAATACTAGAATCATTTATTTCTTGGGATGAAACAATATGAGCTTTCTACAGCAGCATTATACATTTTAGAAATATGAGAATTTTTTCCCAAAGGTGCTTCTTCAAAAGACAACTGGACTTTGTTTTTCCTTGTTTTCCTTGCAGTCATATAAATATAAATTCTTCTATCCTTCACCATTCAGTCAGAACTGAAGAAGCTTCTTGGATGAGAAGCAAAGTATCTTCAAGGAAAAACAAAGTCCAGTTGTCTTTTGAAAAAACACCTTTGGGACAAACGTGATCTGGATGATCAAAAATCTCCATAGACACGAGAATGATGTGTTTGAAATTGGGATGTAGCATTTTGATTAAAGAAACCTTTTTTTTAAACTTGAAGTAATTTTTGTTGATTTTTGGAACCTTTTGAGGAGATGGGAGATCAGCCTTATATCCTCCTCCCATCTTTCTGTCTCCAACTTGCTTTTATATACTCTATTGCCATATTTCTTCTGAAGCTTTAGTTGTATCAAACCAATGCTGAGAGGATAGAATAGAGAGAATTCGTTCTCTTCCACTTCCTCATAAGCCCTTTTGTTATTACCATTTTTAATAGAGACAAAATTGGGGTAAACTAATTTGTCCCTTTATCATTCAACCAATGAAAAGGCAGGTTAACCTGCTAGTTGACATTCTGAGGTGTGGTTAGGCCATGCTGTTAAAAACATAGACTTTTGCTTCATTGTGCAAAACAAAACTCAAACTCCCCCAAGGAGCTGCCTTTCACTTATCTTCAATATTCTGCAGAAAGGACAATGTTCAAGGGGAGAAGGGAAAAAAAGAGAAAAAAGGAACAAGAAAAGTTAATCAACAGTGAAAAGAAAGCCCAAATCACCAACCATTCTCTGTACAATGAACTCTGCAGTGAATGCTAAATATTTATTTATTGTATTTTTAAAATTTACTTGATACCTATCTCACCATGGAGCTACTCATAAGCCAATAGTAAATAAGTGGCATGGCTGAATAAATTGATTTTATTTGGAATTCTCTGTATGTGATTGTTGCCTATTATTAATATGTTTTTAGTATTTGCTCATTCTCCCCATAAACCCATTTTTATCACACAGAGATTAACTTCAATGATTCATAAAGGGAATTTCTCATTAAAACCTCATTAAAACTTTCTCACTTGCAAGATCATACTCTTGCTTCAGGACTGGCACAAGGTTTGTTAAGGTCTGTATTGCCTGATTTGAGCAAGAAAATCCAAACATTTCATACAGCTGGGCTGAAAGGAGATGTCCTAAGTCAGGGGTAGGGAACTATGGCCCATTTATGACTTGTGGACTTCAATTCCCAGAATTCTGGGAGTTGAAGTCCACAAATCATAAATAGGCTATAGTTCCCCACTTCTCTCCTAGGTGAAAGGACTAAGACAGGGGACTTCAAACTTAGTCCTTTTATGACTTGTGGACTTCAGCTCCCAGAATTCCTCAGCCAGTGTGCCGGGCTGAGGAATTCTGGGTGTTGAAATCCAAAAGTCATAAAAAGGCCAAGTTTGAGGACCCCTGGACAAAGATTTCAGTTAGACAAACCTGTGTTAGGACATTAAGTCTGACTGGAGGAAAAGCCAGGTCTTCAAGCCCTTCAGGAAGCAGGAAAAGCCAGGCCATCTGGATCTCAGGGGAATGCAGTTCCAAAATGGTAGACCCAGGGAAAGCATATTTGTTGAACCCCACCAGATGAAGATGCATAAGAGACAGGATACACAACAAGCCAACTTTGCAATATCTTTTCAGACAAACAGAGTTAATTTCAGACAGGTGTTTCTGAAATTATCTAGCCTTGGGCCATCAAGTGATTTATAGATGATAACTAGCACTTTGAATTGCTGCTGGAAGCTGCCAGCAACCAGTGCAGTTTGTGAAGTAATGATGTAATGTGGGCACACAAGGTGCAACCATATGTGCCTAGGCTGCTGCATTCTGAATTTTGGGTACTGTTGAAATGGTTTTAGGGCACCCCAATATACAGTGTGTTGCAATAGCACTAGCAATAGCACTTAGACTTATATATCACATCATAGTGCTTTACAACCCTCTCTTAAAGGTTTACAGTCGGTTTATTATTCCACCAAAAATCTGGGTCCTCATTTCACTGACCTTGGAAGGATGGAAAGCTGAGTAAACCTTGAGCAGCTCAGGATTTAACTGCTGGCTGTTGGCAGAATTATTCTGCAATACTTCATTCTAACCACTGTGCCACCATGGTCTGCAATAATTCAGGCAAGAGGTGACCAAAGCAAGAGTGACCACAAATAGGCCTCTAGCTCTATAAATGGGTGCATTTGGTGCAAAGATGATTTTCAAGCAGGAATCCTGAATCTAATTGGCACATTGGGTTTGTGTGGGACACTGCAATCCCATCTAGAACTAAATATGGAAATGCTCCACATTAAGGCTACCCCCAAATCCACAGCCTTTTGGTTTTGCTAGGATTGAGTCTAAACCTGTTGTTTCCCATCTAGATCCCCCACGTAGAATTAACATAACACCGTAAATATTGCATAAGACAGTAAAAACAAATAACAGAAAAGTGGTGGATGACTAATGCTTATGCAACTAATGCTTACATATTACTTAGAGCAGAATAATTAAGATATATGTTAGGATTTATCATTGTGAATCTATTTTATGAATCATCAGTTTTATCCCTAGTAAATTCGCTTCATGTTTAAGTCCTTTGTAAATACTACCACATGTAAATGTGCTCAACCTTTAGCCAGATTAGGCTACCATGCTGGCAATTCAAATGCTGAAGCTGCAATCTTGCATCACTTTGAGTTGTGGTTTGTTAAGCAAGCCAGAGACAGTGGTATCTAGCTTCATAATGAATGCTAAACCATAATGTCTGGTTTTGAATTTAAAATTATGATTGAATCTATGTGTTATAGTTTGGTATTTGATGTAGAGCAAATAGAGGTTAGAGTCAAGCCAATATACTTCAATGCACCATAATTAAAATCTTGGTATATTGATGTTAATAAATCTAGGCAGTCAGATGAACAACAAATAATGGCTTGTTTTATCTCTTTCTGATTTGTCGTCTTTTCCTTTCCTACTTCAATGAGCTAGTTAGAGACTAGGATGAGGCACAAAATCAAACCAAATATAAAACAGAAAAGCATAAACAATCAATAATCCCCATTCATAAATTAAGCTAAATCACAATTAGTATTAAAAAAAGGCTTCAAACATTCATGGCCCTAAACCAGATCAGAATCATGCATAATGCAAACTGTCAAATTTGTGTATTATTTTACTTACATAATATTATAAAATAAATCCTGAATAACTGATTTAAGTAGAAAAGTAGTATATAAATAGCATAAATAAAATAAAACTAAACATAAATGCAAACTTTTAGTTCATTTTGATATTTTTAATTTTCAACATATATTAAATTCTAGTTTATAAACCATAAACAGATGTTCCCCTGATTTCTTTCAAAATCTATTCCAATACATAATCAAAGAAGACATGAACATTTCTTCAATATTTAATTACAAATCTCATTTTCATTTTCAGACATAGACATCCATTAAACTAGATAAGTTGTCCAATTAGCCTCAAAACTGAACCATAATATTTAAGCTTTTAATAGGTTTTTGGGTTTTGGTCAAAAAATATGTTTTGATGATGTGAATAGATATTCAAGGTCTTTTTATTATCTGTATAATAATTTAAAAATGTATTCCTTAAACAATGTTATACAAAGAGCAAGAAAGGAGTAAATAGTAATGAAAAAAGATCAAAGACTTGATATAAAAAAAGGGAAATACAGCAAAATGTAATTCATAACATTGCAATTTAGCATAAAAAATATTTTCATGTCTTTCTATGCTTGCAAACAATTCTTCCTTCTGCTATATGTGTATAGTGTTACCTTGTGCTATAGGTGGACAATAAATTTTAAAATAAAATAAATAAATCCATCTTTTGGTCTTTAAATTTCCCATCTCTTTTATCTTGAGGAATTATATCCAAACACAATGTTCATTTTTCCTGTTTGTCTTAATCTATTCACTCCTCCTTCATAATTTAATAATTTATTCCGAATTCATTCTCTCTGTATGAGGAAATCACCTGAACATACCATATTCCATTCATCCATGTTCATTCAGCATCAATGTATTCCTGACCTTTTGCCATTACCTCACAACCTTTTAAAGTATCATTCTTAGTTCAAGTTGAAAGTAGAAATCACAAAAAAACAATAAAATAAAAAAGGAAGTATTCTCTCAAGAATCCACTCAATTTTAGGGCTTACTAGAAAATGTTGGCTAAACACTAAAGTAGAACTAAATGATTCTACCCAATTCTGGTCCCAGTTCAAAAACTGACACCAAATCAGCCTTCAGTTATAAAATTCTAAAGATTTGTTTGTTTTGCCAAACCATAGAATAGGATTGTTATGACTATTTCTTTGCATGATGTATTGGTTCTATTGCTTTTGAATGTTTAGATTTCCAGTTTATATATACTTGTATTTTGATTTATGTTTTTTTACTTTTGATTTTGATTATGTCATTAACATTGATATACACACACCTATGCGTACAAATACACATATATACTTAAAAATCTTCTGTCTCTTAAGTTACAGGTTTAGGAAATTGTCTCTGACAAGACTCCAATGTTGTATGAATTGGATTGGGTGCTTCAAACAATGGGGCACCCCAACAATGGAGTCAAGGTATCCTCATCTACGTGACCATTTTTATTGTAAATTGTAAAAAGCCAGCGTGAACAGAGTAGACAAATTGTTTATCATTTCTTATTTCTGATTTTTCTCCTGCAGAAACTTTGACACAAAGGTCAAAGACAGATAGCTTCTGAAGTAAGATTTTAAAATGTCAGATGTTGTAGAAAGTGAAATTAAATAGGCTCTAGAAAGTATTGTTAACAGTGAAGTTACAGTTGATAATATACCAGCAGAACTCTAAAACTTTATAGGGAGATGTGGATAAAGCATTACAGGTAGTCCTTGACTCACAGTGGTTCATTCAGAGACCATTCAAAGTTACACTGGCACTGAAAAAAGTGACTTATGACTTTTTTTTCAAATTTATGACCATTGCAACATCCCCATGGTCATGTGATCAAAACTCAGATGCTTGGCAACTGGCTCATATTTATGACAGTTGCAGTGTCCTG
Source organism: Crotalus tigris (assembly GCF_016545835.1). Lineage (NCBI taxonomy): Eukaryota > Metazoa > Chordata > Lepidosauria > Squamata > Viperidae > Crotalus > Crotalus tigris. The sequence continues at coordinate 14,142 of NW_024096488.1, read as the reverse complement.
GGGTCATATGATCCGCTTTTGTGACCTTCTGACAAGCAGAGTCAATGGGAAAGCCAAATTCACTTAACAGCCATGTTACTAACTTAACAAATGCAATGATTCACTTAACAACTAGGGCAAGAAAAGTCGTAAAATGGAGCAAACTCACTTAACAAATATTTCATTTAGCAACATAAATTTTGGGCTCAACTGTGGCTGTAAATTGAGGACTATCTGTACATACAGGATGGAAGCAAATATGAAAGACACAACAGTAGCCAAAGAGCTAAATTCATTTATATTCCCAGTATCAAAAAAGAACAGTGCTAAAGACTACCAAATATTTTTGCAATACTTGGAATGGGGTGCTTCATGTACAATCTTGATTTAGAAGAAGTAGAGCCATCTGAGATCATACTGCTATAGGTGATGTATAAAGGTAAAGAAACTGGAGTTTCTATAAGACACCTAGTTTTGCTTTATTAATTATAAAAAGACTCTATTTAGACCAAAACAAATTGTAGATAACCTTTAAAAACATGGCTGTAGGGCATCTCATTTGGCTTGCTGAAGAATTTGCATGATGATTAGAAAGCTTCAGAACAAAATACAGAATATCTAAATATTTCAAAAATGGGAAAAGAAGTGAGCCAAGTATGTTTATTTTATTTATTTAACCTACAGGTAGCATATAACACAACAAATTCTAGAAGAGGAAGAAATAGAAACTGGAATAACATTGCTTGGGAAAACATCAACCTCAGTTGTGCTGAGGATACCACATTGATAGCTGGAAGCAAGAAAGATTTAAGGAATCTTTTGCCTTTAGCAAAAGCCAGGTTGATGCTCAGTAGTGAAAAAAAGAAAAGAAAAAAGAAGTCAAGTTTGTGTCAGCAGGCAACATCAGTCCAGTGCAAATAAGCAGAAAAGAAAGTGAAGTGGTGATAAATTTTTATTATTCTAAGCTTAGCTTACTTGCTTACTTTATTTATTTATTAACTTTACTGTATGTCCTTCTTCTCATTCAGGAGCTCATAATGCTCATAATGCTATCTCCTGATTTTTTCCCCACAACAACCCTGTGAAGGAGGACAGTGACTGTAGCTATGAAGTAAAAAGACACAAGCTACTTTGGAGACTATGATAAAGCTAGACAAAATATTAAATGCTTTTCACAAGCATATTTGCAAATTCTGAGTATCTATTCCCATGATCATTTTATTTTTCATCAGTACCATGTGACTGTGAAAGCTAGATTGTCAGAAAAGGTGAAAAATAAAAAATGGATGAACTCAACATTATCTTTGACTCGAATCCTTGAATTAACTAATGGTTAAGATGTTGGCCTAAAAACCAGGAGACTGTGAGTTCTAGTCCTGCCTTAGACATTAAAGTCAGCTTTGTGATTTTGAGCTAGCCATTCTTTCTCATTGTAAGTCACTTCACAGAGTAGTAGTTGTGGGAAGAAGTATTAGGTATGAGCTACTTATAAAGTAATAAAGAGATTAAAATTCTATAAAGTTCACCCTCAATTTCTTTTGAGATTTTTTTTAAGTGCTCCTGAATTTAATGTTTTCCCCTCCTTTCAGTTGTTTTGCTTGGAGACAGACATTTTACTTTGTACAATTCCTAACATTTCTATTTTTTGTTATTACAAATATATGAGGGGGAGAATAATACAGTTTAAAAAAATTGCAAGACTATTTTAGAATAGTCTACAAGATGAAGATGACTACTTTTGAAGTGATGTCATAGAGGATGAAAGGTGTAAATTCTAAGAAGAATTGGTTTGTCAGTTAAAGGCAAGGCAGATCTCTGTGTCAGTCATGTAGTGAGAACATAGTTTCTTTTACTCCAGCAATTTCTGTCTGTATTGAGCCAGTTTTTAACCAGATACTTAAGGCTCTACCATATCTTTGATGTTCAGGGTGTATATTATGAGAACATGGATAACATTTCTAAAGAAACAAACAAATCACCTAGAAGGAATACACCCAAAACACAAGATGCATTATCAACCGAGAGTAGAAGCAACTTCAAATATAAACTTGCAAAGTCTTTTGGGCTGGCAGAGAGAAGACTGGGTGAGAAATTTTCATCTGAAAATTATTACACTTAAAGCTCATGTCTTTTTCCTAAAAAGAATCATAATGGCACACATAATTTTCTCCATTTGTTTTAATAATCATAGCAATCCTATGTGATAGGTTACTCAGATTTAAGTTTCATGATTAAGTTGGGATTTGTATCTGACTTACTTTGGTACAAACCTGATTTTGTAACCAACATGCAGTTATGTAAATATCTCTTTTAAAGTTGAGTCTGGTCATACTCCTGGAATTAGCTTGAATTAATTATCACATTTGCTTCTTTCCATCATCAGCTTCTTAGAAGGATTTTTTCCCTTTTTTGAGCAGATCAGAAATTTATGTATTTACATTTTTATTAACAAGCATTGTGAAACAATCATTAAAAATTAGTCAGAGGCTTCAACTATTATTTGGTCTGTGACAATTGCAGGGTTTATCATTTTGCTTCTAGATTAAATTCAAGAAAACTGATTATGTTTAATGTGATCCCCAAAATCTTGTCCATGCTCTGCAAAGTGGTCAGCTATGAGATGGTTCAATGTGTGATCTCTAAGTAAAGTATTTTTTAAAGGCCTCAAATCTCATGAGATCAAATCATGCAAGATTTGTTAGCTTTCATAAGATTTATTGATATTAGGAAATGAAGGCATTTAATATTTTTTTTTAAAAATGGTTACATTTACTTTGATTTGTTTGTTATAATTGCATTCCACTTTTATCCCAGAAGTTGAAGATGGCCTACATAGTATTTCCCTGCCCCAACTTTTTCTCACAACATCTCTTTGAGATGGGTTGGATTAAAAGAAAGTGATTCACGCAAGGTCACCTAATGCGCTTCCATAGTTGAGTGGAGTCTTAAACCTGAGCCTTCCATGTCCTAAACCAGACTGGAAAAGAGATCTGTAGATGCATTTTGGAGACTTATATACACCAGGGGGTCTACATCTCTCACATTGTCAATATAATTACATCTAATTAGCAAAAACTATGATGGTCCATATAAACAAGAGACTGGGAACTGCTGGTTTAAAAATATACCCTGGCCATGGTCCTCATTTTTCCAGAACTCTCATCCCCAATATATGCTAACTTGCCCATTAATATAAAGCAAACATTCTTTGATGCCTATGTTTCAGCAACAGGCCCATTCTGTAAGAAAGTATAGAGCAGGTTAGAATCCAGGACTCATTCAGTACTTATTTTTATTGGAGATGAAAAAATATTACAGTATTATGATCAGTTACTGCAGAATCTAGAAATCTTATTATAGGTACTCTTCACTTTCCTTCACTCAGCAATCATTCAAAGTTATGACAATGCTGAAAAAATAACTTTACAGCCCATTTAAGATTATTTATGACTTTTGCTACTTCCCTGGTCACACGATAGCCATTAAGTCAGTATGCATTGTCCTGAGAGATTGGAGAGGGAGAGATTTCAAGAGAATACTCTAAGCTATTTGCATAATGTTCCTCTGGGTTCCAAGCCCAAGCTGCAGGATGCTTGCATTGCTTTTGATGTGCAGGAGACAATAAGTAGGCACTCCAGCATTCCAAAGGGCCAGGGATGTGGTTAGAAGGCAAAGAAAAGCTGAAGGTGTGAATCTGAATAGCCTTGTCTCTTTCCAGCCAGAAAGGACAGTTGTAGTCACATGATTTCCCACTTAGGGATTGCTTCACTTAATGGTGGAGTTGCTGGTCTCATTTGTGATTAAGCAAGGACTACCTCTCTCTCTGTGTGTATAGCTACCTACCTAGCTAGCTAATCAGATAGATAGAGAGATAGATCATTGATAGATGATAGAGAATAGAGGATAGACAGACAGAGAGATGATAGATTGACTGATAGATGATAAATGATAGATGATAGATATATAGATGATAGATGATAGATAATAGATGATAAATAGATTGATAGACAATAGATGATAGATTCATAGATGATAAATGATAGATGATAGATTGATAGACGGTAGATTGATAGATGAAAGATGATAGATAGAGCAGTTCTACAATTTAAACAGTATCTTTTTCTCCTAGCTTTATGTGGTAACAGGCTTTTTTGCTGATGTAATGGTCTGTGGAAATGACCTTGGGAAACAAGAAGATGAGCTGAAGCCTAGTCAAGTGTCATATATCTCAGATCATAGAAGGAAAAGGATTGTAAGAAACATCTCATAAGAGATCCTTTCTAGTTTTCTGAAAAGTAAAAGTGGGGAGAATTGGTTTCAGATTTGCAAGATTCTGTTATTGTAACATTACAATGAAGTGGAGGGCTGATAGCTGCCCATTTTTTTAGCCTTAGATAGTGAGGGCACCAAGATAATGGTTTTGCAGATCCCACAGTTTACTTCCAGTATTGCCAGCATCCACTCTCCTGCTTCTTGTATCAGTGCTAAACAAATCAGCACATCCAAGTTGGTGTTTGATCATTCAGAAGGAACGAGGTTATTCAAGGCAATTGTTTTCTTTTACTTAAGCTTCCAAATTTTGATTTGGATGTGATAGATAGAGTTTGCTAAATTATTCAGATAATTTAAAGTTTTAAAATTGTGGAAAAAAATTAAAGTGAAGCTTCTTTTTAATGGCTTTTTAGATGGAAATATCTTTCTAAAGGCAATTAGCATATTTAGAAGATTTGCTGGGTGATGGAAAGTTAAATTTGCCCACCCTATCTCCACAATGGTGAAGATGTTAGTTAGGCATCTGCAATTGTTTACCTAAAAGAAAATACATGTTATTGCACTCACAGAATTAAAACCACGTCTACTTTTATTATAAATATCCATTTTGCTACAACTAAAGACTCTGGAGCTCTCTTAGCTATTTCAGTTTTATATATTTTCTGTGATTCCATTTGCCTGAAGATTCAACTGTCTCTTCTCCCAGTCAGTAGATGTAGCCCAGGAACAAGATGGCTATATCTTGGGATGACCCTGTTTTACTTTCATTTGCTACAAAGAAGAGTATCATTTCTCTCTCTACTTCCTGTCCATTTCTGTTCTTCTCTGGAGGAGAGCAAACCTTCAGGAATATGTTTGGAGCTAGCATTATCTTGGACAAACTGGAGACACATTATTCTCCTTTTGGTAAACATTTCAATCCTAATATGGCTCTAAGGATGGGTAAAGACTATTGAGGAAACAGGCTGGAGTTTTGTTTGCCCAGCGAGTCCAGTAGAGGGTTTAGTTTAGTCCTTGAAAAAGGTTCAGTCTGTTTGGAGCTAAATCTAGCACCCTGTTGGTTTAATGAATCGTTTGTTTGAATTAGAGAGTATAACACCCTTATTCCCAGCAAGCCAATAAACTTAGGACCTATGGATGGGCAAAGCAACTGTAGAGTTTTTTTTAGAGTTAATCTGCTTTTGTCAGTCCTACAAAATGTATAATGACATACAAAAGACATACAAGCTTGATAAAACCCATTTCTTGTGCTTTCTAAGGATGAAAATTCCTGGGATGTTTTATTCCCTTAAAATATCTTTGCTGTCTCCCATGATAATAAGGATTTGCTTCAGATTTTCTGATATAGTTTCAACAGAATAAATATCTTCCTTTACAATTATACTAAGTAAGGATGATGGTTATATATTACTATATCCCTGAACTTATGTAAATTTTAATGTGGTATTTTACTAGATTGCAAAAAATCTTCACAGCGTGTGCATGCAGAAATAGAGGAACTGTTATTTCAGTCTGGGTCCCTCTGCCTTGCTCAGTCTAGGAATCCAAATTAAATATCCACAATAACCATTAGTTAAACTCTTCTGATGATGGAGAATGCTCCAGCTTAGCAAGTAATTAGCTCCACTGTTACACAAATGGTAACATTTTTTTCCTCTAATATTCAGTTTGAATCTATATTACTTAATGTAATGTATTACTCCATGTCTTTCTTCTCAGTCTTTGTGTAATAGCATTTTAACTATATGAATAGTGCTGTATTCCGGTATGTCTAAATGTCTCTTAAATATTAGGTGTTAGAATAGGACATAATATTTAAATTGAGATCTGACCACTGCAGGGTAAAGTCAAGAATTTACATCCCAGGTTTGTACGTTCTTCACAGTGCTGAGGAATCAATGGTGAGCATTCTTTAACTACAATCATTGAGCCTGTTATACATCCACTTAATGCCATCCAGTTTCCACTTAACTTTCTAATTAGAAGGCCATGTGCAATTCAATCAGTTGCTTTGTTGAAATCAAACTATATTATGATCTGCTAAGAAAGTTACTGATCAAAAAGTGAGTTAAGATTAATTGAGCAAGACCATTTTGATAAATTCATGCTGACTTTCAGTAATCACTGATTTTCAAGGTGCCTTCAAATGAGGAAGAGTTTAATTATCACTAGATTGTATGTATATATATTGAGGAAGACACATACCACCCATACAAGTCACCACTTTGGCTTTATTTTCATATCCTCACTAGTTCTTCCTTCAGGCCCTGGTACTTCTCTAGCTTCTGATATTCCTTCTTCATAATGTCACTGTCACTTGGCATTGCTATGCATTATCTATCATTATACTGTCTTCTGGATTTGGTCTCCTACCATAATGTTGGGATGATTGGCTAGTACCTGCCTGTCCATCTGGATTTGGAAGTCCCACAGGATCTTAGTCCTCTTATTCTCCAACCTTCTGTAGGATCTCCCATCTGGACATGAGAGGATCTAGCCCATATACTGTTCAAATGTTCCTGTTCACTATGCCAGCTTTTTAATTGTACCATTCAGTGTATGTTGTTCCTACCTGCATCTTACACCCTGCCACTATGTGTTGGACTGAGGCCTCACTGCATAGTGTGCACCTTGAGTCTTATCTAGTGTGGGAGACTCCTGCTTCTATGGATCCGTTGCATAGTGCTTGTTCTTGTGCTGTTATGATCAGTGCCCCAGTGCTGTCTTTTAGTCCAGCCCTTTTCAGCTTGGTAAGATTTCCCAATGTCTGCCACCTGAGCTATTTGTTGATGGTACATTCCATGCAGGATCTTGTCTTGCATGGCACGTCCCATGTTTGATCTTCCTACCTTATTTGCTGCTGCCCCATGCATCCTCTCAGCAGCTCATGTTTGACTGCCATCTTACTAATGTACTGCTGGATTATCTGGGTTTTATTCAACTTAGTGGCTTTGACACTTGCCAGACCACATAGCTGAACATAGCCACCCATCCTCTTTCAGATTAGTAAGTTTATTATTATTACTGCCTTCTATTTTCCTTGCAAAAACAACTCTGTGAGGTAGCTTGGGTTGAGAAAGAGTCCCAAAATCACACAGCCAAATTTCATGTCTAAGGAAAGCCTAGAACTTACAGTCTCCTTGTTTCTAGGCTAACACCTTAACCACCACATCAGACTGGTTTATGATGTGCTGTAGAATCTTTCTAGATATTTATATTTAGATATTTATTGCAGTTCAAGGGATGTGTAGTTTCCTGTACAAGATTTGATCTCCTGTAATTGTTTGATAGTTCACTTATAGTCTGGGATTGTTCAAAGATAGAGTCAGCTACTTTGTTCAGCATCCTAGTGCTGGAAATTTAAACACACTCAAAGAGAAACATATTGACACTGGTATTCCCTGTCCATATTTCCATTAATCTCATTTTTTTTCTTCCATCCTGACCGTCATAATTGACTCATGGAACGTATTCCCTAGTTTTGGAGGAGACTGAACCAAAATAGTTGAGTAGTTCTGCTTTGTCTTTATTATGTTATGCATTGGCATTTTGCCACTTTCATTAAGCAAGCAGTATATAGATTCCCACCACCACTATGTTTTATTTGGAACACATATGGGAAAAATATTTTTAATTGTTGTTATGAAGATAATATTCATTTTTTTTCTATTGAACAATAATAGAGAGTTGTGAAGAAGTCCCCCCCAACAGAATGTTGGCAGTGATCCCTTTCCATGGATATAGTTGGTACTTATCAAAACTAAATATATCGGATATTATCTGCTGATAATAATAAAGCAAACAAAAGGAGATAGTATAAGGGATGGAGAAGAGAACACGTCTTTAAACACCTTATATGCCTTAGTATAAACCTGGTGATTACACTTTATATTTTAGAGAAAACTTGCAGAATTTTATATTACTTTACAAGATACTTGGAGAGTAAATTGATAGTGCCAAACCTTTGTAATGTAAAATAGCTTTATTTAGCTAAGCATAATCTGTGCTGTTAAAAATATCTCACCAAGGGGTTCCAAAATTATGCAACATGTTTTTGTAATAAGTTTCAGAAAGTACTTTTTAGATTATACACACTTGCAAAAATTAGGCATTTATTCCATAAATCTATATTGTATTTGTCATATGTTAATAAAATGTACAGTGTATGTGGCCTTCATCTGCATTTTAAGTAGCTCCTTTATTAAGCTTGTACGAAATAATTATTTTTATATGATTCAACATACATATTTAAATGAAACTTGGTACTCCTGCTGGGCTGTACTAAATTTAAAAGGAAATTCATTTTGAGAGAAGACTACATTTTCATCATATCTTATAGTTCCATGCTGTGTAAAATAGTTTTAGTTGTGTATAAACCTTTCTAAATTTGCATTTAGAATAACATTCCTGAAAAGTAGTTGATCTGCACTTATTGTGAATAATAATAATATAAAAAAGTTGGAAGGGACCTTGGAGGTCATCTAGTCCAACCTCCTGCTCAGACAGGAAACCCTATACCATTTCAGACAAATGGCTGTCCAGTCTTGTCTTAAAAACTTATTTATTTATTTATTTATGAGACTTATATACCGTTTTAAGTGCAAGCACTCTCTAAGCGGTGTACACCAGTAAGCAATGTATATATATTTACATTGCCCCCAACAATCTGCGTCCTCATTTTACCTACCCCGGAAGGATGGAAGGCTGAGTCAACCTTGAGCCGGTGAGATTTGAACCGCTGACCTGCTGAACACAGTCAGCTAAAGTGGCCTGCAGTACTGCACTCTAACTGCTGTGCCACCTCGGCTTCCAGTGTTGGAGCTTTCACAGCTTCTGGAGACAGGTTATTCCACGAATTAATTGTTCTGTCAGGAAGTTTCTCCTTAGTTCTAGGTTGCTTCTCTCTTTGGTTAGTTTCCCTCCATTGCTTCTTGTCCTGCCTGCAGGCGCTTTGGAGAATAGCTTGACTCCCTCTTCTTTGTGGCAACCCCTGAGATATTGGAACACTGCTATCATGTCCCCCCTCGTCCTTCTCTTCATTAAACTAGACATACCCAATTCCAGCAACCATTCCTTATATGTTTTAGTGAGTGATTTACCTTCTTTTCTGTTAAACATAAACATTTGCTGCGTTACACTATGCATTGCAATAAAGATGTGTCTTATTTTTTATCTCTACTGGTCCACCTAAAGCAGTGTTAAATAATTAGATTGGGAATACTTGGCAATCTTTAGAATGCTGATAAAATAAAGTTTAATGCATGCAATAATGATATCTAGGTTGTATTCACAGAAAGGTCACAAAACATAGGGATTATAGCCCAGATGATTCTGTTCTTTAATTTACAGATCAGTAGTAACTTTTAAAGTCTTCTTGAGATTAGTTCAACTGAAATGCTAGTGATTAATCTGGGTTTCTAATACAAACAGTCCCTGAGTTAAGAACATCCACTTTATGGACAACTTGTACTTATGAACTGACTGCCATTAAGCCTATTATATTAAAAATTGAGTTAAATACCATGGTTTATAATAACAAATGCACATACTACATTATGGTGCTCATGAAAACATTGCACAGCTTCAGTGGTTCATTGGCTCAAGGGAGGAGAAGAGCATCTGCCATTTTAAGTTAGATCACATTACCATAATTATGCCTCTGAAGCATAACTCAATGCAAGTGCTAGTGATGTATATATATAAAAAAGGAAAACAAAAATAAAGTGGAAAAATAAAATGACCAAAGCTGCAGATGATAGCATTTGAGGAAGGAGATTGGGACCTAAAACTCCTGAACCCAAAAAAAATATATATATATTTTTGACAAAAGCATTAGCTGAAGCCTTTTGTCTTATTGAAGAAGGGAGGGCAAACTTAGAGAGCAAGATTTTAATATAGAGAGGTTCACCAAAGTTTACTATACAGTTACCTAGGGCCTCAGTTGCTATAAGACCGTTTATGACGAAAAATGAAAAGCTCTGTACAAACCTCTCTTGATGCTTATTTCAAAGTAAAAGTAAATATTTGACTAACTGATATTTAATAAGAACCATAGGTATATCTGTTATAACTTATCTACAAATTCAACTTAAAGAGAGACTTAGGAACAGATCTTGTTCATAATCTGGGGACTGCCTGTATATAAAGGAGCTAACAAATGTTAGCTTATCAGCCTATTTGTTTGTGATCACAACCACTCTGCAAATATGGATGATTTAGCCCTAGATGTACTTTCCTGTCACACTTGTCTGGATTATTAAGATAAAAGAAATAGGATTCTCAGTCTGTATGTGGTTAGGACATCTGCTAGATCTTATCTTTTCAAAACCTGTACTGCAGTGAGATCACTAAAGACAACATCTGATTATGATGGCCCTCCCTCAGAACAAAAAATGTAGATGAATAGTACAGTAGGCAATACTGTGACCGTGAATATTACCATGCTTGTGACAATTCACTCTGCATCCATCAGCAGCTCTGCTTGAAGTTATGGGTTTGTATTTTAGTTACAGTATGGTTCTTTAAGGTTCCTTAGATGCATTGACATATTTACTTTAAACTGAATTTCACTGCTGTCCTGCCCAATGACTTTGAATTTAATGTATTCACTTTCTTTTCTGTCAGCCAAATCCTCAGATGAAGATTTGGTATTTGGGTCTGATGTATCTTCCTTCCAGATGTTACAATATTTTATTAAAGGCTGTAATAATAGCATTTTGAAAGCATGATAGCATTCATGATAGCATGAAAGCATTCCTGCTTCTTATACCAAGGAGAATCAAGACAGGACCATCCTGAGTTTCTTTGTCACTCCTTTCTCTGTTCCAAGACTAAGGTAGTATTTAAATAATGATTATTGACTATCTTTTTAACACCATTTCTGTACTCCATTACACTAAGAAAGCTTCACTGCAAAATACTGAATCTTAGCTGTTTGTCTGCTTTATTCTTCAAAATGGACACTAAAACATTCTTATCAATTAGCATAGTGGCTGGATAAGTAAACACTTTGCATGAAATACTTCTAGTCATTTTAAAGGTGAAAGGAAGAAACAAAGTAAATTGCTGTTGATTGCAGGGAAACTTGGGGATGACAAATTTGGGGAGGTGAATCAGAGATAACTGTAACAGCTGCAATATTTCTTTAATCAATTTTATAGGACTGTCCATCTCATCCAAAGTGACCCTGGACAATGTACAGTAAAACTAGGAATTAAAACAGTTTACAGTACAATGCAGTATAAGGAGAAAATGCCAATCTCAAAATGGGGAAGTGAAATTGGGAGATGTGGGCTGAGAATAGTGATGGTATCTGAAAATGAGAAGAAGGACTAATGGTTGATAGGCAAATATTAAAGGGTGAGGACACAGAAATGCATTTTGTGCACATTTTTGCATTTACAATAGGCAGGAGAGATTATTAATACATGTTTGGAGGTTAATCTCAAAACAGAGACAAAAATATCTATGATGGTTGGACCTTATTGGTTAGGAATATGGCACAAGAGAATTGTGGAGTAGATTATCTCAAAGAATAGAGAAAAAAGGATTATGTCTTAAATACTTTTGGTCAAGTTACCTCTCTTGTAATCTCATTTGTGTGACAATGTAAAATGAGTTTGTTGTTTTCACTGGATTATTTATTTAATAAACAAACAATATAATGATCATTTAATGATCTTTCCCATGACACTTTTACCTTTCCAAATGTGACCATCTGCTTCAAAGGTTTAGACACTTCTACCATAGATGGCCCTTTTATGGATTACTGCCTTGTTGTGGTGAAGGGGCTTGCGTAACTCAATGAAGCTATAAGCTATGCTGTGCAGGGCCACCCAAGACGGACAGGTCATAGCAGAGAGTTCTGACAAAATGTGATCCACTGGAGAAGGAAATGGCAAACCACTCCAGTATCTTTGCCATGAAAACCCCATGGACAGTAACAAAAGGCAAAAAGATATGACGCTGGAAGATGAGCCCCTCAGGTCGGAAGGTGTCCAATATGCTACTGGGGAAGAGCAGAAGGCTAGTACTAGTAGCACCAGAAAGAATGAAGCGACTGGGCCAAAGCCAAAAGGACGCTCAGCTGTGGATATATCTGGTGGTGAAAGGAAAGTCCGATGCTGTAAAGATTTTTTTTCCATAGGAACCTGGAATGTAAGATCCATGAATCAAGGCAAGCTAGACGTAGTCAAACAAGAGATGACAAGACTGAACATCAACATCTTAGGAATCAGCGAACTAAAATGGACAGGAATGGGTGAATTTAACTCAGATGACCATCAGGTATACTACTGTGGGCAAGAATCCCTCAGAAGAAATGGAGTAGCCTTCATAGTCAATAAAAGAATAGGAAAAGCAATACTGGGATACAATCCCAAAATGACAGAATGATCTCACAAGTCGAATTTCAAGGCCAAACCATTCAATAATACGCAATAGTCACAATCGAGTGCCCCAACCACTGGTGCTGAAGAGGATGAAATTGACGGTTCTATGAAGCCCTACAGCACATTGTATAGAAGTTAACACCAAAATAATGGATGGCCTTATCATCGATGGGGGATTGGAACTTATAAATGCAAGGGAGGGAAAGGAAGCCAAAAGATAACCGGAATAAACAGGTCAAGTTTGGGGCTTGGCGTACAAGAATAAGCAGGGCACAAGCTGATCAGAATTTGTCAAAGCATACGATGTCATAAAAAAACACCTCTTCAACACCAAGAGACGGGCTCTTACACACGACCAATCACCTGATCGCGGTCAGACATAGAAGAAATAAGATTGACTATGTGCTCTGCAGCCAAAGATGGAGAAGTTCTATACAGTCAGTAAAAACAAGACCAGGAGCTGACTGTGCCTCAGATCATGAGCTTCTCGTTGCAAAATTTAGGCTTAAATTGAAAAAAGTAGGGAAAAGCACTAGGCCACTAAGGTATGAACTAAATCATATTCCTGATGAATATACAGTAGAGGTGACAAATAGATTTAAGGAATTAGATCTGATAGACAGAGTGCTTGAAGAACTATGGATGGAAGTTCGCAACATTGTACAAGAGGTAGCAACTAAAACCATCCCAAAGAAAAAGAAATGCAAGAAAGCAAAATGGCTGTCTCAGGAAGCTTTGCAAATAGCTGAGGAAAGAAGGGAAGCGAAAGGCAAGGGAGAAAGAGAAAGATACACCTAATTGAATACAGAATTCCAGAGAATAGCTAGAAGAGATAAGAATGCCTTCTTAAATGAAAAGTGCAAAGAAATAGAAGAAACAACAGAATAGGGAGGACCAGAGATCTCTTCAAGAAAATTGGAGATATGAAGGGAACGTTTCATGCAAAGATGGGCATGATAAAGGACCAAAATGGCAGAGACCTAACAGAGCAGAAGAGATTAATAAGAGATGGCAAAACTACACAGAAGAACTATACAAGAATGAGCTAACTGTCCCAGATAACCACAATGAAGATGGGTCAATGACCTTGAACCAGACATCCTAGAATGTGAAGTGAATTCGGGCATAGAAATTGAGCAACAACAAAGCAGTGGCGACAGTATTCCAGCTGAGCTATTCAAAATCTTTAAAAGACGATGCAGTAAAAGTGCTAACTCAATTTGCCAGCAAATTTGGAAAAACTCAACAATGGCCACAGGATTGGAAAAGGTCAGTTTACATTCCAATTCCAAAAAAAGGCAATGCCAAAGAATGTTCAAACTATCGCACCATTGCACTCATTTCACATGCTAGTAAAGTTATGCTTAAAATCCTACAAGCTAGACTCCAGCAGTATGTGGATCGAGAACTACCAGAAGTTCAGGCAGGATTTCGAAGAGGCAGAGGAATTAGAGATCAAATTGCCAACATATGCTGGATCATGGAGAAAGCTCGGGAGTTC